>NC_142113.1:22805000-23405000 GCF_056152115.1 Neolamprologus brichardi | reverse complement strand
ATGTTGGCCCAGAGTGGATAAACATAAGTGCTACTGAACTTCAGCGGGGAATATCTGACAATGGAGAAGATAAAGGTGCCCTGTGATGAGATAAGACAAAGTGGATTATTCTTCAGTGTGAAACTGAAAAGTGTGAATACTCTGCAGTGCCAAAACTGTGGAAAGGGAAACACAAATTATACATTATTATATGACATGACTTACAAAACAGGTGAAAGGAGTGATGTAGCGCCAACAGTACTTCATGAATGGGTGTGGACGATAGCCAATCATGTTTGAGATGTTACCATAAAAACGATCAGCACCTTTAGGTAAAAGAGAGCTATTAGAAAGACCAGCCATTTATTTCAAACTAATTTATACCAAACAAGCACACGCTGGTCTTTGTCTCAATGAAAATTGTTCTGAATCTGAGCAGCGTCTTTTTTATGTCACAACACAGTCTGTAATTGGTTGGCTATTTGTCGGTGACTTACCATACACCCAGCCAATGCTCACAGACTGGCAAAAAGAGAGAAGCAGCAGAGTGGTGCCACTACAGACATGATGATCTAACAGCTGGAGCAGATACATTCCTCCCTAAAAAAACAAAAAAGGACAGAAGGAATAATACACAGTCATACAAATCCAATGCTAAAAAGAAAGTTAGGAAATAAAGCTAATCACAGACATACTCAGTCTCACTCACAACAGTTGACACAAGCATGCTTGGTCATGTCTCTTGGCATGACTTTATAATGCAATATTTTTTCCTTAGGGTTTACTGGAGCAATTTACATTTTACTAGAGTAATTAAAATTTTACTAAAGCAGTTTGATGGTTCTATACCAATTAGATGCAAACTTATAAAAATTCTGATGTTTATTCTAATTGTGGTTGCCATGGTAATACTGTAAAATTGTATATTACACCAAAAAACAGTAAGTTGTTGTAGCCCCCGTGTATGTTGCCTAATTATGTCTTTGCCATTTTGAGACTTAACCAGAGTGATCTCAGATCTGTTATCTAAAAACTTTTGCAGTGCAAAGTTCTTAAAATTAAAAGTGTTTTTCAAGAAAAGGGTAAATAGACCTTTTGCCAGAATCTTGAAATCCACCTTATCAAATGAAATCTCCGATGATCAGTGTCTTTTTCTTTCTGTTAAAATTTAGGGAATCAGAGTCATTACAGTTAGTTGATATATACACACACACATACACACACATACACACACACACGCACACACACACACACACACACACACACACACACACATATATATATATATATATATATAAACACCCAGCACGCCCCTGCGGGCGGTTTATCCTTCAAGCTCGGGTCCTCTACCAGAGGCCTGGGAGCTTGAGGTTCCTGCGCAGTATCTTAGCTGTTCCCAGGACTGCGCTCTTCTGGACAGAGATCTCCGATGTTATTCCCGGGATCTGCTGGAGCCACTCGCCTAGCTTGGGAGTCACCGCACCTAGTACTCTGATTACCACGGGGACCATCGTTACCTTCACCCTCCACATCCTCTCGAGCTCTTCTCTGAGCCCTTGGTATTTCTCCAGCTTCTCGTGTTCCTTCTTCCTGATATTGCTGTCATTCGGAACCGCTACATCGATCACTACGGCCGTCTTCTTCTGTTTGTCTACCACCACTATGTCCGGTTGGTTAGCCACCACCATTTTGTCCGTCTGTATCTGGAAGTCCCACAGGATCTTAGCTCGGTCATTCTCTACCACCCTTGGGGGCATTTCCCATTTTGACCTTGGGACTTCCAGGTTATACTCGGCACAGATGTTCCTGTACACTATGCCGGCCACTTGGTTATGGCGTTCCATGTATGCCTTGCTTGCTAGCGTCTTGCACTCTGCTGTTATGTGCTGGATTGTCTCTGGGGCATCTTTACACAGCCTGCACCTGGGGTCTTGCCTGGTGTGGTCTTGCCTCTTTTAATGTTTTTCTACATTCATTCCAGGTATGGTACTCTAATTACATTATGCTTGTGTTGGAGCTCCGTTTGGCCAGTTTAGTTGCCCTACACTTATAAAGGTTCCTTTGTAAGTGCGCATCCGCCATTAGCGTGCTGCCTGCTGTAACCCATAATTTCCTTCGGGATTAATAAACTATTCTGATTCTGATTCTAAAAGACCGGATCCTCCAGCTAAAAAACATTTTCACTTCTCCAATATTCAATATTCAATATTCTCAATATTCAACAAGAAAATTTGGGACACAGATGACTTCATCATCACTTTTCCAACCGTTCCATCTCACAATTTCAAATTGTAAATTGTAAAATTGTGAAGACTGTAAACAACTTATCATCTATGTGTACATAACATGTTGTCTGTCAACAAGACTGAATATGGACAAGGCTGATTCTTAATATTAGATGCCTGAGATCCCTAACTCTCAAACAGCACTTCATTAAAAACAGGCATGATTCTGTCATGGAAATCACTGCACTACTAGTCTCAGGATCACTTCCAGAAATCATTGTCTGCCACGTCACCCACAAATGCAGATGAAGGCAAAGAAAAAGCCTTATGTGGACACAATCCAGAAACACTGCTGTTATCTCTGGGCCAGAGCTCATTCAACATGGACATGGAGTAAAAGAACTGCTCTGTGGTCACATGAATTTACATTTTTGGAAAACACAGACACCACATGCTCCAGGCTAAAGAAGAAATTAATCATCTGGCTTGTTATGAGTGCTCAATCCAAAAGCCTGCACCTCCATGATATAACACCTTATAAAACCACCTTTTGCAGCAACTTCTTTGGTCTCTAATGTCATTGTGGAAGAATTTCAGCCCAGTCTTCCCAATGACTAATAAAAAATTCTGATTCTGAGAAACTTTAGCCCAGTCTTCCCTACAACATTGCTTTAGTTCAGTAAGGTTTGCAGCCATTTATTTATGCATAGCTCTGTTAAGGCTCCGCTGCAGCATTTCAGTCTGTTTGAGGTCTGGGCCATTGCAGCGTCTTGATTTTTTTTTTCTTTGTCAGCCATTCTGTTTTGGATTTGTTGTTGTGCTTGAAATCATTAGCCTGTTGCAAGGCCCAGTTTCAGCCAAGCTTTAGTTTCAAGTTGGTCTCACATTTGACTCTAAAATACTACGGCATGTTCTGCTCAATGACTGCAAGATGTGTGTAGCTGCATAGCAAGCCTTATTCATCATGACAGCTGCATCCACTCTACTTAGCATGGAAACTGTGGACAAATGAAACCCATGCAATCCCCCAGATACAACTCATTCATAAAGTATACACCGCTGCAGAAGTAAATACATGGATTTAACCCCACTGTTTCTTCCCTATTTTTTTAAATGTGCTCCAGTAGAGGCCACTTCCCTTGATTCTACCTGTACACTAAAACATGTAGTGTCAATAACTAAGGTTTAGTTAGCAGTTGACTACATACCTTATATAGTTCTTTCAGTCTCACTACAAATCACATTAAGAGCTATATCGGTCAAACAGTATCAAAAACTTCCTTAAAGTTTTCTTATCGTGTAGCTCTGTCTGTACTGAATGAGTACCTCAGTGACCAAGGAGAGTCCCAGCAAACAGCAGGTACAGCATACAGCCAGCAGGAGCAGCTCACGTCTATAGCCTTGATGCAGGCAAGGAAAAAGATCAACCAGTGATGTCATCACACACTCCAGACCAACAAACTGTAAGGAACCAATTGCAACACACGGTTTGTTTGTTAGTCACATAGTATTCCATTTCTTCATTCATACATACTCTAACGTTGATTAGTACCTGACTATCCAACCCAAGCAGAATGATCATGAGGAAGAAACACACCGACCACACTTGGGGCACTGGCATCATGGCTACAGCACGGGGGTAAACAATGAATGCCAACCCTGGACCTACAAACAAATAATGTAAAGACAGCGAAGATGTAAATTATAGGACACAGAATCGTTATGTGTGGATACTACAGTATATTGTCTTATTGAATTTATCTCTATTATGGTGCTAAAGAAGAGGCCAAGGGATCCATCAATTTCTTTACAAAAACATCCTTTTTTGTTGTTATTGTTTTGTCAGCCACAGCAGTTTGCCTTGTGGTCTGCATTACAATCCATTTAAAATTCCTGTTTTCGCTTGTTATTTTAGTTCAGCTGCTCAACCATGTTTCTAGCGTCATAGACTTTTATTGCCTAGCCATACTGGTGTACTAGCTGTGGAAACTAATTTGGCATTATTGTCTTACTGATTCCCTCAAAAAGAAAAAATTAAAGGTTTGATGAGCCAGATTATTACTTATATATATATATATATATATATATATATACCAAAAATGAATTAATACCAATTAATTGCCTATAATAAATATAGTTACATGCCTCAACTATTAGCCACCTTCCCAAAGGGCCTGAAAGTTGGCAATCCTGTATTATTACCTGCTGATAATAATACAGGTTTGCCAACTTTAGCCTCTGCATTCCTAGTATCCACTTGTTAGCTTTAATCAGACTCACCTTAACTAAGATGTGTTATGGAACGGCTGTGTGCAGACAGGAATAGGACCCAAGGTGCAGACACTCGGAGGCAAAACTTGTTTAAGCCAAAATATCAAAAGAGAAAAAAAATGGCAGCGCAACATATGAGCTCTGCCAGAAAGCTTTTTATCATTGAAAGAAAGAAAAGAAGAATCATAAGATCTTCCCAAAGGGTGAAAAGTTTGCTGCCATGCAGGTTTCCTGATTATTTGAACAACACCAGAAAGCCTCAAAGAAAATGTATGAAACTGCCACTCTCATGTCCAGTATATAGTTGAACTGAAGTGAGACAGTACATGCCTGATTCTGCTACTTCAGAAATATCCACTCCTTGTTCATATGTCATGAAACCCAACACAGAGAAAATGGCAAAGCCTGCCACAATGCTCGTGGCACTGTTCAGCAGACACAAGTAGAAACAGTCCCTGCAATAAAATGAATACGGTAAGTAGAAATACTTAGACACAGATGTTGCAGACGCTGACGCTCAACTTAAAAGATGATCATAATGATCTTTATGACAGTTAGTACTGGACTTACTTATAACAGTTGTTATTGTAAGTGTTATAACTCCCAAGAGAAGTGAGGAAACCAAGGCCAATGGCATAAGAGAAGAAGATTTGAGTGCCAGCATCCATCCACACCTGGAAAGGTCAAACAAAATTATCGTGTGTCTGTCTGTAGTGCATGAATGTCACTGTAAAACATCTAGCTTTTCTGGTCTCGGTTCTCTATGTGCTTTCTTTACCTGGGCATCTAACAGGCGAGAGATGTCAGGGTAGAGGTAATAAATGATCCCATCCTTTGCCCCTGGGAGGGTAACACCACGTATAAGCAAAACAAATAGCATGACATAGGGGAAGGTTGCTGTAAAGTAGGCTGCCTGAAAAAAAAATAAAGCAGAGAAAAGAGATGGTAAAGAAAGTTATAGTTTGTTTTGACCTGTCATTTCATTATTTTATTCATATTTCTTTCTTTAGTTTTACTGTATTGCACGCTTGCTTTCCTAAATCCAGCTTTGGTGTGGCACATTAGTAGCATCTTGGGTGTATTACTCTTGAAATAAACAGTTCCCACAACGTTAATCAGATCACTATAACTTCCAGTGTAATGTTTAGCTTAAACGTGAATATTACTTACCTTTTGAAAGGATAAAAATCACACCAACAGCTTTTCTATATAGCTGCTCTTCTGATATTACTAATCAGTGCTTTAAAACATGATGTAAAGCTTACTAAATACTTTACCAAAACTGTTCTTTGGAAAGTTGAAAGAAACTTCAACTAACCCCAGCCAAGTTATGCTTTGTATCGGTTTTGCACCATTCAGATCTTACAATAAGAAACCTGTCACACACTGCACAGATAATAGTGAATCTTGTCCCCATTACTCATAAATTTCATGAATAACAAGTTCAAAAACCATACACTTCCGTATCAGATTAATTCAAATGAGTTCATAGATGGTTTTCATGCAAGCATCTGGAACGTAAACTGAATAGAGAATGGAGACATAGCTGCTGCATGTTCAGCAGTGTCCTAAAAGAACATAGGAAGAGACTATTTCATTTGACTATTTGGAGACTGCGTATGTTCATTTATGTAGCCAGAAAAAGACTTCCTTCATCTTCTTCATAAAAAGGACAACAGCACATGTCACAACAAGCATTGCTAGCAACACAATTCAAGATAAATGGCATGAGATGGGTAGCTATGACAGACAATTACATCAGGCAGTAATGACACTTATAATACAGGTATACAGGAAAACTGGGAGCAGGAGACAGACCAGTGCTTGGACATATAAGTGGGTTAGGAAACAGCTGCAGATGTCACATCTGTCACATTCTATTGAGCAACTTTTATGAAAAAATGTGGATAAAGGGGTAGCAGTAGATCAAAATATGAAAACAAGTCCTGATCAAGCATGGGTATGTAAGACTGGGTAATGACACACTGACTTAATGTGCTGTGCCCTCCAGTAGCTACTGTGCTTGTGTGCCTCTATTCTAGTGTTTCTAATGCATGCATTAACTTAGAGAATTGCAGGATGTCAGTTTGCAGATGTCAGTTTGTGTCATGGGGCAATACTCACCCCATGCACCATGCAAGCTACAGCAGCCACTAGCCAAAAGTTTCAACAATCAGAAGAAACATTTTTTTTTAAATGGTTGCTTGTACCTCCTGTGTTAGTGTCTTAACAGTGCAACAGTGCAGTTATTTGCTTTATAACTATGTGAAAATGTCTTCAAAAATACATGAATGGATGGTTCTAATTGCCAATTATACAGCCGATACTGTGTAATTTGACCAGCATGAGTAAAACAGAGAATAAAACTATGCTGTTCTGATGTTGGAGTTTTACCCAAGCTAACACAATACCCATTTAGCACAGAGTTATTATAGTTTTGCATTTTCTATTTTTTTTTTTATATAGCATTTTATTTGGTTTTTAGAATGGGTTTGATGATTTCAGTTTAATCTTTATTGTTTGAAAATGTTGAAAATGTTCTGTTTGTTTCAGTATATTTTTATTTGTTTTAGTGTTAGTTTTAGTCTTTTTAAGATAGAAAGCATAGGTCAGAAACAAGATTTCAGAAAGTCAGTCTTAGACATCCAAAGTCTCAATAAACACGCACATCAAATCCTTATTATGTAGTTTGAAATTTTAAAATGAACAAATACTAAAAGTGAGTCCCTCAATATTTTATTATATTTTTTATTTCCAATTTCACAAAAAAATTTACTTTGTTTTCTTTTTTTCAAAAGCCTAGCTTTTATTTTTATTTTAGTTAACTAAGTTGCCTCATGTTAGTTTTTAGTTTAGTTTTAGTTAGCTCTAATAACCTTGGTTTAGCCTTCAAATATAAAATAACCCAATGATGTATACAAATTTTATGTGGAAATACATACATTCTGCAACCCTCTAATAAAAACTGATTTGATTTTTAATAAAGGCTCTTTTATTGCTAATTCAGACATCTTGGATTTTTGCACTGAGTCACTGTTTTTTGTTGTTTGTTTGCTGTCAACAAGCACGGTGTTCCACAAGGCTCTAGGTTAAATCCTCTGTTATTTTTTTAATGTACATTCTTTCACAAGGCCACATTATCAGGACTTTTAAAATCTTTTTAGAATGGTTTTATGATATACTATTACGAATTTTCTTGTTTGTTTTTTTAAAGGAAAAATTTTAAAAAAAAGTTCAGTTTTTAAATTACTAACCTTTCCTGTCGACTTGATACCCTTCCAAACACAAAAGTAGCAGATAATCCAGCTGAGGATGAGACAAAGGACCAGTTCCCATCGCAAGCCCCCAACTTCCTCAATACCACCAGAGACCTTTAAAACCCGACGCCTGGTCAAATGAAGGGAGTAGTGGTGTGGGTGAGAGGGAGACCGGGAGACCACAAATGAATGGCAGGTGAAAGGGAAGGACATGTGGAAATTGGGAGGGAGGAAAACTGAGTGCTAGATTGGATGACTGACAGATGACAAAAAAAAGTGTGGGAGGAAGTGGAGAGTTAAAAGAAAACATCTGAAAATGATCATAAAGAAAGGAGGAGAGAGGGAACGAGACAAGTAAGGGAGGGGAGTGAAAAAGGGGGAAAAAGCATTCTGTTTAACTTGTGTGAGTATATGCTTACTGCCAGAACTCCACAACAGGAAGAGTAGTGTTCAGTCTGGACGTCATACTCAGATTCAGATGGCTTAAGTTCAAGCACGAGTCTGGAATAGGGAAATAAAACATAAGCAAAGTAAAAATGCCCATTTACAGTGTCAAAGGTGTTGCCTTCAAATTATATCTCATATATTCTATATTCAAAACTATTACAGCACACAACAAGCAATGCATACAATAGTCACTGCTTTTTAGAATATACCAGTACTGTAGTACCTGTGTTCCAGTAGTGTCCACATGTGGCCCAAGGTAAATCCCCACTGAAAGACTGGAACAGGTAAAAGAACGCCCATGCCAGGATTATAATATAAGATGTTGCACTGAATGCGATGATTAAGTGACTGGCATAGCCCATGCCTAAAATGAACAAACAAATAAATAAAATTGGTAATGGCCAATTATTGAAACTGTTCTGTTCTTGCACAGCACCTAAAGTCTGAGAGCTAAAAGGTGTTGCAGCAGACGTAAGCTATATACAAGTGTAATGTCAGTCGAAACACTGTGTAAACACTTTCTCTTTGCAGAGGTTTACTGTATATAAATAAGGTCGTTGTGCGATGAAGCAGGGACATAAATGGAATGTAACCAACATATTTATGAAATGCATTCATGTGGTTCTTACACTTAACAATCATGCTTGTAGTAATCTTTTACATGAGCATAAATAATTTATCATTCTTCCTCTTCCAGTAGCAGTGATTACTTTCTTACTGGAAGTGTAAACAACTTCCCCTCTGGCACCTTGCCTCAACACTGTTTGTTGTTGGACCGAGACCATTTTTGGACACGGAGGAGGTCTCAGCGGTGTTTCTAGGGCAGGGGTCGGCAACCTGCGGCTCTTTTGTCCTTATACTGCGGCTCCGGGTGGTTTGGGAAAAAAAAGAGAAGTATTTAGCTGAAGTGTATTTTATTTGTGTTTAGTTCTTTTTTTAACTTGTAGTTCTAAATTGGAAGATTATTGTGATTTTGAAATATAAAAATAAAATTATATCTTATTATTTTTTCACCGCTCAAAATAAGCGGCACACTCGCGGAAGCCGGTGTACCCGCCGAAACGCCGTGCATTTATCGAGACTTTCGACCCCAGGTAGGCCAGTTATGGATCCTCGGATCCACATTATGTCAGCAGCTCCACCATGACCTATGTTAAAACAAACACCGCTCACGCCTCACAGATGACAGTTTACAGTCCTGCGTAAAGATGAAAGCCCCGAATTCCAGATGCTGTGCGCAGAGGTTCGGGACGATAAGTCTTATTGTAAACATATCAAGGCAGACCCGACGATGTTTGCATGAACACGCTTTTCAGCATCTCTTTATTGACCGCTTTTCACACACGGTTGCTGTACGCATACAGCCGGCTGTAGCTTTTCAGCTCACAGCCCGACAACACAACAGCAGAGAGAGCACAGACTTTAAGGTGGCGAGGCGTGATTGCGGGTGCCGCTAAGGTGCGTCCGCCTCCCCTGCAGCGGCGCTGCAGACCACGCCCCGCCACACACATTAACCAGGTAAAATACATATTTAGGCAGAATTTTGCAAATATCTATATTTTAGCAGCATAGTGCTTTTTTCCAATTACTTTTTAAAAGTCAGGTCAAGGCTCTAAAAGCCCAAAGGCGATATGAGGGTGGCGGCTCACAACAGTTTTTGTTTGCTACATGGATCATTTTAGTTCAGCTGGGTGTCTTTCCTTTTGTTATATTTTTTTAAGAGTTCAAAATGTGTTAATTACATAAATAAAAAATTTTCTCTGTAGCACTCCATGGAGTTCATAAGCAACACACCTTAGTTGCTCTGTGGATTCTTTTAAAAAGCAGTTAAAAACTTTTCTGTTCAAATAAGCCTTTTGTTGATCTACGTATTTTATATTCTTTACATTATTTACATTTGATCTTTTACATTGTGTATAATGTCTATTAATTGTATTGTTTATTTTAATATTTGTGTACAGCGCTTTGTGACTGCCTGTCTGTGAAAAGCGCTTAATAAATAAACTTTACTTACTTACTTTAGTTGTTCACACAAAGCATAAAGGTAAAAAAAAAACAACAACAATATATGCAGTGTTATCTTCATTTTAGATTTCAAAAAGTATTTGCGGCTCCCAGTGTTTTCTTTTGCATGGAAACCGGGTCCAAGTGGCTCTTTGGGTGTTAAAAGTTGCAGACCCCTGTTCTAGGGGAATAATCGAGCACGCATAAAAATAGACTAGGATACAAGCCCGTTGATAAATATAAGGACTCACTGAATATGTATAAATTATGACTGACATTTCGGAGAAAAGTTTGGAGAAGTTTATTTTAATTACCTTGAAAGAGCGGACAAATCCTTCTCCAGCAAGTAATTCCCCCCTGGCTAGTGTACTGTCCCAAGGCAGTCTCGAGGAAAAAGAGGGGGATCCCGCACGTGAATATGAACAAGATGTATGGGATGAAAAACACACCTGTAAGAAAGGCGGAATTTTTCGTTCTAACGCACGGAGGAAAAAAATACTGGTGGACAAAATGTGCCTGACGACTAAGAGCGTTTCTTTACGTTTCTTTCACCCACCTCCTCCGTTTCTGTAGCACAAGTAGGGGAACCTCCACACATTCCCGGGTCCAATGATCGCACCCATCACAGTCAATATGAACTCGGCTTTGGTTCCCCAGTGCCCCCTTCCTTCCACCTCTTCAGCGTTCTCTGGGTGACTGTTTGGCACACAAGCTGTGGAGGTGCCATTCTTGCCGTTTGTGGTCATCTGTTCCCCCATTTAAATGGTTTACTTGGTGCCAGATTTCCTTTGTTTCTGTGTAAAGTTCCCCGCGCACTGGACTAAAACTCACACGGGGTTGATCACACGAATATGAAGCTAAAGATGCCACTGATACGCTGGTCCTGTTACTGTGACTTGTGTTGGCTGAGAGGGGTACTCGCCTACTTAACCTGCAGAGAAATGTGTGTTTTCTGGGGTGCAGGGGGAAAGAGTGATGAAGTGAAGCTTGTGATGAGGTCTACTGCTCCGCCTTAATTCATCCGACACCGACAGCAAAACAAAGCCTGGGGTACTGAACATTTCAACATATTATTCATCCTCCTGAGAACAAAGGAAAAAATAATCTTCTCAATTAAACCTTTTCTTTTGTTATTTCCTTCCTCTTTGGAGCTAAAAGACACAAAATCAGATACCAATGGAAATCCCGGTATTTCCTCTATTAAGTATGTATGGACTTATAGGGTAGCTCAAATAAGTCGAAAGATAAAGACAAAAAAACAAATGTCCATTACAGAGGATATAAATGAATAGATTGGTTCTCATGAGGTTATTTATTTATTTATTATTTTATATAGCCTCATATATCTTAACTCATAGTACGGTAAACAAATAAATGCAGAAAAAACAACAGTTTTTTTACGCTTTACTTGGATCTTGAACTCAGAGAAGACATTTAAAACTGTTTTGACTCAAAAAAAATGTCAAAAATTGATTCAGTCAGCTGAAGAGTCTAGCGATATTTATCATATTAATTTAGTTTAGCATTAAATGTCTTGTTTTTCTGTATAAGAAAATTGACGTCCAGCCTAACGGACCTAAGAATTGTGCATAACAGGCAATCACGCACAATTCTTAGATCGACCTTTAGGTGGCACTATTTATAACATTATTTTTCGTACCACACAGCTCTCTATAACACAAAAAAGTCCAAATGTCACACTGAGAATAATATGCATTTAATTTTCTGCTTATTTTATTGGTTTGACTAATAAATAAAGTAATGTAAAGATATAGACATGCCCTTGAACTTTAACAGGCATCTTCACGTTATTTATGTATTTATTTATGGTAGAGAAAATTACTCCTGCAAACAGAAGAAAAGCTTGGGCAACACTCAAGCTTTTCTCAGAACTTTGACTACTTAAAATTAATGCACTGTTTAAGGCAGGGCAGAATTATTTGTTATGCATTATAATTATTTATCATGAATTATCATGTGTTGGTAGTTTCTGATCGAGATAAGTTGTCTTACTCTTTAAACTGCGCTAATACTCAATACCAAGGATCTGAAAATGATGCAAAGGCAGAAAGATGACACTGAAGCACCCCAACTGCGAACTTTTGCAAAATGTCAGTTCATTTAATTCAGTTTTATTTATATAGTGACAAGTAAAACCAGCTGTCACCTAAACTGTTACCTTTTTATATAATAGGTTAAAGATCCCAATATGTTAGAGAGAAACCTTATAGCTTATAGCTTAGACCAAAACGTCTGGTCTCAGATTTGCTTAAAAACCTTTAAATTGATTAAAAATCCCAATCTGCAATTAATACAATACAAAATACTGCATAGAGTGCACTATACAGGACATCGAATGTTTAAGATGGGCTTTACATCCGCCAACAACTGCTCACACTGTCAAGGCAATACACCAGACAGTTACATCCACGCTCTTTGGTTCTGTCCACCAGTGCAGAAGTTTTGGCACGAGATATGTGAGGACTTATCAAAGTGTCTGAAATGTAAAATTCCAACCTCCCCTTTAGTATGCTTGTTGGGAAATTTGGATGATGTCACTACAGAAATTAATACAGTCCACATGGTTTTTATTGCCCTATGCATCGCCAAGAAAACGGTCCTCATGAACTGGAAAAATAAAAATAATCTTAATTCTAGCCAATATAGAAACTATCTAATAGATCACATTAGTCCCAATATAGCCTCTGCCACCACATTAGATCAATCCCTCTGGGCTCCTTTGATCGGCTCCATCACCTAGCGGGGGTGGGGGGTCGTGGTTTGGTCCCGCCTTGGCTATTGTGGTTGATGTGGAGGTTGGGATGGGCTTAGGGCACCTGGAGGACCCCTAGAGACGTTATCCCTGGAGGGCTTAACCCGGGGGTTGTGTTCATAACCTGGTTAGTGGCTCTGGTCGCTCTCAGAGGTTGTTCTCCTCGTGGCCGCGTGCAGCGGGGCTGGAGGATGGTCTGTGCTGGCGGACGTAGGTTACTGGCCTGGTGGCCTGGCTGCCCCTGAGTGGATCCGGGGCGGGCGTGGGGGTTTGGGGTTCGGGGGTGCTTCGCCTCCGTGCTGGGCTCTGGCTGGGCCTTGGGGGCTTCGGTCCTCGTCGGTGTGTCGCCGAGGTTGTGGGAGGGTGGGTGCACGGGGGCTCAGCCCTGGCGCAGGGGGCCTCTTGTGCATCGGCCTAACCGGGGGGCTCTTGAACCGGCAGGGAGGTTGTTCCATCTTTGCAGGAGTCCACTCTGCAGGTGGGGGAGAGACATAGGAGAGGTGGAGAATAAACTTAACCTGGGTGTCTGTGTCTTGTGTAGTCTGGGAGATGATTGAATGTTGGGGTGGGTACAGTTTCCTCTGCGGTGGGGTGGGGTGGGCTGCCCCGGGTCCTGTGGGGCTTGGCGGTGCTGCTGCCGTAGGCCCCGGTCTGGATGGGCCTGGGCTCCCTTGCCTTGGTGGATACCAGGGGACGGGGGTGCATATTGGGGTCAGCGGGGGAGCTGGCCCTAGGGAGGGACACCCTCCCCTCCCTTCTTTTCCTCCCCATCCCCGGCTGCCTCCCTCTTCCCGCTCCACCACACCCACCCACACAGGTAGGGCTTTGGGGTGCGGGTGTGTCACCAGGGTGCAGGGGAGACATTCCCCCCCCTCTGTCCTCTTCTGGCCACCTGTGCCTCAATTTTATCTCACAACTTAGACATCCACATTACTTACACTCTCATAACACACACACATATATATATATATAGGGCCTTGAGGGTGGGCACGTTAACGGCGTCCAGTAGACGGTCTGTGTATTCAAACCTACCTCTGGCGCCGGTGCCCACCTCTCAATTTTAAATCCATGTAGACATTGAGGGTTCTCGGGAGGGGCCGTGCTAACACCTGCTGCTCTCTGGCAGCAGCACCATGCTCTCCCTTGTTTTAAATACACTTTAGAGCAACACGCAGCAACACTACACTTGAGCGGGAGGAGGGAGGTATGGGGTCTTAACACACCCCCGTTCTCTGCTAGCCATCGGGGCGGGGGGGCTGGGAAGAGATGCTGGCTGTCCGATTGGCCTCCCTGCTGCTGCGGAGCCTGGGGCGGTCTGCTTGCCTCCACCCCGGAGGGAAGGGTAACATCTCTTGGGTCTGGGTGCCGTTTCCATCTCTGGGGGTGAGGATACCTGGACCCGGGGTATAGAGTATGTTTGGGGAGTGTGATTGTGTGTACATGTCCATTTACGTTTATTCCTACGTTGGGTGAGTGCTGAGTGTTTGTATATGTGTGCATGAGGGTGGGAATGCATGTCTGTGTCTGTGTGTGCCTGTTTGTCTGTGTCTATATGTCAGGTCGGGTCTTAGACTCCACCTCTCTGGGAACTCCCAGGCCCTCCAAAGTGTGGAGGGCTATCTCCCCTCACCACACTCCCTGCCGGTGACTGATGCCCTCAGGGGTCGGTGCATTGTTGGTTCTTGGTGTCCGGGGCTGGGCGCTCAGGTCATGTGCCAGCTCACTCCCGGTGGCTACTTGGCGGGGCCTGGCGCCTGCTGCTCGGTCAGGCCTCTTCCGGGGCGCGGGGGGCCCTCGGGCCTCCGGCCTCTGTGCCTGCGGCTCGGTTCACTCTGGCACAGCTGGCTGCCGGCGGAGCCGGCGGGCACGCCGGTGCAGCCCCCTCTAGCTTCTGCCCGGTGGCTACTGGGTGACCCCTCGTCTGGGGATCCTCAGCCCTTCCCATGAAGGTGGCACGGATGCCCCTCCGGTGGTCCTCCTTGGGCTCTTGCACTCTGGGGCCTCTGGATGTCTGGGGCCTGGATCTCCTCCATGCCTGCTTCATGCCCTGGGGGACGGGGCTATGGCTCTCTACATCCTCTAGCAGACCATTACATGGGGAAACCATTTGAATACAAGCGTGCCGATCCACACAGGTGTGCACACGGGTGTTCACTGTTCGTAGACTTAAATCACACCTTTCTTGGCTGCTACTTCAAAGCACATTGTGCGCTGTCTGTCCTGCGTGCTGCACAACAACATTCAATATTTAGTATTTACTGCTGTTTACACTTAGCTAGATTAATGCGATGGTGTTGTGTATAGTATGTTGCTTTGTTTTGTTTTTTTGCTTGTTTTCTATTCTTTTTCTCTCAACAGGTGATCCCGGAGATATTTTTTCTTCCCCCCTTTCTCACTGTCCCTCTCCCCTTTTGTTTTTCTTTTCCTTCCTCTTTCTTTCTCCCTTTCCTATCCCTCACTCATGTCTGTCCCGTCTTTAACAACTGAAAATAAAATAAATAATAAAAACAAAGGTCGATCAAATGGACCAATACGGCAATGCCATGATGATCCATTTGGCAAAATAAATCCATTGGGTATCCTTGTTGGTCTTCAGACAACAATTCTGACGGCTAAAGAACCAAATGGGACAGGCGGAAAAAAAAAAAAAAAAAAAAAAAAAAAAGAGAGAAACCTTATATAAGTCAATACCGCTCAGATGTTGAAGCACTTGGTGACAGTGGGAAGGAAAAACTCCCTTTTAACAGGAAGAAATCAAGAAGCAGATTCAGGGAGGGGTAGCCATTTGGCATGCAGGGTTGGGGATGAGGGGGGAAAGAACAGAGCAGAGGGAGACTGGAGAAAGGACAAACTATAAAAAAAAGAGTTAAAAAATATTCACTAAGTGAAAAACAGATGAACGAAGAAGAAACTCTAAGCCCCCAGCAGTCTAATCTACGACAGCATAATTTAGAGACGATTCAGCGTCACTGGATCCAAACCAGTGGCGGAGCGGGGGGGGGGGGGGGGGGGGGGGTGGCTTACTGGGCTTAAGCCCAGGTTGTTTTTTCAGAAGCCCGGGGTCTTTTGGAGTGTAATTTTTTCATAGTTAGATGCCTGGCTGACAACTGTATAAAACAAAAACTACACACAATATTCGAAGCACATAGTGCACACTGTGGGAATTTACGACTGTGCGTAAATCCCCCCTAATATTGGTATGATCCGAGCTCAGACACTAAGCGGGGCAGGGCAGCTGCTGCCTGCGAGTGCGCTGTTAGAGAAGCGCAGCCAGGCAGACAGAGGAGAACTGAAGTTTGAGCAGGTACCCAAGCAAATCATTCGTACTGTACAAATAATGTAAACATGACGGTGTATCACGAAAGATTGATGTCAAACTGATCACTTGTCCCATATTACGTTACTTGCTCTTCAAGTGAATCAACAAATGGCGACATGAAAAGCCGAACAACAACAATGCTGTTTCTTTAGAGAGTCTTAGCTTACTTGTGTGTTTATTTCATATTTTCAGTTGTTACCCTCCACGGCTAAATAAATCGGTTTCAGTAATTTACTGATATACAAGAATGGACATAAGGGGCTTCTTTCAAAGAAAAAACTCTGGTAGTATTTTATATATTATGCTTTGTATGTTGTTCAGTATATTTCTATGCAAAACAAGAGGAATTTCAATACACATCAGTATATTCACAGTTGAAACCAGATATTTACATACACTTTATGGAAAACACAAGAACATTTTTTTACTGTACAACATCAATTTAGAGTAAACTTGTTTTGTTTTGGTTAAATAAGTATTGAAATATATTTTGAATTAGTTAAATGTCAGAATAAAGAGAGACAGAGCTGTCTATTTTTTTATCACTTTCATCAAATTTAGGAGTACATGTACACTAAGTTTATTGTTAATTAATAAGAAAACTCCAGACATTTCCATTCTGAGCTGAAGAAGCTTCTGATAGGTTCGTAGAGTCCATGTGAGTAAATTGGTGGCACACCTGTGGATGCATATAAGGCAAAACACAGAGCCTGTTTCTTTAACATGGGAAAATCAAGAGATGTCAACCAAAACACCTGGAAAAGAATTGTGGAGCTCCATAAATGTGGCTCAATTTTATATACAATTTGGTGCCATTTGCAATTAAGAAATACAGATAGTTTCTCTCTTTACTCTTAAAGTTAACAAATATGTTTTTATATTTATCAATCTAAAAAAATTAAACATTTAGTCTGATTTGATGTTACAATTAAAAAAGTGTTTTTATCTGAAGAGTATGTAAATATCTGGTTTCAACTGTATATTTGATGATGTTGGTGTTTGGCTTGATTGTCAGCACAAAGAGGGAGAGAGAGGAACAAAGAGGGAGAGAGAGAATGAGGACAGCACAGAGATGGAACAAGAGCAGGTGAGACACACATGTTAGTCAAATGGTTGTTTACCAAAAGTATCACCGTATCATAGGTACTCATGTTTCTCGTACCTAGTGTTTCTTTTTAGGTTTGTTATTTTTCAAATTCTATATTTATTAAGTTATGCAGGCTTGTTTGCACAACAAGGCTAAATAATTATATAAACTTTTCTCAATCTAAATAGTGTTCTTTGGTAGAATTAAAAAATAAGTGTAGTGCAGGTCTATGATGATTTTTAGTGCTACTATCATCTAGTTCTGAGTCTTGTTCTGTCTTGGTTAAGTCCTCAGTAGTCCTGATTTTGAACTGTTGTAGTCCTGTTTTAATTCCGGATCAGTTCTTGGTCTGGTTGAATTGGGGTTTAGTCCCTGTGTCTTGATACAGCCCTGATTTTGTTCTGCCTTGCTGCTTAATTAAAAACCTAGCTTAAGGTGTCCTGCATATGTGATATATTTTTTTCCTATATGAAGTCATTCTTTTTTGAACAAAACTCAAAACAGAGCCTGTTAATCTTTCAGTCATTTCTACACCCCCCCCCCCCAAAAAAAAAAAAAAAAAAAAAAAAAATCCCACATGCATACTACCCTTTAGGGCTAAGCCCCAGGTGTTTCAAATGTCTGGCTCCGTCTCTGCTTCCCACCTGCAGTCAGTAGACCCAGTGAGGGAAATGTGTGGGGTGAATGCATCCATACAACTATTTTGTTCTTCAGTGAGTGAAATCACAAGCACAGCAAATGTAAAGCTTCAAAATAAATATTTCACAGTTAGTTTATCATTTTCAACTCTGTGTCTGTGAAGGTACTAAGTCATCCAGGTCATCGTAGTCACTCCCTAATTTATAGCCAAAGTATTCACTCATTGTGTCTTTATTGTTTCGCTAGCCTAGCTTAGATCGTAGCTGACTCGCTAGCACCATGGCCTCTTCAACCTGTCCCTCCTGCACTTTTCTGCTCATTGTGTCAGATGTTTAGTTACTCCTCGGCCTCCTTTAGTAGTAATGATACTTGTAACAAATGTAGCATATTTGCAGCTCTGGAGGCCAGGATTACTGAATTGGAGACTCAGTCAGAGACCCTTCATTCACCCTTAGCTAGCCAGGCCCCTATACGCAGTGAAGCCGAAGATAGCGTAGGCCCCGCTAGCTGTTTCCCAGCAGACCCCAAGCAGCTGGGGAAAGAGGGCGGCTGGGTGACGGTGAGGAGGAAGAATAGTCTTAAACAGAAGCCCCAGGTACACCACCAACCTGTTCATGTGTCTAACCGTTTTTCCCCACTCGGCGACACACCCGCCGGGGGTCAAACTCTGGTAATTGGTGATTCTGTTCTCAGACATGTGAAGCTAGAGACACCGGCAACCATAGTCAATTGTCTTCCAGGGGCCAGAGCAGGCGACATTGAGGGAAATTTAAAACTACTGGCTAAGGGTAAACGTAAATTTAGTAAAATTATAATTCAATTATAATTGCATTAATGACACCCGGTTACGCCAATCGGAGGTCACTAAAATCAATATTGAATCGGTGTGCAACTTTGCCAAAACAATGTCGGACTCTGTAGTTTTCTCTGGTCCCTTCCCCAATCAGACCAGGAGTGACATGTTTAGCCGCATGTTCTCCTTAAATTGCTGGCTGTCTGAGTGGTGTCCCAGAAACGATGTGGGCTTCATAGATAATTGGCAAACCTTCTGGAGGAAACCTGGTCTTGTTAGGAGAGACGGCATCCATCCCACTTTGGATGGAGCAACTCTCATTTCTAGAAATATGGACAAATTTATTAAACCCCCCAAAATATGACTATCCAGAGTTGGGACCAGGAAGTAGAGTTGCAGTCTTACACGCCTCTCTGCAGCTTCTCTCCTCCTGCTACCCCCCCAAAAACCCACAGGGTTTTTGGGGGGGTAGCAGGAGGAGACTGATTGTGTCAGCTCCCAAAAAGACAAAAAACAAACTAAAAACCAGCAACAAACAACTTAAACATAAACTGTAGGAGCCATAATTGAATATATTGAATGTTTTGATGATCACTGGGTTTTCATTTGTTTTGGTTGTTATGGTGAGGTGTAATGGGAGTCACGTGGGTGCTAGCGGTGACATTAAGAGGGCGTTGTCAGTCTGTCATTCACTGGTTTTGATTTTGACAGAGGAGGGCTGGGTAGCCGTAGTTTTTGTTGACCGCTTCACAACATGTTTTGTCTTGTCATATTAGAGCCTGTGACATTGTAAGAGTCTAAATCGCGATATGACATTACTTTGTAAACAGTTTAATAAACAAGCGAACAATTCCACCATTTGCATTATTGCGTAAACTTGACAGCGCGTCAGGCAAATAGGCGGGCTTCATCCCCGGCCTCTAGCGACTGTGGAAGTCGCTACATCTTTAGTCAACAAAAAACGGCATTCTGGAGAAGCAAGCCGCAAGCAGGATCAAAGAAATCAGATCAAGGAGCCATGAAAGACGCCAAGTAAGTGCAGCGCATCTAAATGAGTGAGCCAGCAGCACGGACACACCTGACGCAATTCTGAGGAGCGCAGGTAAGAATACCTGTGCATGTCTGGTTTTGGAAAAGGAAGCCACATTGCATTAGCGCTGAGATGTTTCAAGAAGAGACACTGAATGGAATGAATGTTGGTTAAATGTGCAACGTTTTTGGCTGTGCTCTTGGATTGATGTCTGCGCTGTGTCTTATTAATTATGCTGCTTGGATGACGTTCAAATGGACAATTAAAGTGCCGTTACGTTGAAAGGATTTTATGGTCAAACTCTATTGTGGCTTCCAGTGGATGTGTTTTAATGGATGATCACTGAGGATTAAAATAATTAAAAAAAAAAAAAAATCGAACAAACAAACGGGGAAAGTCATGAGTCAAACAGGTGGTGATGATTGTTCCTCTAATGATTTGGGGGGAAAGAGAGAAAGAAAAATGACTGGAAAGGCATTGTTGAATAAAATCGAAAAGTTACAAAATGAATGCAAAACATATGTCAATAAAATGAAAGGACTAATACAAAAAATGAAAGAGCTAATGCAACACATGAAAATCTTTCTCAAATTAAGCAGTATGTGGTGGATTTAAAAGCACTGTGTGAAAAGGCTTCAAGTTCACATGTTGAGGTGTTGCCTTTGGTGCCAGAGGAAGAAGTAATAAAACAAGAGGAATGGTTTTCAAGTATCATGAAATACACCAATGTGTTTTTAAATGAAATTCAAAACTGGATAAATCAAAGAGAACAAAACCCTGCTGTTTGTCCAAAGCAAATCAATTTATTGGAAAACAATGTTGCATCAAATACTGAGATAGAAGTGGAGGATGATATCAAGCCAAGTGATAGTGTTTCTAATGTTGAAAGCCACAAAACTTCTTCATCAAGATCATCAACTTCATCTGTTCGTATGAAAGCTGAGGCAGAGTTGGCAGCTTTAATGATAAAGCAGAAGTTATTGGATGAAAAACATGTACTGGAAGAAGAGGAGGAACGTCTTCGTAAAAGAAAGGAAAGGCTAAAGTTGGACACTGAAATTGCTGAAAAAATGGCAACAATAAATGTCCTTAAAGCTCAAAGTATAGCAAGCAAAAAAGGATCTTCAAAAGTTTCAGATGGAATGAATTCGTACATTTCCAATGAAAGATCTAAACAAACCCTTAATGTTGATGCATTGGAATTTATACCTCACATTTCTGCAAAACAAAATTCATTGACTAATGCTGAAACTCAAACTAGGAGAAAAGAAAAAACCCAGGAATGTGTCATGCAACAAGCAGTGTTGACTGAATCTTCTCAAAATAAGCATCCTCGACAATATTCAGTTATTCCTTCAAACCCATCTGATGCAAATGGACAAAATGACTGTCATACAAATGGTATGGTGGAACTGGAACCACAAAATGATGTTATTGGAGTAATGACTAAACAAAATGAAATAACAACACTCTTAATCCAACAACAAAGCCTCTTTTCTTTACCAAAGAGAGAAATACCTCATTTTGATGGAGATCCACTTCAATATTATTCATTTATTAAAGCATTCGAGAATGCAGTTGAGTGCAATACGAAAAATAACAGTGATCGTTTATATTTTTTGGAACAGTACACAAGAGGCCATGCAAAGGAATTGGTGAGAAGCTGTCAACAAATGAACTCAGATCGTGGTTATCGCAAGGCAAAATCACTGTTAAAAGAGCACTATGGCGATGAACAGAAGGTCGCAGCTGCATATCTGGACAAGGCACTTTCATGGCCATCGATTAAAACAGAGGAAGTAAAAGCTCTTCAGAACTACAGTTTGTTCCTCAGGGGATGCTGTAATGCAATGGAGGAGGTGCAGCATCTGAGTGATTTGGATATGCCTTCTAATATGGTGAACATTATTAAAAAATTGCCATATAAATTTAGGGACAGATGGAGAAGCCATGTTTGTGACCTGCAAGAAAGGCATAAAAGAAGAGCCAAATTTATGGATATTGCAGACTTTTTGGAGAAGCAAATAAGAATATTAACTGATCCTGTATTCGGTAATATTCAAGATTCTCCGCTTTCTTTACCAACTAAAGGAATGAGTAAACCCAAGTATCAAGGCAGACCTGGAAATAAAGGAACAAGCTTTGCCACCACTATGCAAGCTGTGGAGAGTACACCTAAGCCTGCGGAAACGGAAATGAAAAATAATCAGGTTGGAAGGAACGTCTGTATTTGTTGTGGAGGAAGACACATGTTGGACGTATGTGCACAGTTGGGAAAAATGGCTCATGAGAAGAAGATAACCTTCTTAAAGGAAAATGGCATCTGTTTTGGCTGCTTGTGTATAGGACACATCAGTAAAGATTGCCGTAAGAGGATTTCCTGTTCCAAATGCAGCCGGATGCATTCTGCACAAAGAAAGTTCACCTTCTGAAAGGACCGACAGGAACGCGCAGCCGCATGTGAGCACATTGGTGTCGAGTGGTCTTACAGGGGCTGGAGACCAGGACTGTAAACTGCCCATTGTGCCTGTCCAAATAAAGTCAAAGAAAGGAAGCAACATTATTACAACATATGCTTTTTTGGACCAAGGGAGCACAGCAGTTTTCTGCACTGAGAGTCTGATGCGCAGACTACACCTTGAGGGAAGGAAAGGAAACATCCTCCTCAGAACCATGGGCCAAGAAAGAATTGTGAGCAGCAACACTTTATCAGGACTGGAGGTTGCCGCTTTTTGTGGTGACGAATTTCTGGAGCTGCCAAAAGTATACACACAGGAGTCCATGCCTGTACATAAAGGAAATATTACAACACCAGGAGATATTGAAGGATGGGCACATTTAAAACACATAAACTTGCCTCAAATAAATGCAGGAATCGAGCTTCTGATTGGAACCAACATTCCTAAAGCCTTGGAACCTCTGGAAGTGGTGTGTAGTGTTGATGGAGGACCGTATGCCGTAAGGACAAGGCTTGGCTGGACCATCAATGGGCCACTTTCAGGAAACTGTGAAGCTACAGGTGATCAGAAGCATCCACAAGTTACAGTCAACAGAGTTTCTGTTGTGACCCTGGAGGAGCTTTGGCAGCAACAGTTCAAGAACGACTTTCCTGAGAGTAAAGTTGATGAGCAGGTTGGATTGTCAAGAGAGGATCAGAGATTTCTGGAAATAGTGACTAACTCTGCCAAATATGTGGGTGGTCATATCCAGATAGCATTACCTTTTCGGAATGCCAGTATCAGTATGCCAAACAATAAGAAAGTTGTTCAACAACGTCTGCGCTTTCTAAAAAAGAGATTTGAGAGAGACGCTGTGTTTCATACTGAGTACAAAGTCTTCATGAATGAGCTCCTGGCTAAAGGTTATGCTGAAAGGGTCCCAGAAGAGGAGATCGATCGCAATGATGGCAAGCTGTAGTATATACCACACCATGGTGTTTACCATCCGACCAAGAAGAAACTCAGAGTTGTGTTTGACTGTGGAGTGAGTTATCATGGAACATCTTTAAACTCCCAACTCTTACAAGGACCTGATCTTACAAGCTCTTTAATAGGAGTGATCACAAGATTCAGGAAGGAGCCAGTTGTAATTATGGGAGATATTGAATCCATGTTCCACCAAGTCATGGTTCCAGCTGAGGATAAAGATCTATTGAGATTTCTCTGGTGGCCTAAAGGTGATCTGGAACAACCAACATCTGAATACAGGATGAATGTACATCTCTTCGGAGCAACTTCATCACCAAGTTGCGCCAACTTTGCACTCAGAAAGTGTGCAGCTGACTTTGGAGATCTCTACAGTGAGGAAGCTGTGAAGACGTTGTTGCACTGTTTTTATGTGGACGATTGTCTGGTGTCCGTTGGAACTGATGAGGAAGCAGTGTTAATGTACCAAGAGTTGGTTTCTTTGTGTGCCAAAGCAGGATTTCTGCTCAAAAAGTGGATCACCAACAAGACTGGAGTGCTGGAATCCATTCCTGAAAGTCACAGAGCAACAGGCATGAAAGAGTTGAACATGGAATTGGATTCCTCAATGATCGAGCGAGTTTTGGGTGTGGAGTGGTGCATAAAATCAGACTCCTTTAAGTTCAAGATTGTGCTTAAGGACAGACCACTCACCAGAAGAGGAATCCTTTCAATTGTCAGTTCTATCTATGATCCTCTTGGAATGCTAAGTCCTGTGGTCTTAACTGCTAAGAAAATCCTAAGAGATCTATGCCAGGAAGGAATCGGCTGGGACGATAATGTACCAGAGCTGTTTTCCAAAAGATGGTTAACATGGCTCCAGCAGCTTCAGCTATTGAGCAAGTTTGAAGTGAGTCGTTGTCTGAAACCTGATGGATTTGGAGAAATCACGAGTGCTCAGTTGCATCATTTCTGTGATGCCAGTGAGGATGGGTATGGAACAGTGACCTATCTGCTGATTGAAAACATCTGTTCAGAACGACACTGTGCGTTTGTTATGGGAAAGGCTCGTGTTGCTCCTCTTAAATCCGTTACCATCCCGAGAATGGAGCTCATTGCAGCAACCATGGCCAGTCGATTGGATGTACTCTGGAGGAAAGAGCTGCAGATGGAACCTCTGGATTCTGTGTTTTGGACAGATAGTGCTTCTGTTCTTAAATACATCAGGAGTGAGACTTCAAGATTCAAGGTTTTTGTGGCCAACAGAGTTTTACAAATCTTAAGAGTTTCATCTTCCTCACAATGGAGATATGTGGACACTGCCAGTAATCCAGCAGATATGGCCTCAAGAGGAGTGAAAGTCGACGTTTTTATGAAGCATACAAAATGGTTGTCCGGGCCTCAGTATCTTCTACAATCTAGGAGTGAATGGCCTGTCTACCCAGATGACATCAGTCTACTTGCATCTGATGATCCTGAGGTAAAAACAGTTGCCACAGTGAGTGTTGAGCAAGCTGGAGAAAATTCTGTTACTCGCTTGTTTAAACATTTTTCCACCTGGACACGTCTTAAGAAGTCAGTGGCATGGCTGTTAAAATTTAAGGACTTGCTTCTGTCCTTTGTGAAGAAAAGGAGAGAATTGTGTTCAAGCTTACCACAGTCAGAGGTCAGCAAAGAGCAACAGAGATCATTTGTGGAAGAGAAGCTGAGGAATTTCAAGAGGACATCTGTGATTAAGAATCTTACAGTGGAAGATCTGGACAAAGCTGAGGTTGTCATTATCAAGTTCTGTCAGAGGATGAGATTTTCCTTGGAGCTTGTGAGTCTGGAGAAGGGACAACCCATTATAAAATCAAGTCCTCTAAGAAGACTCTGCCCACAGCTGCAAGATGGAATTCTCAGAGTGGGTGGGAGACTCAGTAGATTATTGATGCCGGTTGAGGTGAAACATCCCATAATACTAGCAAAGGATCAACACATTTCCGAGCTCTTGCTTAGACACATACATCAGGAAGTTGGACATGGTGGTCGTAACCACATGCTGTCTAAGCTAAGAGAAAAGTACTGGTTGATTGGAGCTAGTACAGCAATAAGAAAAGTGTTATCTAAATGTGTCATCTGTCGACGTCTTAATGCTCCACCAGTGAATCAACAGATGGCGGATTTGCCTAATGAAAGAATCACTCCAGATGAACCTCCATTCACGCGGGTGGGAGTAGATTACTTCGGACCCTTCAGTGTGAAAAGTAGGAGGAGCGTGGTGAAGAGATACGGTGTTATATTCACCTGCCTTGCTATCCGTGCTGTTCACATTGAGGTTGCTCCATCACTGGATACTGACTCTTTCATTAATGCATTCGGACGTTTCAATGCAAGAAGAGGTCAGGTTCGAGAACTGCGTTCTGACAACGGAACCAATTTTGTAGGTGCTGAACGTGAACTTAGAACTGCCATTGAACATTGGAACCAGGCGAAAATCAATGACGTCTTTCTGCAAAAGGGAATTAAATGGACCTTTAATCCACCTGGAGGTTCACATCACGGAGGAACCTGGGAGCGACTGATAAGACTGGTTCGCAAAGTACTTAATTCCATAATGAAAGTACAAAACCTGGATGAAGAAGGTCTTCATACAGTACTTTGTGAGGTTGAAGCCATCATTAACAGCCGCCCAATTACCAAAGCCTCAATGGATCCTAACGACCTGGAAGCTTTGACCCCTAATCATCTTCTTCTGTTAAAGACCTCACCAATATTACCACCAGGATTATTCCATTCCACTGATATGTACACACACAGAAGATGGAAACAAGTCCAATACATGTCTGACTTGTTTTGGAAAAGATGGGTGAAGGAATACCTACTACAGCAACAGGAACGTCAGCGATGGATTGGAGTAAAAAGGAATCTCATCGTGGGAGATCTGGTTCTCATCATGGACAGTTCGGCACCTCGAAACTCTTGGCCAATGGGACGTGTGATAAAGACTTTTCCGGACCGAAGAGGATTCGTTCGTCAAGTTCGGATTAAGACTCAGACTAGTTGCCTGGATCGACCTATTACCAAACTGTGTTTACTGCTGGAGGCAGATCACAGTTAAAGACTTCTGGGTCCAATTATCAGACTTTGATTGTATTTGGACATAAAATGTCTCTCATTTTTCTTTAAAGAAAGACTTTGATTACCTATAGGATTCCTGTGGGTAATATTGAAATACAGTAAATGATTGACTTTTCTCTGCATGTTTTATGTCTCCTACTTGGTTAATTATGGGTAATTATTAGAAGGATCCTAATAATTAGGGGCTGGTGTGTAGGAGCCATAATTGAATATATTGAATGTTTTGATGATCACTGGGTTTTCATTTGTTTTGGTTGTTATGGTGAGGTGTAATGGGAGTCACGTGGGTGCTAGCGGTGACATTAAGAGGGCGTTGTCAGTCTGTCATTCACTGGTTTTGATTTTGACAGAGGAGGGCTGGGTAGCCGTAGTTTTTGTTGACCGCTTCACAACATGTTTTGTCTTGTCATATTAGAGCCTGTGACATTGTAAGAGTCTAAATCGCGATATGACATTACTTTGTAAACAGTTTAATAAACAAGCGAACAATTCCACCATTCGCATTATTGCGTAAACTTGACAGCGCGTCAGGCAAATAGGCGGGCTTCATCCCCGGCCTCTAGCGACTGTGGAAGTCGCTACATAAACAATCACAAAGAAAGAACAATACAGTATCAGCGGCAGCATCAGTGGCAGTAATTTTTCACACCAGCCTATTAATCAACCAAAGACCAAGACAGACTTCTAATTCATTTGAAAGCCTGATGCTGAGCCTTGTCCACCCCAGCTGTAAAACTCAGAAACCAGTCTTACTTGTTATCATCTATCGTCCACCTGGGCCTTACACAGAGTTTCTGTCTGATTTCTCAGACTTTTTATCTGATTTAGTGCTCAGCTCAGATAAAATAATTATTGTGGGTGATTTTAACATCCATGTAGAAGCTAAAAATGACAGCCTCAACATGGCATTTAATCTGTTATTAGACTCAATTGGCTTCTCTCAAAATTTAAAAGAACCCACCCACCACTTTAATCACACTCTAGATCTTGTTTTAACATATGGCATAGAAACTGAACATTTAACAGTGTTTCCTGAAAACCCTCTCCTGTCTGATCATTTCCTCATAACATTTACATTTACAATAATTGATTACACAGCAGTGGAGAGTAGACTTTATCACAGTAGATGTCTTTCTGAAAGCACTGTAACTATGTTTAATAATGTAATCCACCCACTGTTATCATCTTCAATGCCCTGTACCCAGTGGCGGTCCTTATGCTACACGTAAAAGAGAGAGCTTATACTACAGTGAAAGCCCCAAACTGAGCAGCAATGAGACTTCCAAGAGTGAGGAAAACCCCACCGGCTGATGTGACTGTCCAACACCTACTTGAAAAAGGTGTTACCTTTGCTATGGGAACTAAGACAGGAAGGTAGCAACTGTTTGCCCCTCCTGTCATATGCCAACATGCCTCGAGCGAAGCACGAGTCAAAGTTGTATGTTGTATGTAGATTGTGAACACAAGCACTAGAAAATTGTTTTCCTCAAAAAGCGTCTGTTCTCCCTTAAACCGCGCTGCCAGTCAAACCGCGCAGGCAGCACGGTGTGATTGGGTGTGACGGACAGTGTGTCGGGTGTGACGGCAGGGTGTTTGGTAAATGGTAAATGGCCTGCATTTGTATAGTGCTTTTCTAGTCCTTAAGGACCCCAAAGCGCTTTACACTACATTCAGTCATTCACCCATTCACACTCATATTCACACACTGGCACAATGGCAAGCTACATTGTAGCCACAGCTGCCCTGAGGCGAGGCTGCCGGACACAGGCGCCACCGGGCCCTCTGACCACCACCAGTAGGCAAACATGGGGTTAGTATCTTGCCCAAGGATATTTGGCCATGCAGCCAGGAGGCAGCCTGGGATCGAACCACCGATCTTCTGTGGCTGACCTGCTCTGCCACCTGAGCTACAGCCAGCTACAGTTTCTAATCTGTATGACCTGTGACGTCATGAAATGATGATAGTGGACTTCTGGAGGTGTAGAAGAGCTAATACCCCAATCACCATCAACGGCACTGCTTCCGTTTCCTAGGTTTACATCTGGCGCAGGATCACACATTGTAAGTTCACACAAACAGCATACACCTTCATAGACAGCACAGTGTTACGTCACGCAGCGCAGTGTGAAGGGTATGACCGCAGCGAGGTGTGACCTGTGTATCCGATGTCACTGGTGTGACGTTACGCAGCTTTTGCAGATGGCAGCACGGTGTTACGTGAGGGGTGTATACTGAGCTCTCTCCTGTCCTCACTCTACACCTACGACTGCATGGCCACTGATATCTCTTATTTCATTGTGAAGGAGGATCTCAGTGCCTTTAAACTTTATTGCTAAGAAAACCATCTCACCCTCAATGTCACAAAAACAGAAGAGATGATAGTGGACTTCTAGAGGTGTTGTAAAGCACATACCCCGATCACCATCAATGGCGCTGTGATGGCAGCGCGGTGTCTTGGGTGTGACAACAGCGCGGTGTGACCGGTGTGACCAGTGTGACGTCATGCAGCCTTCGCAGAGGGCAGTGTGACCGTTGTTACGTCATACAACCATCGCAGATGGCAGGTCGGTGTAGCGTCAGGCGTGTATACTGCGCTCTCTCCTGTCCTCACTCTACACCTACGACTGCACGGCCACTAGTATCTCCAATTTCATTGTCAAGTTTGCGGACCATACAACAATGGTGGGTCTTATCGCCAAAGGTTAATCCCGGATGTGACTGGTGTGACAGCAGCGAGGTTTGACCGGTGTAATGTCATTCACCCTTCGCAGACGGTAGCTTGGTGTTACGTCAGGGGTGGATACTGAACTCTCATGTACTCACTCTACACCTACATCTGCACGGCCACTAATATCTCCTAATTCATTGTGAAGTTTGCGGATGACACAACAGTGGTTGGTGACGGTTACAAGGAGGATCTCAGTGCCTTTAAACTTTATTGCTAAGAGAACCATCTCACCCTCAATATCACAAAAACAGAAGAGATGATCGTGGACTTCTAGAGGTGTTATAAAACACATACCCCGATGTGCTGTGGAAAGAGAGAACAGCTTCCGTTTCCTAGCTGTACATCTGGCAGAGGATCTGACATGGTCAGTTCACACGAACAACATACCCCTTCATAGACAGTGCAGTTTCACAGGAGTGACAAACTGCGCTAACGGTGACACTGCGGTAACCGCGAAACCATGCTGCCCACGAAACAACGCTACCCGTGAAAACACGCTCATACATCATAGAGCATCAAAGGGAGTAGGGCCACTGTCAGTCATCTTTAAGAAAAAAGATTCTATTTGTCATGTCGATGGGAAGCTTCCCAGCCTGGAAGTTATCCAAACTTTGGAGACTTCACTAGATCTACCTGAGACCTCTGGGGTTATGCTACACGTAAAAGAGAGAGCTTATACTACAGTGAAAGCCCCAAACTGAGCAGCAATGAGACTTCCAAGAGTGAGGAAAACCCCACCGGCTGATGTGACTGTCCAACACCTACTTGAAAAAGGTGTTACCTTTGCTATGGGAACTAAGACAGGAAGGTAGCAACTGTTTGCCCCTCCTGTCATATGCCAACATGCCTCGAGCGAAGCACGAGTCAAAGTTGTATGTTGTATGTAGATTGTGAACACAAGCACTAGAAAATTGTTTTCCTCAAAAAGCGTCTGTTCTCCGTTAAACCGCGCTGCCAGTCAAACCGCGCAGGCAGCACGGTGTGATTGGGTGTGACGGACAGTGTGTCGGGTGTGACGGCAGGGTGTTTCTAATCTGTATGACCGATGTGACGTCATGCAACCTTCGCAGACAGCAGCACCTTGTTACGTCACGCTGAGTGGTATGACGGGTGTGACGGCAGTGCGGTGTGACCGGTGCGAAGTCACGCAGCCTTCACAGAAGGCGGCGCGGTGTTAAGTCATTCAGCCTTAGCAGACGGCCGTGTGGTGTTACGTCAGGGGTGTACCATCTCACCCTCAATGTCAAAAAAACAGAAGAAATGATAGTGGACTTCTAGAGGTGTAGTAAAGCATAACCCCGAACACCATCAACGGCGCTGCTGTGGAAAGAGTGAACAGCTTCCGTTTCCTAGCTGTACATCTGGCGATGGATCTCACATAGTCAGTTCACACGAACAACATACCCCTTCATAGACAGCACAGTTTGACGGGAGTGACAAACCTCGCTAGCCATGACACTGTGGTACCCGTGAAACCATGCTGCCCATGAAACCGCGCTGCCCATTAAACCGTGCTGCCCGTGAAACCGCGCTATCCGTGAAACCGCGCTGCCCGTGAAACCGCGCTGCCCGTGAAACCGCGCTGCCCGTGAAACCGCGCTACCCGTGAAACCGCGCTGCCCGTGAAAACACGCTACCCGTAAAACTGCGCTGCCTATGAAAACACACTACCCGTGAAACTGTGATACCCGTTAAACCGCGCTGCCAGTTAAAACGCGCAGGCAGCACGGTGTGACAGGTGTGACGGGCAGTGTGACGGGTGTGACGGCAGCGCGTTTCTAATCTGTGTGACTGATGTGACGTCATATAACCTTCGCAGACAGCAGCAAGGTGCAAGTGGTGTGACGGGTATGACGGCAGCGCAGTGTGAACTGGGCGTATACTGAACTCTCTCCTGTCCTCACTCTACACCTACGCCTGCACGGCCACTAGAATCTACAATTTCATTCTCAAGTTTGCGGATGACACAGCAATGGTGAGTGACAGTTTACAAGGAGGATGTCAGTGCCTTTTTACTCCAGTGCTAAGACTACAACTCACCCTCAATATTACAAAACCAGAAGAAATGATAGTGGACTTCTGGAGGTGTAGAAGAGCACATACCCCAATCACCATCAACGGCACTGCTGTGTAAAGAGGGAACAGCTTCCGTTTCCTAGGTTTACATTTGGCGCAGGATCTCACATGGTAAGTTCACACAAACAGCATACACCTTCATAGACAGCACAGTGTTACGTCACACAGCGCAGTGTGACGGGTATGACCGCAGCGAAGTGTGACCTGTGTATCTGATGTCACTGGTGTGACGTTACGCAGCCTTTGCAGATGGCAGCACGGTGTTACGTAGCATGCAGCACATCTGCGAAAATTGTATGACATCACATCAGTCACACATATTAGAAATGCGCTGCCGTCACACCGGTCACATTGCCCGTCATGCAGTGCTGCCTGCGCGGTTTAGTTGGCAGCGCAGCTTAACGGGTATCACGGTTTTACGGGTAGAGCGTTTTCATGGGCAGCATGGTTTCACGGGTAGCGCAGTTTGTCACTCCCGTTAAACTGTGCTGTCTATGAAGGGGTATGTTGTTCGTGTGAACTGACCATGTGAGATCCTGCGCCAGATGTAAACCTAGGAAACAGAAACTGTTCCCTCTTTACACAGCAGTGCCGTTGATGGTGATTGGGGTATGTGCTCTTCTACACCTCCAGAAGTCCACTATCATTTCTTCTGGTTTTGTAATATTGAGGGTGAGTTGTAGTCTTAGCACTGGAGTAAAAAGGCACTGACATCCTCCTTGTAAACTGTCACTCACCATTGCTGTGTCATCAGCAAACTTGAGAATGAAATTGTAGATTCTAGTGGCCGTGCAGGCGTAGGTGTAGAGTGAGGACAGGAGAGAGTTCAGTATATGCCCAGTTCACACTGCGCTGCCGTCATACCCGTCACACCACTTGCACCTTGCTGCTGTCTGCGAAGGTTATATGACGTCACATCAGTCACACAGATTAGAAACGCGCTGCCGTCACACCCGTCACAATGCCCGTCACACCTGTCACACTGTGCTGCCTGCGCGTTTTAACTGGCAGCGTGTTTTCACGGGCAGCGCAGTTTCACGGGTAGCGCGGTTTCACAGGTAGCGCGGTTTCACGGGCAGCGCGGTTTCACGGGCGGCGCGGTTTCACGGGCAGCGCGGTTTCACGGGCAGCGCGGTTTCACGGGCAGCGCGGTTTAATGGGAGCGCGGTTTCATGGGCAGCATGGTTTCATGGGTACCACAGTGTCATGGGTAGCGCGGTTTGTCACTCCCGTCAAACTGTGCTGTCTATGAAGGGGTATGTTGTTTGTGTGAACTGACTATGTGAGATCCACCGCCAGATGTACAGCTAGGAAACGGAAGCTGTTCAATCAAGAAGAAAAACAGGGACAGGTTTCCCAATGTTTTGCATCATCCCTCTCTTTAACAAGACTTTTTTAACCCTGTAAAGCCAAGTGCATCATATTTGATACATGAGTTTTTGAGACTTCTACATCATCAGTGATGTTTTTTTTTCTCGTAAAACAAAACATAGAAATTCTACAACACATTTTTAAACAACTGAAAAAATGCCACATGTAGCAAAACATGATACACATGAAATTCCAAAAAGCTGGGAGAAGAGAAAAAATTTCATTTTGGTGGGCTCCACATGGTCCAGAGGCACAAAGTGATGCTTCTGAAGTCATGATATGGTGATAAAATGTGTGTTTTTATTAAATATGTTCCATCTATTCGGGATGTTAAGGAGAACAAGTCCAGATTTAATTATGAGAAAATAAACACAGAGTCAAAATCTTTCAAACAACCGTGTCTCTCACTCAGTGGAGCAGACTGATTCCTAACAAGAGGACCTGCAGTGTTGTTGGAAATGCTGAAAAGGACAAAAATCGGGTATAAAAAAAGAAACGGCAATAAAATGTATGTTAAGATGTTCTATAGGCAATAAGACACTGTCCTCTAACCCATCCAGAGCATATAAGCATAAAGGTATAGACAGTCTCTGGTTGTCATGGTTTTTTTGTTAATTACATATACGTTATAGCACGAACTGATTAAAGTGCAGATGCTGAAACCACTTGTGCACCACAGTCACTGCGAAACAAATGCTGCTTCTTTCCTGTGTTAAAGTCTTGTCTGTTGTTTCTTTGTCACACTAAAAACTCGCACACATGAGGTGTCTGACAAGCATCTGCACTGACAGTTCATGAATCCACTAGGACGTCACTCGTGGTCAGAGTCCAAGAGTCTGAGAGTTTATGGTGCAGAGGAAGAATATGATTCAAATCAAAGGATTATTATTTGCAGCTGCAAAGAGAGACCACAAGGTGTCGGTCTAATGCTTCTGTAGTTTATGTTCATGTGAAAAATTTCACATAAAAAACATTTGAAAATCTCCTTTTTTTTTCTGAATCACTTATCCAATCCAGAGTTGTGGTGAGACTGGAGCCTATGCAGGTGCCAGGAGGTGAACGGTAAGGTGTTGATTGATTGATTGATATGTTTATTGATTAGCATTCAAATATCTCAGTGAAGACAGAACAAAGATTTACCACAAAGCAAGAAAGCATGAGACAAGGCTAATCAAAAGGTATTGGCTGAAGCATTTGCTTATTACGCCAACCCTTTTAACAAAAGATCTTTTAGCATGCAGCTCCTGTACACAGGGCTTGAAGCAAATAATAAAATTCAATTCAATTCAATTTCATTTATATAGCGCCAAATCACAACAAATGTCGCCTCAAGGCGCTTCATAGATACAGAGAGAAAAGCCCAACAATCATATGACCCCCTATGAGCAAGCACTTTGGCGACAGTGGGAAGGAAAAACTCCCTTTTAACAGGAAGAAACCTCCGGCAGAACCAGGCTCAGGGAGGGGCGGCCATCTGCTGCGACCGGTTGGGGTGAGAGAAGGCAAACAAAGCAAAAACAAAACAAACAAACAAACAAACAAGAAAAAACACCACCACCTTAGTAAGTAACTACATCAAAGCAAAAGAATCAAGAGGTTTTCTGTTTTTTGTTTTTGTTTTTTTTTTGCTCTTTTCATTCTTGATATATATATTTTTCTAATACTCTATTTTTAAACATATTTTTAAACAAGGAAAATGAACTACACCTTTTTAAATCACTGTCATAACTATTCCACAGGTTAACTCCTCTAACAGAAACACATCTCTGCTTTATATTTGTCCTTATCTTGTTTTTTTTAAAGAAATCTGTTCCCCTTAAGTCATATTGACTCTCTCTGACTTTGAACAGCTTCTGAGTACTGGGGCAAAGCAAGTTATTTTGTGCTTTATACATTATCTGTGCCATTTTATATTCAACTAAATCATAAAATTTCAGGGTATTCAGATTAATAAACAAAATGTTAGTTGGTTCTATATAGTTTGATTGGTTTATAATTCTTATAGCTCTTTTTTGCAACTTGAAAATAGGAAGAGTGTTCGTTTTATATGCATTACCCCATATCTCCAGACAGTAAGTCATATATGGAAGCAACAGAGTACAATAGAGTGTGTATAATGATTTTTTGTTCAGGACATGCTTTGTTTTATAGAGAATAGCAATGGTTTTTGACATTTTTGTTTTCACATGGTTTATATGAGACTTCCAACTCAGCTTATCATCAATTATCACTCCAAGAAATTTATTTTCGTACACTCTTTCAATTTCAATTCCATTAACCCTGATTTTAGATACATTTTTCATTTGTCTAGTGCCAAAAATAATCAATTTTGTTTTCTTTATATTTAATGATAACTTATTTACATCAAACCAGTTTTTTAATATATTTAACTCCTTTTCCGCTGTAGTCAGAAGCTGTTCTAGGTTTTTACCTGAGCAATACAGAGTGGTATCATCAGCAAACAATACACATTTTAACAGTTTGGAAATGCTACATATGTCATTTATGTATAATATAAATAATTTAGGGCCCAGCACAGAGCCCTGAGGAACACCACAAGTTACCTTCAACTGCTTAGATTTTACATTATTGAATTCGACATATTGATATCTGTCATCCAGGTAACTTTTCATCCACTTGTATGCTAACCCTCTTATGCCATATCTCTCTAGTTTATTCATTAATATAGAATGATCAATCGTATCAAGCGCCTTTTTTAAGTCTATAAAAACACCAACAGTATATTCCTTATTATCTATAGCATTAGATATCCCTTCTACAAGTTCCATCACTGCCATCGAAATGGACCTTTTCACTCTAAAGCCATATTGGTTATCACTTAGGAGATTATGCTTCTCAATATATTTATCAAGTCTATTAACAAATAACTTTTCTAAAATTTTTGAGAACTGTGGGAGCAGTGATATTGGCCTATAATTGGTAAACTGACTTCTCTCTCCGTTTTTATGGATTGGAATAACTTTTGCTATTTTCATTTGTGAGGGAAATACACCAGTTTGAAAGGACAGATTACAAATGTATGCGAAAGGTTGCACTATATATTCTATAATACTTTTAACTAATATCATGTCAATACCAAAACAGTCAGTGGACTTTTTATTTTTAAATGTCTTCACAATGTTAATTATTTCTCTATGAGTTACAGCACCAATAAACATGGAGGACACATTCTGAGTAATATGTTTATTTAGGTCGTTATTATTTCTTGACTCTGGAATTTCTTTTGCTAAATTAAAGCCAACATTTACAAAGAAATCATTAAATTCATTTGCAATGTCTTTAGTTTTATCAAGCACAATATCTTTATCTTTTTTAAAATAATCTGGATAATTCTTATTTTTTGAGCCCTTTTTGATTATACTATTTAATATCCTCCATGTTTCTTGTGTGTTACTTCTACTTTGCTCCAATAATTTGTGGTAATATTCTTTCTTACTTGTTCTTATAATATTTACTAATCTATTTTTATATAACTTGTACTTTATTTCAGCATCTTTTGTCCTCTGTTTTATGAATCTCTTATATAGATTATTTTTCTTTTTACATGCATCTTCTATCCCCTTTGTGATCCATGGCTTATTTGATCTGTGATGCTTTCTAGTGATTTTCATTAAAGGACAATGTTTTTCATATAGTGAAATTACAGTTGATAAGAATGCATCATATGCACTATTTGAATCTTCATTTGCAAAAACCTCATTCCAATTGTGTTCCTTTAAGTCCACCTGGAGGGCAGCAATGGCTCTTGTTGTTCTAAGTCGTATCATATCAAATATTTGATTCTTTTGTTTAGTTTTAATCCCAAAATAATTTTGAAAAATTGCAAAAACAGGAAGATGATCGCTTATATCAGTTATCAGAAGTCCACCTACTATTTCATGGTCAATTTTATTTGTGAATATATTATCTATCAATGTAGCTGTATCAATTGTTATTCTACTTGGTTTTATAATTACAGGGAAAAGGGAGTTACTATACATTGTATTTATGAAATCTGTTGTTTTCTGATGTCCATTTGGGTTTAGCAAATCTATATTAAAATCACCACAAATTATTTGCACTTTTTTATCATTTAGGTTGCTAAACATAGCAGCAAGTTTTTCATTGAATGTCTCAAGGCATGAACCTGGTGTCCTATAGATGCAACTTATAATTATATTGTTAGCTTTTTCAACATGGATTTCAATAGTGACACATTCCAATACGTTATCTATGGTGCTTGACATACATTCAATCAGACTACATTTCAAAACTTTATCTACATATAAGGCAACACCGCCTCCTTTTTTATTCACCCTGTTCATTGTAAATAATTTGTATCCTTCCAGTCCCATTTCACTAATTTTCTCATTATCGAGCCATGTTTCTGATATTGCAATTATATTAAACTTTTTTAACTTACTTAAACATTCTGTAATTTTAGAAAAATTTTTATACAGGCTTCTACTATTGAAATGTATGACCGACAATGCATTTGCCATTTTAATATTCATATTGAATTGGTCATCCGTATAGTACTCACAAGTATTATTGGTGTTATTGTAGAAGTGGGTATCTGGGTCAATGTTACTTTCAGGGTCATGCATGTTGTGCTCTGCATAGTTAAACGTTTTGAAGTTCGTTTTCTCAGCGTGTGTGGCAAAATAACCACCTTGACAGTCCTTTTCATAATCAAATTCTTCCTCTTCAATATCTCTGAATGGAAACCTATAATCTGTGTCCAAACTTGTCATTTATGTGTTTTTGTTTTTGTTGTTGTTTTTTGAGCCGTAAGGCCAGAAACACTTTCCATACCCATTGTTCATTATCCAATCGTCACTTTTCCAATAGATTCCAGAGCAGATTCCTGATTATTTATATTGCTCTAAGTCTTTGAGTTCTCTTATCATCACAACTTTCGCTTGTTCGGGATTGCCATTTAGTCTTATCATTACTTTGCAGTTCCTCGTCCATGTCGCTTGTATCTTATTTTGTTTTCTCAGGCTGCGTGCCTGTCTTGCAATTTCAGCAGTCTTTTCGTTAAATGTTCATTTAAATACACACCAGTCCCTTTAAGCTTCTTACCCTGTTTCAGTAACTCAATCTTTGTTTTGCGACTCACAAACCGAAGAATAATTGATGGCTTTGTTTTACTGTCTTTCCTGGGGAGCGTGTGGCATGCTGCAATATGATGGCTCTGAATACTTACATTCTTCGTTTGAAGGAATTTTATCACTTGCTGTTCAAGCGTTTGCAGCTCCTCTACCGGGGCATCTTCACCATCTTTACCTCCCCCAGCTGTTACTCCGGCGTAGGTTCGGTGTTGCGTCTCCAGTCCACTTATGACTAAATCATCCATTCTTGTGTATTGTTCAAGGTCCTCAATTCGCCGTTCCAAGTCGTCTATTTTCTTGTCCTTGTCCTTTATGAGGTTTTTTAGTTGTTTTATTTCATCCATTAGGTCATGTAGCATACCTTGTTGTTTAGCCACTTTGCTCAGTTCATCAGACATGAAATTAAGCGATTTCTTAATCTCCTCCAACTCCTCTTCAACTCCTGGGTTTGCTCTTTTAGGCGGCATTTTGAAAATGATGAGATTTGTATTTCCTTGTGATGGCCCGTTGAAGTCACTGTTGATTAACTTGTTGGTTGAGCCTTGGCCTAGTGGTTGCTGGAGGATCCTGGGCCTAGTGGCTGCTGGAGGATCCTGGGCCTAGTGGCTGCTGGAAGAGCCTGGGCCTAGTGGCTGCTGGAAGAGCCTGGGCCTAGTGGCTGCTGGAAGAGCCTTGGCCTGGTGGCTGCTGGAGGATCCTGGGCCTGGTGGCTGCTGGAGGATCCTGGGCCTGGTGGCTGCTGCAGGAGCCTGGGCCTGGTGGCTGCTGGAAGAGCCTGGGCCTGGTGGCTGCTGGAGGATCCTGGGCCTGGTGGAGCAGGAGGGTCCTGGGCCTGGTGGCTGCTGGAGGGTCCTGGGCCTGGTGGCTGCTGGAGGGTCCTGGGCCTGGTGGCTGCTGGAGGATCCTGGGCCTGGTGGAGCAGGAGGGTCCTGGGCCTGGTGGCTGCTGGAGGGTCCTGGGCCTGGTGGAGCAGGAGGGTCCTGGGCCTGGTGGCTGCTGGAGGGTCCTGGGCCTGGTGGAGCAGGAGGGTCCTGGGCCTGGTGGCTGCTGGAGGGTCCTGGGCCTGGTGGCTGCTGGAGGGTCCTGGGCCTGGTGGCTGCTGGAGGATCCTGGGCCTGGTGGAGCAGGAGGGTCCTGGGCCTGGTGGCTGCTGGAGGATCCTGGGCCTGGTGGCTGCTGGAGGATCCTGGGCCTGGTGGCTGCTGCAGGAGCCTGGGCCTGGTGGCTGCTGGAAGAGCCTGGGCCTGGTGGCTGCTGGAAGAGCCTTGGCCTAGTGGCTTATTTTTCAGTTTTGGTGCAACAAGCTACCAATTGTCTGGTGTTCGTTTCTTTTTCCGTAGATATGTGTGCTTCCTTCTTGTGTCGTTTGTTGTCTTCAGTTTTGTCAAAAAAAAATATTTTTTTTTTGTCTTCAGTTTTGTCAAATTAGTAGAATACCTTGTCTTGGGCTGCTACTCCCTGGAGTCTGCTACTCAAGCTGCTGCTGCTCTCTGTGCACACTGGTGTGCTTCCGGCTTGTGTCCGGCTCTGGACACAAGCCGGTGCACCCTGGACAGGTTAGCAGTCTATCGCAGGAGTAACACAGAGACGTACAATCATTCATGCATGTGTTTGGACTGTGAGAGGAGGCTGGGGTATCTGAAGAGAACCCACGCAGGTACAGGGAGAAAAAACCAACTCCACACAGAAAGGCTCTAACCAGCTGGCAGATTCAAACCCAGGACCTTCTTTCTGTGAGTTGACAGTGATAAACGCTGCACCGCCATGTTTCAAAACACATTCATACTGTTTTATAACCTGCAATTTCTAAACGGTAACAACAGTATTATAGTTTTCTACAATACACAGAAACACACAAACTCAGCTGCACTAAGAAATAAACATCATGTGATTCTGAGCTGCGTTCATAGGCAGGATATTTAAGGACATTTTGGATATATTGCGACTTCTCCTGGGAAGCGTTTCAAAACTGAAGAAATCCATTCTTGTTTATTATTCAGCTTTGACAGTTTGGGCGTGTTGTTTCATATTTTTGCATTTCAAAATGTATTATTTATATAAATGATATTTGTAAGGCATCTGATAAATTAAAATTTGTATTATTTGCAGACGACAAATATTTTTTTGTTCTGGGGGGAATCTAAAGGAGCTGCTGGATACAATTAAATCAGAAATGTGCAAAATTTTAAAAATGGTTTGACAGGAATAAACCATCTCTAAAACTAAGTAAAACTAAAATAGTCTTATTTGGGAATTCCCTGAGAAACGCACAAGTGCATATTCATATAGATGGTCTGGAAATTAAAAGAAAGTTGTGGAACACAAGTTTCTTGGTGTGATAGAAGATGATAAATCAAGCTGGAAGATGCATATAAATCAGATACATAACAAAATTTCAAGAAGTATTTCATTTAGAGTAAAGTAAAACACATTCTGGACCACAAATCATCCCACATTCTCTACTGTTTACCGATTTCACCATATTTGCATTACTGTGCAGAGGTTTGCTATCATCAATCTTTATATTACAAAAAAGGGCCATAAGAATAATCCAAAAACTGGTTACAGAGATCATACAAATCCACTATCCTTAAAATCAAAAATACTAAAATTCACAGATCTGTTCTTTTTTCTTACAGCACAAATTATGTATAAAGCAATAAACATCCTACGTCCTGACAATATTCTAAATTTGTGGCTACTCACACAGATACTAAGGAGAAGTGGACAAAGACAATGAGACAGGAAAAGGTATAAAACACAGAAGACAAATGACTACCAAAATAAAACAGGAAGTGAGGAACAATAACTAAACAGGGACATCCAGACACAGGACTAAACTAAACAAAGAGGAGCTGATGCAAGAGGATAAGACAAGAATCGCCAAGACAACCAGACTAAATTATAACAAAAACTAAAGGCTACAAAAACACTTAAGAAAACATGAAGTTAAATAAACAAGTCTATGGGCACCAAACAAAGAACCTCAAATCTCAGAAAGCCACAGACAATGAATTTCCTCATAAATTTTATTTTGAGAAACAGAAACGTTCTTTTTAAATTGCTGAACTCTTTGCCCACACAGTCTTTCACAGAGTGATGTACCCCTGTCCTTACTTCTGAAAAGCTCTGCCTTTCTGTGATGCTCTTTTTATTCCCCAGTTACTACTAACTGAGATCTTCCATCGTTTTGTTAGCATTACATTCTGTTGGCCCCAAGCTTTTAGCAATATGTTGCAAGCATCAAATTCATAACAAGCAAAATTATTTATCAGTTTTGACCCAAGCCTGAACCTGAAATAACTGGCAGAAAACTGAGCAAAGTTTTTGTGCAATTTATTGCTCACACTAGCACTGCATGTGTCTTATTATTATTAAGTTTTCCCATGAATAAAAATCACACTGATGATGCAGAAGTCTCAAAAACTCATACATTAAATATCAAACATATACTTGGTGTTACAGGGTTAGGTCGTTTCTGCAAATAATTACATTTTTTCTTTCATTTTTAATTATTGTTTAACCTTTTTTTGTTACTTTTGAATTTCAGATATGCACAAAAGAAAGAAGGGTAACTAACCAAACCAACAATAATTACATCCGCCTCGAATAGTCTGGATTGCTTTGTCTTTACAGTTTGTTTCGGTGACATCAGTATTTCTGTCCTCACTCTGTCGTTGATACATAAACACAGTCCCATTCTTCCATTTTTCTTCTCATGAAAGTCTTTTCTCATGAGTCAGTTGCGCCATAACAGAAATTAAATTCACTGTTTTCAGTCATTCGTCTCGCATTGGTGGGTAAGGTGTCACCCTATTTTTATTTGTTAGCTCTGTGGTAATCGGTCTCAGGGCAATCACATAGAGACAAGCAAGCGTTCATGGTCACATTCACACCTACAGGCAATTTAGAATAACCAGTTAACCTAACCCCACGCTTGTCTCTGTACTGAAAGCCCATGCAGATGTTAAGAGAACATGCAAACTCCACATAAAAAGGTTAATAGCACCAACTCCTGTGCCACCATGCTGCCCTCATCATATTTTATTTTCATCAAAATGCAAACCTTGTAGCTTTCTATGGGTAACTTTCCCTGATGATGCATTAAACAGTGATTACTTTCTCATAACTATAATAAAACGCATTTCCAGACTTTAGAAAAGTGCAGAACCAGTCAAAAAGTTGGCCTCAAGATGTAGGACAGGGAGACAAGGAATAAACTCACTTTAGTCCTGAATATACAGGGGGACAGAGACGAAGAAAAAACAAAGCCTGCACATGAAGGCCCTTTGCAGCTAGGATATATTTAGAACAGATTTTCACACTTGGTAAACAAGGCGAGCCATTTAAATATTGCCGCATTCATGCTGGCGCTGCTCCTGCCCTTGTTGCTGCTGCCATATATGAAAGACCATTTTGTGTCCTAGATGTGGTTGGTCTAGACATCTCCATTGTCTGCTCTACGCTGCTCCATGTGCCAACAGTAAATCTCATTAAGAGTGACAGGGACTGGCGGAACGGGGGCTCGCTCACAGGCTCGGCAGCTAAAAATAGAGAAAGAGGGTGATTATACTCCACAAATCTGTGATTACACATGAACTGGTAAGTGGTGATGCAAATCTACAGGACTGATCCCGTCCAAACACTTGAGTATGCAGGCAATGAAGCAAACATTTGATATTTACTTTCCTCATTAAATGCAAACACTAAGAAGGGATGCAGACTTAACTGTGAAAATTTAACTCCTGCACAGACAGTGTCTCTGTGATTCAAATCAGGACCACTAGATGGCAAACTAGGTTTATACTAAAAAATGTTCCCATGAGGTAATAACCAGCTCAGCTCCATACATAGAAACACAGACTGAGTACCGTATTCTTTCTGGATTTGGCTCAAAGGACGAAAAACTGCACAGCAGCACTGTTACAGGTTTAGTTTTGAGGGATGTGGTGATTTTAATTTGAAAGAGGAGTGCTGTCAGCTTCAATTCGTCCTGCTGTGTGTTTGGCATTTCCTATTGTGTGAGTTTTCATACTGTCAATGGTGTTAAAAGGACATGGATGTCATTTAAAATTAATGAATTCATAGCTTAAAAGAACTGGCGTTGCATACAACTGTAGAAATGCAGCCCTAATTGCAAAAAAGTTTGGATGCTGCGTAATAAAAACAGAATACAATGATTTGCAAATGTCATAAACCTGCATTTACAATAGAATATACAAAACATATCAAACATTTTATTGTTTCATCAGAGAAATTTTTGATTTTGAATTTGATGACAGCAAAACATTTCAAAATTTGAAACGGGCAATGAAAAGCTAGAAAAATAGACGCTGTTAATTGGAAACAGATTAGTAACATGATGGTTTAAAAGGGGCATCATAGAGAGGCAAAGATTGATTAATCTGAAAACACTACATCTTTATAGATAGTAGAACAATTTCAGAAATATGTTCCTCAGCATAAGATTGTGAAACCTTTAAAGACCTCATCATCTACAGTGTATATTATCAAAACATCCTGAGAATCTGGAGAAATCTGTGTGCAAAGGCACAAGATGAAAAATCAGTAATGCAGGCCTGAGATCTTCAGGCCCTCGAGTGGCAAAACATTAAAAACAAGCATGAATCTGTCATGGAAATCAATGCATGGGCTCAGGAACACTTAAAGAAATCACTGTTTGAGAATCCAGTTCAATGTAAGTTAAAGCTCTTTCATATAAAGTAGAAACCACGTGTGAACATGCTCCAGAAATACAGTGTTTGAAAAACATGTCGTGAAGAGGAAGACCCAAACTCAGAATATCAGGAGGGTGAGCAGTTTATTTAGGCTGAAGAGTAAAATCCAAACGGGAAGTGAAAATCTTTGATTAACAGAAACCTACACTACGAAACAGGAATACTGAAGATGTCTGACATTCTAATAATGAACAAAGGGAGACGCTGACAATAAGACAATAAGAAGGTGATCAGGAGAAGTGGAGACACGCAGCAGAACTGAATCTAACTAATGAGGCAAGATACACAAACAGAACATAATGCATGAGGCGAGAGACCATCAAAGTAAAACAGGAAGCATAAACACAGTCGGACACTAACACTCATGAACTTGACACAGACAAAAGGTAAACAAACACTGGGCCATGACAGACTACAACAGGGGACGCTAGGAAGGACCCACACAGACACTGGACTAAAATGAACAGGACACAAGAGGGAACTAATTAAGTCAAGAGATTAAGAACTAGAATCATGAATAACTAAACTAGGAAACACTGGGAAAAAAGCAATGAGATAAAAGAACTTAAACAAAAACGATTCAAGACCACAGAAGCTGGGACCACTGGGAAAAACCTAGAAAGCATGACACTGCCGTCTTCTCTGGGCCAAAGTTAGTTTATGATGGATTCAGAGAACGTGTAAAAGAGTTCGGTAGTCAGAATTACAGAGTTCACAATTTGAAGTCAGTTTTGGAAGACGTGGACACATGCTTTTCTGGACTGGAGAGGAAACGGACCATCTGACTCAGTTTATATATAGTTCATATGCTTCCATCCAGACAACGTCTTTAACAGGGAAAGCCATGATATTGTTATGGTTTAGCCCCTGCAGGTGGGGATTGGTTGATCAATGGGCTAAATATGTTTTAAGGATCAATAAAGAAAGAATGTTTTATTAGATCTTTTAATGTTGACCTTTATCCACTTGTGTAGGATGCAATGCATAAACTTTGTGTTGGCTGTTGAAGTGGGACATGCCAGAGTTCAGAGGTTTATGCCGACAGTGCAGAAAAAAACTTCCCATAAATTCAAAATCTCCTACTTTTCCTTTTCTTTCTGTTCTTTGATCCTAAAAAAAAAACCCAAGGTGGAAATAATCCAATAACCATCGTCTCCTACAGTTTCTATGCGTGCACGTTAATATGATGCAATTTCATTTAACAAATCTTTCTCTGAGTGTGAGCCATTTGTGCAGAGAGTAAACAAAAGAACAATCAACTCTTGAGACGGCTTTGACCCTCTATAGCTGGAACAAGCCTCCTCACTAGATATGCATGACCAAAGATTACCCAGGAATAAGAATGTTATGGGGGCCCTATAGGGGTTAAAGCTGTGGTACACTGCTAAGGATTTTGATCATCTTGAGCAGGATCTTGAGCACTTGTGTTTATTTAAAAAAAAAAAAAATCATCCCATTACTATGGTGGCTGGGAAGTGCAAATCGCAACAAATTAAAAAACCACAACAAATTAAAAACCCGCAACAAATTAAAAAAACCCACAACAAATTACAAAAACCCGCAACAAATTACAAAAACCCGCAACAAATTAAAAAACCTCACAACAAATTACAAAAACCCGCAACAAATTACAAAAACCCGCAACAAATTAAAAAAACCCGCAACAAATTACAAAAACCCGCAACAAATTACAAAAACCCCTCAACAAATTACAAAAACCCGCAACAAATTACAAAACCCCACAACAAATTAAAAAACCCCACAACAAATTACAAAAACCCACAACAAATTACAAAAACCCGCAACAAATTACAGAACCCCACAACAAATTAAAAAACCCCACAACAAATTACAAAAACCCACAACAAATTACAAAAACCCGCAACAAATTACAAAACCCCACAACAAATTAAAAAACCCCACAACAAATTACAAAAACCCGCAACAAATTAAAAAACCCCACAACAAATTACAAAAACCCACAACAAATTAAAAACTCCCACAACAAATTACAAAAACCCACAACAAATTACAAAAATCCACAACAAATTACAAAAACCCACAACAAATTAAAAATCCTTGACGGAAAGGGATTGTCTGAAATACCGGAAGTGCCGCAACGATTAGCCTAATAGGGCTTTTGGAGCGTGATGTCACGGGAGGGGGCGTGGCCATGATTTTTGGTTGAGGCGCCATGTTTCTGGACCAAACAAAGCGCTAGCGAAAGAGGAGCGAATGTACACAGATAACACCAGCTATGGTTCGTACTTGCTGTGCGGTCGGTTGTAAAGTTAGATCGCACGACCGGCAAGGGAATAAGGTTGAAAATGGTTTATCTTTTCATTCTTTCCCCACCTGGAAGCAACATGAGGCAGCTCTTGTATGGGATGTTACCAAAAGAAGGCGTCTAGTCTGGGTAGCAGCTGTGAGGCGAGCTGATATCCAGTTCTCTTCCATCTCCAAATATCTGTTGGTGCTCCAGACATTTTCATTCCGGTAAGTTATAGATATGTTCATATCGCTCTTTATCCGGTCTTTAAGTCTGACGTCACTAGCCATGTCTGGGGTCTAACGCTGCTGCAGGTCCATAAATCACTGAGAGTTGAAAAACTATCTAAAGTCTTTCATCTGTAATAAAATGATCAGCGTTCTGCTCTACCATGTGTAACAATTGAGTTTATCATCCAGGCAACCATGAAAACAAAACGTAATTTATGACATTTAACAGAGTTAGAAATTAGCAGGAAGTTAGCTCACTAGCTTCCATCTAAATGAGGGATTTTGGAAACAAATTCAAACGTACAGCTCTGCTATTACTTCCAACATAAATGAAGACAGAAAACTAAACAGCAGTGACGTTTGTAGGGTACTGTGAGTAAAATGTGTTTGATTTTCTCTTGAACATTCAAATTAGTGCAATCATAAATTCATTCATGAGGGGCAAATTACAGTGAGAACATGTGGAGGCTCTGGCTAAGTTCACACTGCACGCGAAAGCGCATCAAATCCGACTTTTTTTACCCTATGCGACCCACATCCAATCATGGTATGACAGTGTAAAAACAGCACAAATCCGATCTGGGTCACTTTCGTATGTGGTACTGAATCCGATACATATCTGATGTTTTAGAAAGCAATTGCTGTTTTAATGGTCATGTCGCATTAAATCTGTCTTTTATGTCACTGACACAAAACATATGCCAATTATCAGCGCTGGAGAAGCGCCCGAGAAGACATTGAGAACACTTGAGCGCTTTGTGTCCATCCCATGTAGATGTTAGTGAAACTGTTGGGAAGATAATGTGAACATTTATTTATACTGTATAATCTGCAGATTCTGACAGAAATCTGCAACTATCCTTTGAAGCACCGCTCCTCTCTAAAACAGCAATAAGGATAATTATTAGGCCATATATAAATAACAAAATAACTTAAAGCAAAGTCTGAAACAAGTCTTTATATTAAGGGCCATCAGTCAAACAATACTGTTTGGTCTGGGTCTGAACAGAGCGTGTTGTGTGTGACGTCTGCTTTTGCGCATGCGGGCCACTTTGAGTGTTCACAAAGGAGCGCTTTTCACATTTTATTTGTAGTGTGAACAAGCAGACACAAAAAATCAGATTTAAATATAAAAATCGGAATTGAGCATTAAGACCTGCAGTGTGAACGTAGCCATAGTGAGTTCAGTGCACTGATGTGACATTGTCCTGAAGGATTTAGTTATTCTCAATGGTTAAAGAAATTGCAATTATTTATTCATATTTATTATAAATAATCCTAATTATATATCTTGCTTCCATGTTTGTGTCCTGTGTCACAAAAAATACATTTTTTACTATAATACATTGATTAATGACCTGCAGAATCTCCTTATCATATTACGTGTCCATAATTGTCACCTAGTCTTTATGCTTTCTCCATCTTGAAAGTGATGACATCCTTGCATTACATACTTTAGGTTCATTTTCTGAAGGCAGGTTTCTGAGAGAGAACAGGCAGATTTGGAATATAACATGCAACGTTCTATAGATGGATACATAAAAAAAATGAAAAATTACATGTATGTGCTAAGTTTCTAAATACTTTGTTACATTTATGATAAATGGATTTGAAAGTAGATAAAACACATTTATGTCGGCCATGGCTCATTAGAGTCCTTGTCTTTAAATTAACTTTGTATGTTTCAGGTACTGCACTCTCAAAGACTGAATGAACCAGCATTGCAGCCATGGGTCACTGTGAGCATCACAGGGAAGGTTAAAGCCGCCCACTGCACCTGTAAGGCCGGAGTCGTGGAGACCTGCAGCCATGTCACTGCTCTTCTGTTTAAAGTAGAAGCAGCAGTGCGAATCCGTGACACAAGGACTGTTACAGATGAACCTGCATACCGGGTTTTGCTGGGTAATATGACCAAGATACAGCCAGAGGTTGGCCATAAGATAGACTTCTCCTCTTCAGCTGCCCAAAAACTGCTCTGGATCAAAACATAAACAGACCATCCATATTGAAAGGTAAAAGGAGCCGTCCCCAAAAACGAAGCATACCACCTGCTAATGTGGAGGAGTTGTCACTGCTATTGGATACTTTGCTGGAACACAGTAAAGCTGTGGTTTGTGGGAATGACCCATAATGTTTTATATATGGGTCTAGATTTATGCCTGTAGTGCACTGCCATGTAAAGAATTTGCATTTACTGAATATGTACTGACTGAGTACCACTGTTCAAAAGTTCAATAAAGAAACAATGTAATTTTTACCTCTTTTATTATAGAACATCACATCAGTTACAATGTAGAATCCATGTCATTTATAGTTTATAAAAGACAATGTTTACACAACATCATGACAGCATTTACAAGATATCACCCACTACTAACATTACTTTATTTACTATCAATTACTTCAATTTATCTTTTGAAAAATTACCACTATCTATACAGCACAAGACTTAATATTTAACAGGAGCAAATTTCACTTTTCCCTGGTTTTACTACCACACTGTTCACCAAAACAGCAGCAAACCTTCACCATCTTATCCAGAAGGGTCACCTCTTCACCCTCACATGGAAGAAGTAATCTGATTGGCATGGTGGTATGTCTGAAGCAGGTCCCTTGTGTAGCGCTGGAACCCAGTCACGATGTTTCATCCATTTCATAAGGTTGGTTTGCCTGCAATAATGCCACACAATTAGCAAGTCTATAAATAGAATGTTTTTTTTTCTAATTTGATCTGACCTCAGAGTGCATCGAAAACAAAACTAATAGGCTATCTGGTCTTTAAGTGATGGCGTGACGAATCCTGCTTAGTCCTACACTTAAAGTAGTCTGCGTTTAATATGGGTTTTGTGTTGTTAACATGTTTAATGTTTTGTATTGTCTTCTCTTTAATCTCAAAAAGCTCCTAAAAGCAGTCAGTGATCACTGTTGGCCTCCCTCTGCTTTTATCACCACTAATCATTTGAAAGCTCAGTTTTTAAAACCTTACGATGTAGCTACAGCCCAGCCCATGCAGCAGTATATGAATGACTAATCCTATTCATCCTTGTGGATGAATTATCTCAGTTGTTCTCCTGGCTGAAGTTTGGTCCGTTTACAGCAACCTGCCATGAGATTATTTGTTCCAGACCACCGAGAATCCTCACGATAACTTTTATCAAGTGGAAAAAAGTTAGCCTGTTTATATTATGCTAACATAGCTGTGTCGCTAGCGGTCACGTAGCACATGTTATATACCAGCTAGCCAACCTTCAGTAACCCTACAAACGTCACTGCTGTTTAGTTTTCTGTCTTCATTTATGTTGGAAGTGATAGCAGAGCTGTACGTTTGAATTTGTTTCCAAAATCCCTCATTTAGATGGAAGCTAGTGAGCTAACTTCCTGCTAATTTCTAACTCTGATAAATGTCATAAATTACGTTTTGTTTTCATGGTTGCCTGGATGATAAACTCAATTGTTACACATGGTAGAGCAGAACGCTGATCATTTTATTACAGATGAAAGACTTTAGATAGCTTTTCAACTCTCAGTGATTTATGGACCTGCAGCAGCGTTAGACCCCAGACATGGCTAGTGACGTCAGACTTAAAGACCGGATAAAGAGTGATATGAACATATCTATAACTTACCGGAATGAAAATGTCTGGAGCACCAACAGATATTTGGAGATGGAAGAGAACTGGATATCAGCTCGCCTCACAGCTGCTACCCAGACTAGACGCCTTCTTTTGGTAACATCCCATACAAGAGCTGCCTCATGTTGCTTCCAGGTGGGGAAAGAATGAAAAGATAAACCATTTTCAACCTTATTCCCTTGCCGGTCGTGCGATCTAACTTTACAACCGACCGCACAGCAAGTACGAACCATAGCTGGTGTTATCCGTGTACATTCGCTCCTCTTTCGCTAGCGCTTTGTTTGGTCCAGAAACATGGCGCCTCAACCAAAAATCATGGCCACGCCCCCTCCCGTGACATCACGCTCCAAAAGCCCTATTAGGCTAATCGTTGCGGCACTTCCGGTATTTCAGACAATCCCTTTCCGTCAAGGATTTTTAATTTGTTGTGGATTTTTGTAATTTGTTGTGGGTTTTTTAATTTGTTGTGGGTTTTTTTAATTTGTTGTGGGTTTTTGTAATTTGTTGTGGGTTTTTGTAATTTGTTGTGGGGTTTTTTAATTTGTTGTGGGGTTTTTTAATTTGTTGCGGGTTTTTGTAATTTGTTGTGGGTTTTTGTAATTTGTTGCGGGTTTTTTTAATTTGTTGCGAGTTTTTTTAATTTGTTGTGGGTTTTTGTAATTTGTTGCGAGTTTTTGTAATTTGTTGTGAGGTTTTTGTAATTTGTTGTGGGTTTTTTTTAATTTGTTGCGGGTTTTTAATTTGTTGTGGTTTTTTAATTTGTTGCGATTTGCACTTCCCAGCCACCGTACATTACTGTAAATAATGATTTTCTTCTCCAGTTTCCAGTAATTTTCCTCAGATGCATTGTTCACCTATTTCTCTTCTATAGGAAAGTCTGATATTTTAATATGCTTTCTAATTTCTGCCATATAAAACTACAGTCCACTCCCAACATTCAGGCCTTGCTTGATTACAAATAAGAAGAAAACAGCACCTCAGCCTCAGGCTGTAATTTAATAGAGAAATGTTCAAAGCCTGTAACTTTGCCGATTCTTTAAACAGAAACTTTCCTTCTTATAGATCAAAAGCTTCATTCTCTGTTTTTTAAAATTAGGAAATAAAAACACAACAAGCTGCGGGAGCTGCTGTGGTTTCTGGATCAGTTCTGGGTCTGGTTGAATTGGGATTTAGTCCGCGTGTCTTGATACAGCCCCGACTTTGTTCTGCTGCTTAATTAAAAAACTAGTTTAAGGTGTCCTGCATATGTGATATATATATTTTTCCCTATTTGAAGTCATTCTTTTTTAGAACAAAACTCAAAACAGTGCCCCCATCCCACATGCATACTATCCTTAGGACTAAGCCCCGGGTGTATCAAATGTCTGCCTCCGCCTCTGATCCAAACCCTAACTATAAGCTTTATCAAAAAGGAAAGTTTGAAGCCTTATCTTAAAAGTAAAGGAGGTGTCTGTGTCCTGAATCCAAAGTGCAAGCTGATTTCACCGGCCTGAAAGCTGAAGGCTCGGCTGCAAACTCTGAGAAACTATAGGAAGCACAAGTAAGTCAGCAGTCTGAGAGCAAAGAACTTTCAACAATAAGGTACTATGAGGTTTTTAAAATATAATGATGTGTGATTATTCAAGACCTGGTAACTGAAGAGAAGGATATTAAATTAAACTTTGGTTCTGCACATTTGTTTAATATGCAAACTGAACATCAAAAATGTCTCAAAGTTTAATTAGAGTGTTCCTGGAGGTCAAGGTAATGCCATCTAGACTGGTTAGACACCATGTTTCTAAGATTTTTAGGGCTGAGTGCAATAACCTCCGTTTTGTCTTTGTTTAGAAGCAGAAAATTAGAAGTCATACAGACATTTGTGTGTTTAAGACGTGCGTGTAATTTAACCAAGCGTTGTATGTCATCTGGCAAACACGGGAAAACAAACTACTGGGGGAAAAAATTAAAGGCAAAGAAAAGCTGCAGGTTTTGTACAGCAGTGCTGTTGCACTGGTGGACTGCAGCGGTACTGGAGCCGGCTGGGCTGAAAATCAGTGAGCTCATTCTGGCTACGCTGACAGGAGGGCGGGGCTCCCAGCATCATCACCACCGGCCATCACTTCATTGTACGGGGCTGCTGCTGATGCAGAGATCATAGCAGGCGATTGTGTTTCTCTTAGTTAGTAACGGAAGCATGCCATGGATGTGGTTTCTCACCCGTTAGGTCGTCACATTGGATGGGAATCTGTTGTGAGGTAAGGCGATGAAATCTGTCGGCAGTGTGGCTGCTGTAGTTGAGGTTTATCACCGTCTGAACTGGGAGTTCCTGAGACTAGCGGGCCTGTTGGCTTGACTCACACTGATCAGCCCAGAAGCGAAGCGAGAGATATAAACTGGTTTTGTTTTTTTAATCGCACCTCTACTTGAGCGAGGAGAGGCCACCATCGCGTTCTGTGGCATAAAACCCTAAAGCGTGTCTTATTTAGCCGGCAGCAGAGCTCTATCCTGCCTGTCGGAAGTGGCAGAGCTCGGCCTACACCAGCAAACCCTTTAAAGATGACGAGGATGGAGCCTGAGTCCGGGTTTTCCTCGCCATGCAGAGCCGGATGCTCACGCTGCATCGAGCATATTTCGAGCTTTTCGTAGCCGTGATTGTTGTGCTGTGTGGATCCCAGGTGGTGTTTCTTGTGCCTCTCGGTAAAGACAGAAAAGCATCCTTTTCTATAATTATCAGGCACGTGTGGTTTTTCTGGACGTGGGTTCTGTTTTTTCCCTTCTTCTTCTGCTTGACAGATCGTTACACGTTGCTGGCCGTGTCGTAAAAGGAAAGGATGCTGCAGTGATGCTGCAAGAGGATGCTAGTACACAGTGGGTTGGCAGGGCCTCCAGATTGAGGCTCAGAGTCTGTAGCCTACAACTGCCTCAGGGTGTTACACTGGCCTGATTTAACAGACATCACCCCAGCTGGGAAGGTGTTTGTCACAGTATTGTTTTATGGCCAGGGCAGATGCAGGCTAATAACTGACCACAAGCTAATTGTTTATAGATTGCTTTGTAAATGCAAGAGTCATCCAATAGAAAACACTGATAGCAAAATGTGGCAAAAGGAGATGGCAAAAACATGAAAAAAAATTAGATAAGACCTTTTTTTCTTTGGTTGGACCTGTGGGCTTATTACTAATAATAATGCTCTATAAATATGTTAAATATGTTGCTGTTGTCAGAACCAGCTGAGCAGAGGTGAGGAAGTTATATATATCCCTGTATCATTAAGTCTAGAATCCTATTTTCAGTTCTTATCCATGCATCATCAAGGATTACTTTGGGTATAAAGAGGAATTTATCGTCCTGAACAACTACAAAAGCTTGCAGCTTTAACATAACAGTCAATGCTAACACCATACTATAATTGCAAGCCATCACTACATATTACAGCCATATTTTATTTAGATGTTATAATGTTTGTGGACATTTAGCCAGGTATACAGGAAAAATTACAAATTAAAATTTGCAATAACAACGATGCAAACCACCATCTCTGTTCTCTGTTTCAACAAATGTATTTTTCAATTTGTTAATCTTGCAAGATACACCTTATTTCCTATTCTTATTAATACAACTATTGTTTTAGAATTATATTTACTTTTTCAACTTTAGTTTGTTTAAATAGGAATTATTAAATAAAAAAAATGAAAAGAAAACCAAGTATTTTAAACATGGAGCAGATGTACACCATAGTCATTTAGATCCATTTCCTGCACTATTTCCAGCATTAGCAGAGCTCTGCTTATACACAGGGTTGGTATTTTGACCTCAGGCAAATGGATTAGAAAGCATCTTTTGGTCAGGACTGAAATTTAATCCGAAAACAAGAAGAACAGTTCTTCTTCACTTCAGCCAAAGTGATGGCACGTTGAACCAGGTTATGTCACAGCTCTATACCAGACTGATTAAACTTAGTTTGCCCCTCGATGTTCGGGCAATACTGGCATTGGTCTGGCTAACTTTTACTGAGAGGTTTGCATAACAGGGATTAACTAAATCAAAAATAGTCCTGAAATGCAAGATTGTGTTTGCTGAAAAAAGAACATGACAGAAAGATAAAGCTGAAAGTGACAGTTGGTTGAGCAGTCACAAACACGTGGACGTAACATTGCTAAAGAGATCAGTCTGTGCGTCTAGGTCTGGTATTAGGGAGGAGGTTGGATTTCTGCTTCACATCTGGAACTCGAGCTGCCAACAGTGTTCAGTCTGTGTTTACAAAATCATATTACACATATCATATCATATCTCTGAGCCTTAAGTGATAACTGTTAGGTGGATTGTGACATTTATGAATCATATTGAATGACTGAACATACAGTAGGGTATTTATTCCTGTGTGCTTTGATTTGGCAGAGAATTATGTATACAAGAAACACATTGTACCTGCATGTAGACATGGTCAAGACAGTTGAATTATCAGATTCACAGTTCTCTGAACCAGAAGTTAGAGAGGAGAATGGCCAGACAGAGCTAATAACAAAGGCAACAATAACTCAAATAAACACTTGTTGCAGCCAAGGTATGCAGAAGAGCATTTCTGAACATGTAATACCTTGGACCTTGAAGCAGATGGGTTGTGGGTGCAGAAGACCACACCAGGTGCTGCTTCTCTCAGCTAAGAACAGCAAACTGAGGCTACAACCCATATGTGCTCATCAAAATTGGACCATAGAAGATTGGAAATAACGTTGCCTGGTCAGATCAGTCTCGATTCCTGCTGCAACTGTCGAATGTTTGAATTTGATGTAAACAAAATAAAAGCATGCATCCATTCATCCTCAACAGTTCAGGTTGCTGCCAGTGGTGTGATGCTAATGGGATATTTTCTGCATGAAATTGTGATCCAATCTGGTACTAGCAATGTGTACCTAAAAAGTGGCTGGCATGTATGTTTTCAGTTTTGCACTACTAGTGTTCATAGTAAAGCAGTGTAAAAATCCACATCAATAGGTGGAAGGCTTGGTGGTGGCACATATTAAACAGAAGACTTCCAACCATGTGACTGTTTGGACAGGGTTAGGGAAAAATGCTTGGCTAGGCTTTGAGAAAATCACAATATGGGGAAAATGAACCTTTTCAGAATGTTATCCATAGAATTCTCGCATCTGTAAAAAGCTTATAGTCCTACAAGTAGTGCCGACGCCTGTTTTCTGAAAAAGACAAGGTGTTTTACATGCCCTTACCACAAGAGTAAGTTTACATATACAGAGATTATTTCAGTCATCTTCAAGCTTGGCCACTGTTTACCACATACTGTATAAATAAATGTTTGCAGAAATCAGTAGGGTCCCGTTTTGGAGCAGAAAAATGTATGTAATCTCTTTATGATACATAAAATCAATGGCAGTGAATTAGCTGCCATTGATTTAAATGCATTTGGCAAAACTGTAACACCCACTGCTATATGCAGAATCAGCATGTAGTCCAGGTTAACATTAAATCACTAGCAATTGTTCAAACAAAGCAAAAATGCGTCCTTGTGACGCATCAATCATTTCTGTGTTTGAACTCTATTTTCAGTCACACTGAAGCTGCGGCTCGTATTTCTAATGCTCCCTCTGATAGTCTGCTGGAAAATCCAGTGCTAACAACCAAATTTAATGTCTGAGGAGTCAAAAGTGGGTCATGGTGCCAGTGTGCTTTGTGTTGTAGTATTTAATGCACACAAGCTCACATTGATACACCAACACCATTTTTCATTCTTAGCTATTTATTTCATATTAAAAAAAATCTATCCATTCTAATCAGTTACTGTGAGCATGGATGGTGTTAGTTAAGACTTACCAATCGTATCTCCCAGTCATCACAGTACTATTACTACAAAACGTGTTCCACTTACATGGTTTTGTTTTTAGTGTGTGTTTCACCAGTGGTTAATGAAGCCTAACTTAGGGACATTTTATAATGTGAATGATGCCATCACACTTTAAAACTCCCAGGTCATTGTCCAGCGGTGCAGTTCCTTAGAGCTTTTTCACATTTTAGCTCTCTGTTCTGTGTATTCTAATGTATTTTGTAGTGTATTGACTTCATGGCTTAGTCGTGACACTCTAATAAACTCTGTTTGAAGCTTCTGACCCCTACTATCATTGAAAAGCTCAGATAAGGTTGTTGTTCTGCTTGCTCAGCAACAAATTGCATTAACATTTAGATCCCCATATTGTTTCTCTGTATTGGATTAGAAATTGGACAGTTACATTATTATTATTTTAGGTGGTCTAAAATCTGCCTCAAATGAATACCAGAAGTCTTTAAGATGTCACATTTACCATACAGCTTCAAAAGGCAGTAGCAGTAACTCAGTACAGCTGTGACCTTTTCTGTTTTACATGCATTTCTTAGTGAAGCTTCAATCTCACCTGGAACTTGTTTAGGACCGAATAGCCGACAAAAATATCAACTAACTTGAAACCATAGTTGAGCATTTAGACACTAGAGATGTAGATTTTTTTCTCTCTCAGGAATTGATGAAAATTATACCAAAAGGAAAGTGGATTTTGGGCTAATAGTTATTAATGGCAATATGGCACATTCAGTTAAAGAGCAACTAAACCTGATAGGGGGATTTATGCATAATACAGTAAAAGGAGTTTTTCTTCAGTGAGGTAATAAAAAAATAAAAAATAAAAAAGCAAATATCACCAAACACTAAAACATGTTTTAATGTAGCTTGCCACAGCGTGTCTGCTAGGTAGACCTACAGTCGGTTTATTTTTCAGGGAGTGGAAAAAAAATCCATTACATTACAACATCTGTGACATTTTCAGGGATGGAGAAAGATGTAAGAAAGTGAGGAAAGGCGAGAAAGATAAGAGATTTTTCAAAGGTAGAGACTCCAAGGACATTTGAAAAACTGGAATTTTAAAGCTTCTTGTAATGTCCTAATTCATTTTGTAGTGTTTGGATCGAAACATAATGTTGCAAATTTCTTTTTTTTCATATTGTGAAAGTCATTCCAAACAAAGTGAAGTATAAGAACTTTGTGTTTTTCAGAGGGTGTCGTTTAGAGGAGGCTTAAGTCACTAGCTTGAAGGACTGCGGTGAAGTTTCCAGTAAAGCACCACTATATGCTGGATGCAGAGTGGCTGTGGTGTTCATGTTCAGTGTTAGGTTACATCTAGGATTGCAGACATCACTTTAAATTTAAGGTGATGACACTGATTAGATTCACTTGCCAAATCCTTCCTTTTGCACTAGCTTTATGCTGTCTAGGTGTTGGAAAGCAGCCACGATAGCTCGTGTAACCTTGCTTATTTGTTTGAATTCAGTTGACTAAATCCACAAAGAGCAGAGAATCTGGTCAGCTGATGACAGCCTGTACATAAGAAATCTCACAATGAAAATTACTGTGACTTATTTCTAGGTGGTTCTTTTCCCCATACACTGCTACACGCAATCTTTTCACACCTGCCAAATCTCACTTTACCCTCTGCTTGTCAGGTGTATACCATGACACAAAATAATTGCTTTTGCTATCTGTCTGTGAGACAAAATATTTTGGTAAGTTGGATTTCTAATCGATATTATGCATTTATGTTTATTATATCAACAATATTTAAGACCCTGTTAAAAACTTCAAATAATCAACTGACAATAAATAAATAAATGTCCATTTTTGTTCAAGTGCAATTAAACAATTGTTGAATTAGAATTATGGACCATTTAATTGTTGGAGAAATTGCTGTTGAGTATTTTAAAGGTTTTTTTTTTATACTTGGTTGGCATCTCTTTGCCTGTCATCTCCACATAAGTCAAGTCGATTGCTTACCATGCAGTACTGACCTATAAAGATATCCTTGTATACGGTACAAACACTGGGAACATAGACAGCGGTCCAAGAAACATGTTTTAAATATCAGCACTGAATTGAAGGTGAACGTGATTGGTCACAAATGCATAAAATAGTGGTCTTTGTGGATTAAAGAGGTATGGTCACCACATATATTTGATCTCATAGCATTAGCATCCTGGTTTGCTCACATGAGTTATACATTTTAGAGATAATGGTTAAATCTCTATAGTTAAAAATGTATTATTCAAGTGATGCTGCTGTGATGGATGCTCGATCTTCTTGATCTGCTGAGTGCTCACTCGTTCTTAGAGGAATACTGTCAACAGAGTTTGAAAGATTTGGTTCCCTAAACCCTTCTTGGCATGAAAGATGCATTTTCATTAACTTGTGTTAGTCTGTGAGTCCATAAAGTGTTACTCAGTTATGTCATTTCTTATCCAAGAGGCTGCTGTAGCTGTCGGGTTTCTTACAGTTAGTTTCGACGGCTACCAGGAAGCTTGTATAAGGTACTGATACTCTAAGATTTTCTTTTATATAGTGTCTTAGTCTTGTGTGATGTTGATTGCTAATATTGTTGTAAAGATTTTGAATGAGTGTGTTGTGTGAAGTATGTTGAGTATGAATATTGCACTTTTTAAAAATATAGCAAGTTGTCATTTTTTTTTTGCAGTACTAGGGTTGAAATTTGTTTCTTTACAAAAGAGTCTTGTGTTGTCTTAGCATCCTTTATTGTTTTATTTATTTCCTCATTTGAATCTATTTAAACTTTTTATGCAAATGAAACATGAATTATTTTCTAAATGGCTTGTAACCAGTCAGCTTTGTCCAAATATAAGATATAGGTTTAGAGTTTAGTGTTCTAGTGAGCTACAGTTTTTATGATGATGATCTCCAATCACAGCATTATAATTTGATCATAATATAATACTAAAATATATCTGAGAGATGCCTCTCAGACTAGCTTAAATTGTCCATTACCTGCCATTTAGCAGCTTCCAAAAAATTCCTTACTTTATATGCAAGGCTTCCCGCTATAAAACCCCATGTTTAAATATTAAACTGGCTCTCATTGGAAAAGAGGACAGTGCTGAGTAAGAATATTACTTGGGTGTTCCTGAGGGAAATATAGATCACAAATGACAGCTCTGAAGGATTTTTTTGCTATTTGTTAACAAGCAAGGAAATATGAATCACAATCCTTCCCTAAAAATCTTGTTAAGAGTCACCAAAGATGCCTGATACTGAAAGTGATATATTGAAAAGTAGAAGTAGAAGTCTGTAAGGTTAGAAAGCAGGTACTTGTGTTGCACTGAGCAGTGGAACCTATAATGCCTCTGTGTGGGTGAATAATGTTCATTTGGCTAGCCAACAGATCGTTTCCCTGCTGGGGAACGTAACTGCAATCAGATTGACTTAGGCTTATCGCAAATACATATCTAGCCTACTCCTCCAGAACAGTATCTGGCTTCTGTGGATGGTTTGTAGGTTAATACAGTATTAGTAGTCATGGTGAGGCGGTTGGCTTTGCATGATGATGGTCTAGTCAGGTTAACCAAAATGAAAAGAGATGACTTGTCAATGAATTATCAGCATTACTATTATTAGAGTTTTCATATATGGGTATTGCACTCATGCCACAAAGGAGAGTGTTGTACATTGTATAACAACATTATGAATATCAAAGAAACAGGAAGTGTTCCTGTAAATGTAGAGTACCTCAACTGCCTTAGTATTTTCCATATTATAAAAACTTGTGTACAATACACCAATCTAAACTTATATCAAATGTATATTTTCCGGTCAACATTTGCTTTTTCTGTGTTCAAAAACACACGCGATGGGTGAAGAAACAACCCGGTTTGCCTTCAAAACAACATGAAAACTACATAAATCCTCCAAAAAGTGTTTTTCACATCACTTGTGGCTCTGGAAAAATTGTTATAGGGACTTGTTAATATGGCCAAATATTTAATTATTTCATAATAGTCGATCTAATTAATTAAATATTAAAAATATATATATATACAATTGAATATTGAATTGGCAGGAGAAATATCTGTTGAAATATTTCATGTTTAAGGGTGTAAATCTGGTTATACTTTCACATCATACTTAGAAATCTACTGAAGATGCAAACTCGAGTAAGCTCAAGTTTCCTCTTCAAACATTTTCAAATTCGTTCATAGATTACAGACAGTGGTGTTAAAATGGTAATGTACATGACATAACTGTCCTGCACTCTTATTGCAAATCATTTTTGAAGTTGCTACTTGTTGCTACTTCATTAGTGTTACTTTGGACAGCCTCCTGAAGTGATGCTTAATAACGCCAGCAGTACTTCCGAAAAGCCGCACTGTAAACTAACTGCAAAATAAGGAGCCCATGTGGACTAAACGTGATGATTACTTCATCTCTAATCTGCATCGTCAAATCTGTTAAGCAATGTTATGTCATTCCACTTCAGATTATGAGGGACGTAGTCCAGTTCCTTCTGAGTCATTGTGACAATGCACAGTCTTTTTCACTTTCATATGAACATTTTGTGGGTAGTGTATTAGAGGAAAACAGTCTGCACATCTCTACAAATGTGTTAAAACAGTGACCTTGTAACAATGTTTCCAAAGAGTTTAGAAACAGTTTAATCTATAAACCTTTGGTTGAATCTGCATAGAACAGGCAAAGTCACGAATAGTTGGTAGTCATATTTATATGTATATGTATATGCCATTTAAGAAGAATTTTAGCAGCACAGCCATTACAAGAGCCTAGTAACGGCTAACCTTCATCATCCAAATCATCAAGGGACTATCTATATCTGTGTTCTTCATAAGGTATTAAAAGTAAAGTTAAAAATTTCAGCAGAATACATTTTCAAGACTAATATTAAATACAACATGTGTGTTGTACACACAGTCACACGCAATACATCATACTCTGTTTTTCATAATTAACATATTTCATGTTAGCATATGCATAATACATTAGAAAAGGCACCAAACCTGTAATCTTTAGACTTCAACTCCAGATGGTAATTTGAGTATTTATTATTTATCTATTAATTTTTTTAGACAGATTGGTCAAGGTAAAGCCTATATTTACCTTCTTGTGTAATTAATTTGATTGCCATAAGAACAATGTCTATTTTAATCAGTAAAACAACAAATATATGAGCTAAAAGCTGTCCTTTTGGCTCATGAGTTTGCCATTTATTTTTCTCTACCACTGAGCAAGACAGTGAAGCCTTACTGTACATCTTACATGCAGATGCAGTAAGTGCGGTAGGCCTGCATTACCATCTTTAGGCGACCTTAGCTTCTTGAGGTGACTGTTGTTGTGATTTGGTCCTATATAAATAATATTGAAATGAACTGAGCATTATTTTACCCCGGACTAGTGTGTGAATATGTTATGGTGAGGATGTGTGAAAATAGACTGTGTTCAGTAAACTGATAGGACAAGTCTCTCATAGTCTTATTTTATCCCAAATGTCCTATATTTGCTGCACAAGTCTATCTGTGGCTTTTAGCAGGTCGTTGGCTTTCAGATGACCTCAGGCTGTGCACAAACAGAAGTCAGATTGTGGGGCAGGAAGGATTACCACTGACTCGGCATATCCAGACAACCATCTGTTCCAAAACCACTTTGGTTTGATAATCAGCCAATATGATCAGGACAATTTCACTTCCTACTTGCTTGTTCAGGTTTTATTTACACCGCAAAATTTCTCAAATGGAAATCTCTTGCCACAGAAATTGTCATTATTGGCTTCTTTCTGTCTAGGCAAAGCTTCTTGAGACACACTGGATCTGTATGACCTTAGGGATTTACCATAACATAATGCATGTGTAGGTCATCATACTGAAAGTAAAAAATTGTGAGGATGTTTCTATTGTGTGCATTGTGTTTACTGCTTTTTTGTTATGTTAATGAGTGACTATAATTTCTTGCGTGACTATAACTAGGCATGTAACAGTTGTAATCAAAAAAGAAATCAAATGCACATGAAAGAAGCTGACCGAGCAACAGTCACAAAGAACTACGGTTCTAAAAGGTTTTATGTAACTTTTTATGGACATGCGGAATTTACAGGCATAAAAAATATTGAATATAACTGATTCTATAAGGCTGAGAGCAAAATACTTTTAGGAAGTGGCATCAAACTGCTTTATGCCACAAAGTGAGGAAAAAAACAGGGACCAACTCCGGCTTTCCTTTCACAGGTCCCAGTTAATGGACGGGACAAGGTGTCTCACATGGTTTTGAAGGGAAAAAGGCAGGAGCTCCTGAGATAAATCTGCATAAGTGCAGAGGAAACTGCTCACAGGAGGTTTCAAACATATAAATCAGAAAGTAACCGATGTTGCCGTTCAAGTTAATATTGTCATAATTATGAGCTTTTCCATTTAGGTAAGCCAAGTGCAAAATTCCAATAACATGGGGCTAATATTAGCCTAATCCCTAACCTTAAATGGGTTGCTGGCAGATCTGAATATTAACAAATTAGAACTAAATGCTTAAAAAAAAAAACCCTTATCTCCATTTTTTATGCCATGCTAGCAGTGTGGCTTTCAAGGATTACCATTTTAATTCCACAACTTCTCAACTGCATGTGGCCAAACTGCAAGAAAGCTGGGTCTCCCCCAAGGGGAGTCCTAATGAGTTTAGTAGGTCCATGACTTTTTGGGTAACTGTTACTCAGAAAGTAGAGGTTGACCACTAATTACTACGCTGGTAGTTTTAAAACTGTATCAGTGGTGTCTGCATGTTGAACAGATAGCATATAGATACAGATGGATAGATACGGTAAAAAGTCCCAAGTGGTCAATCAGGCTTGAAAAACTGTAGTGTATTTATATTTTTACCATTTATACTGACGTTTAATAATTGGAGCATGTTGTTTTTTCTACCAAACTAAGGTGGTGCATGTTTTCATTTTGAGCCTGTTAACTGGCATGAGCATTTAGCCCAAATATGCACTATTCCCAAGTTTGTTACTGTATTTTTCAGTTACATATTTCAGATTACATTAGATAAGATTAGACTTCATTCATCATTTTTATATAATTACCTAAAAATGAAATAGCCTTCGTTAGCCAACAAGTTGGTGGTGGAAATTGGTTTGAGGAGGTTAGCGTTAGGGCTAGGTTTTAGCTAGGTTATAGCCTAGCATTAACACCTCCACCCTTGTCTCGCTTCCATGTGCTCTTGCGGTGTTAACAATGCATGCTTGTCCTAATCCTGGGGGAGACCAGTGTTTTTTATCTGGGCTTATACAGTGTAGCAGGACAAGCTTGCTAAAACACTGTATTTCCGCTAATCGGTGATTCCTACAGTGGTTTCATACCTTTTGGTTTGCTTGTCTAAAGTCTGACGGGGCAAAACATCAGTTTTGTTGCTATGTTTCCAGGAATTTATTATTTCAAAGTACAAGAATCTTATTCATACTCTGTTTAAAGTAAATCTGGACTTGCTTTGTCTAACTCCGTCACTCTTTTGTCTCTCCTCCTACCCCAAGCCCTTGTGTCTAATAGGAGAATGAGGAAGAGGAGGAACTGGAAACCTTGGGAGCACCTCGGAACGCTTATATGAAGTCTCAATGAAAGCATTAGAACAGCCTCTCTAGTTCTTGAATCAATGGCTAAGAAAGGGCGTACGAAGGGCGAGAAGCCCGAAGCCCTTATTTCTGCCTTACAGGCAGCTAATGAAGATCTCAGGTCCAAGTTGACTGACATTCAGATAGAGCTGCACCAAGAAAAATGCAAGGTACTGTACTGGATCTCATATGCATATATATATATGGACTATTATCTCTTGGACCACTTTCTGTGTAAATACAGTATTTTTAAAACCTTAATAAAGTTTAAATGTTAAAATGTTCAGAACCATCACTGACAGCTTGAGAAATTTTTATAGTATGTATTTATGAAAAATAACCAAACCCTTCCTTTCGTGCTCCTCTAAAGGTGAGCAAACTGGAGCGAGACAAGGTGCAAGAGGTGAAGCGGGTGCGAGAGCAGGAGCAGCACCGTCATACTGCCATGCTAACAGAGCAGCGGGCAAAGTGGCATGAGGAAAAGCAAAAGGAGCTCCAGGCTCTCAGGGAAAACCTGACACGGCAGCACGAGCAAGAACTGGCCCGCCATGCTAAAATCAAAGACCAGGAAAACCAGAGGCTGAAAGCAGCACTGAATGCCATGCGTGATGGCAGTGGAGAGAAGGTGAGTTTAAAGATGTCCGTGAAACAGATTTTAAGATTTTCATTCCACCCTACACTTACTTGTGTTTCAGAAAAATGTAAAAATAAATAAATAAATAAAACCCTTATCAACCTAGTCAACCTTTTTCTTTCTGCCTTCACCTTTTCAGGTACGCACAGCACTGACTCTTGAAGCCAAGGAGGACGCACGTCGTTTCTTTGACCAGGAGAGAGTTAAACTCCTGCAGGAGATAGCAGAGCTGAAGTCTACTAAAAAGCAGACTGACGAGGCTCTCAGCAACATGATCCAGGCTGACAAGATGAAGGCTGGGGACCTGCGGGTGGAGCACCAGCAGCACCAGGAGCAGATCTCTAAGATCAAATGGGACTGTGAGAGAGACATCCGCAGACTGGTATGAACAGTCACTGCAAATAAACACCATAAAACTAGAAACAGGTTTCACATGTATTTTCAACACATGAATAATGAGCATGTCACAGTTTCTGCGTCCATGAATCTGTGATCTTAGGACTCATAAATAACTACACATAAAAAATGTTAGGGAAATCTATTTATGTTTTGTGTTTGAAAGAAAAAAAAACAGATTTTTAAATCACCAAAAATCAGTGTTGGTATACTCTTTAAAGTCTTTTATTGTTTGAGCTTTAGTAGACACAACTCTATAATGGATTCAGCCTCTCACGAGACTTCGAGAAGTCTTCAAAGAATTTTAACAATCATTACTTGAATAGTTTCTCCAGCTAGTATGTGTCTACAACAGAGTATACAGTAGTCCGCACTTTAGTGGGAGTGGAATAGAGAAGAGTGGGGTAGATTTTTATCTATTTGAATGAGCTACATTTGTGTTTAATGCAACCTATGTAAGAACAAAAGAGCAGCAGGGAAAACATTTTCATTTGTAACCTGCATAACGTAGAGACCTGGTGCTGAGAGAGTTTAATTATGGACACATCTAATGCTGTAAATTCCCTTCCAAATTGCTATCAAGGCAGTCTTTGTAATTTATCTGTCAGTCGAAATGCCTAAAATTTGTTTTTATTTAGCCAATAAAAAAACAACAACAACATGGTATTAAAATATCTGCATAAAATCCTCTCATACCTTTAAAACAAGCTTTAAAAATACTGGTTAAGCCCTGAAAATAACAAAATAATTGCAAAATAATTTGTGCAATAAATTCTTCAAGTGATAGATTGCACGACAATGCCAGATGTAGCAAACATAATACAATTTAAACGTCATATATTCAAATTTATATTACATTTATGTCATTTTAAAATTTCATCAGAAGGCTCAATAAACACTGCACTTTCAAAAATGTCAATTTTCTCATAATTGCTTCATGGTTCAAGCATAACATGGTTTGGGTCAACTATTTTTTTTTAAGTGCAAAGGCAACATTTATGGGTCTGTTGTTCCTCTCTACTTGTGTAAGTCGGTCTGGTTTCTTTACAGTTGTTTGTTAGTTTTTCAGAAATACATTAAAAGAAAATACAAGCAAATATCATATTAAACTTTCTGTTCTAACATTTAAAACCCTAATTCTGATCATAATGTCATAAACAGTGATGGGAACAATTAGGATAGCATTGGAAATAAAACGCCTTCCTTTCAGCCATTACTTAATGATTTTTCCATTTCCTTCTCTCACACCTCAGGTGGACGAAATCAAAGGTAAAGACCGCACCATTTTCGCTCTGGAAAAAGAACTGGAATCGACATCGGGTTACTTACAGAAGCTGCAGCTTCAGAAGGATGCCCTGGATGAACAGTTATTCCTTGTTAAGGAGGCTGAGTGTGGCCTGGGAAGCCCGAAAAGAGAAATCCCAGGCAGAGCTGGAGATGGTGCGGAGCACTGTGGCAGCCCAGTAAGTAGAGAAACCATCGAGAAGCAGCTCAGGGAATTAAAACAAATAATATTAAACTGCTAATTTAAAAGAAACTGTCTTACTTCTTGAATTCACTTCATTACTTTTGCTGAAGCACTTGAGTGCACTTGGTTTAGATTGTTTTAAAAGTCTAGTAGTCAAAATGGAAACCATGTCATGTACAGACTACAAAAAAACTATAAGAGAGGGGCAGTCCACACATGAATCAGCTCCAAGTTATAATTTAATTTTAATGAGTGCAAAACAAAACCACTACAAGACAGGATGGACTGTTCTGTTTTGCAGTCCATTACATCACGTATTCTTCACACTTCCCTTGTGACTTGATTGGTCAAACGATAAAGGATTGCATTTTGTTTGTTTCAGGACATGAGGAGAAACCAGAGGCGTATGGCTGAACTCAATGCTACTATACGCAAGCTGGAGGACCGCAACTCACTGCTGGGGGATGAGAGGAATGAACTGGTACGATGAAATTCAAGAAACATTTTTAATGTTTCTGCTTTTCCTTGAAAGTTCCCAGCTGCTGTTTCGTTGTCATCTCTTTTCTTACGGGTCTTCCTTAATCACCATTTAAATTAAATTTATGATTTTTTCCCCTCACTAGCTGAAACGTGTTCGAGAGTCAGAGAAGCAGTGTAAGCCCCTGCTGGACAAGAACAAGCTGCTGAGTAAGAGGAATGACGATTTGACCCAGACGATCCAGAAGCTGGAGGAGAAGCTGAAGAGCCTGATGAAAGAAAACCTTGAGATGGTCTGCACAAAGTATCAGTAGCATCATTCTGTATATACACACGCTGACTTACAGTTGAATAGTGTGATCTCAGTGGACACTTCTCTGTGTTTTTTGTGGATCTGCAGAAGGAGAGGATAAACTCTCATCCTCCACTGAAGAAGCTAAAGTCTCTCAATGACCTGGACCAAGCCCATGATGACCAGGAAATAGCCTTTCTCAAGCTTCAAGTCTTGGAGCAGCAAAGCATGATTGATGAGCTGACAAGAGTATGTTTCTTATAGTGTTTCAGTAATTTATCAAGTAAGCCATGTTGTTGCCACGATGCTCTAACATTTTGACACAGTCCTGATACAACACTGAATCTTTCTGCTTAGGTCAGATAGATTCAGATGAAAAGAAAGTAATCTCAGAGGATAATGAAGTATTATGACATCATGGTCAAGATGACCCACAGTAGGGACCTGCTCCAAACAGGACATAGTTTGCTGAAAATTGGTGTAATGCTTGTTAATCTTGTGAAAATGTATTGCCATGACTATCCTTACTAGAAAACTAGAAAATCAAGCACAGTATAGAGCATATCCTAGTTTATATGTTTGGGTTTGATAAATATGACCCATAGCAGGAATTTCAGATGAGTTTTTTTGTCTACAATCATCAATTTTGATGGTATTTAAATCACACATATTTTAAAACCACATATGTGTTGTTCACATCTGTAGTAGACCACTTTGCAAAAGTCTTGAGCCACCCATCATTTTGTCTTCAGGAATAGTTCTCCAGGCTTTTTGAACTACATCCCAAATCTCTTATGGATTTGGCTGCCTTTTGTTGCTTTATCTGTTAAAATGATGCCACACTGCTGGAGTAATGTTGAGGTCCGGACTCTGGGGAGGTCAATATTTCTATCTAAATATGCTTTTACTGCACTGGTAGTGTGTTTGGGATCGTCATCATGCTGAAAATAAAATGATGCTCTTGCCAGTCTGAGCCTTTCCAGGTGGTATTGCGTGGTAAATAAAAATATGGATGATACTTTTCAAGTTATATAATTCCATCAATTTTTAATCAAAATTGATGGAATTTCTCTTTCCCTTCCTTAAGAAGGAAAAGAGTCTCTGATGAGGCCTGATGGATCAACTGAAGGACTAGGTGGATCTCAGATCCTGTGTCAGGTCTTTGATGGATCTGTTTCTCAAAGGTCATGACTTTCACATATTGTTGCAGAAACCTTTTTAGCCCTGCCACTTCTTCTTTTGTCCTTCACTTGTTCAGCTGCCTCATTTCTTTCAAGGATACACGGTCGGTACACCATGCGAGATATGTTAGGTATTTGCTAATAGCTCTTTGAGAATCACCTTGAAACATATCAAACTGTGTTATCTTCATCATTTTTTATTATATTCAACTAAAGAAATGCATCACTGGTTTGTCCATTGAGTTAGGTGCCTTTTCTATGCTTGGGTGATTCTTAAGTCAGTGTTAAGTGTTTAAACAAACAAACAAAATGATTCTCTGAAAATAATTAGTACTGGACTGAAAATAAGTTATAAACCAGTATGTAAACATTCAGAAACATTCACAGATATTCAGAAAGCCTGGAGAAGTATTGCTCTAGACCACTTTTTGTTTCCTTGGAAACAAATATAAAGAATTGAGGGGTGGCTCATGACATTTGCACACCTATAGCACTTTTGCTATGGGGTAGCTCTTGTAATTTTGCTGCTTCTATAAATTTGATCATGTAACCTAAAGAAAGAAAATCAAAGAAAGTAACTGTGTCTTTAGTCGTAGTGTTAAAGTGTGTTGTTCATCTGTCTGATTTTCCAGGACCGAGAAAAACTCCTAAGAAAGAAACGGCATAAAAGAAGTTCAAGGCCAATAAAGGTAGGATAAATTAAATTTGTTAATGGCTGCTTAATTTAAAGTGTTTGTAGAAAGTGTGCATTAAAAAAAAAGTATGGAAGTCAGTCCTGTTTGAGTGGATTTTTTCAATAAGAGTGTAAACTGTAGTTAAACAAATGAGTGAGTGCAAGGAGACACTCGACCTGTTAATAATGCAGGAAACAAAACTAAAAATTGAGAGTATTTAACACAAAACGTGGCTTTTTGTTAAATGTGAAGCACCAAAAGGGAAAAAAAGTGTATTGATTGCTCTATCGTGAAAGATTTGGGGTCTGGAAATATTTTGGTATTTATTTTCTGCAGAGGCATATCGTGGTTGATACTTTCTTTGGGTATGATGAAGAGTCTATGGACTCGGAGACATCCTCAGTGGCTTCATTTCGAATGGACAGAACTCCTGCTACTCCTGATGAAGACCTGGATGATGTATGAGTTTATATTTATCATATCCAAACGATAGTCTAGCATTAATCTCAGTAATCTCATTTATATTCACATCAGGGCCTTCAATTGTGTTTTTACTTTTTAAACTTCTGCTATCAACATCAAATTTGTTCAGTCATACCAGCTGGGTAATGTAATGTAATGTAATAGCTCATCAGATGTATCAGTATAATGATGCTGTCTCCTAGAATCATAACCTTTGATCATTTTCCTGTGTGTATCAATCAAGAGTCTAGCCAACGAGGAGTCAGAGCTACGTTTCCGTCAGCTCACCAGGGAATACCAGGCCTTACAGCGAGCTTACGCCCTGCTGCAGGAACAGAAAGGAGGCCTACTGGATGCTGAAATCGAAGCTAAGGTACATGTATAAAGATTAATTAATTAGTTACTGCTCAATTAGTCTGGAAACCTCTGATCTGGTCTGAAACTGTAAAGTTACAATCCCCCAAAAATTCTAATGTCCCCCCGAGGATTATTTAAGTTGGAGGTACAACATGGTTCATTCAAGGTTACGTCTGTCTGCCTTAGCAGTGAGAAATTCAGTTATTGAGAATTTGATTACCACTAGTCTGAAGTATTCATCTAAACACATATAAAATCATTTTTTGACATTTATTCTATTGTATGAGGCTGTGAAAGAGTCATTTTGAGCGTGGCCACATCATGTGGATGTCAGATGTACTTTTTAATTAGTTCAGCTGCCGTCATTGATTGGGTAATGTCCCATGCTTGACCAGGACACAAAACATTCTTTTAGACTTTTCAGTCGTTCTCTTTTAGTGTCTGCATATAGTGACATTATGTATGTTGTATTTTGGGTTGAAATGCTGCAAAAAACCCTCAAAAAACCAAAACTGTCACGTCCGGTGTGGCAGACGTGTGGAATTGGAGATAGGACCCAAAATGCGGCAGCTCTGGTGCAGATGAGTGTTTATTTAACAAAAGAAAATACAAACAGCAAACGAAGATGCAGGGAGGTCCGGGGAAATACATACGGGGAGACCGAGGGGAAACAACACAGACGAACCAGCAACGACTAAGACAGAAGACACGACTTAAAAACACTCAGAGAACACAGGGAGATTACACACAGGTGGGGGACACAGCTGGGAGTGATTAACGTGACGAGACTAGGGAGGCAAACTGAAAACACTCACATAAGACGCAGACCTTCACAATAAAACAGGAAACACATACACGCAAAGACACAGACTAGGAAACGCGGACTTAACACAGGAATAGATGGGCAGAACAGAATAACACTAAACAGGAGGAACAACAGAACCAAAATCACACTAATAGAAAACACAAAACGCTGGGTCAAAAAGGACCCAGGATCATGACAAAAACAACATTTGTAAGAGTTTTAGGTGTGGCTTTAAACAGATCCCATTATAGAGCCTAAGTGCAGTCAGGAGTGAACGTCAGACAAAAATTAAAATCTTACCAGATTTGAATAAAAATTCTAATGAATATCTGTTTTGCTCCTGGTTCAGGCTCACGAACAGCTCCAAGCAGAGGTTCTCAGGTATAAAGCCAAGATAGAGGACTTGGAGAAGGAACTAACCCTGAAGGGACAGGTAGGATGTGTAAACACACGTATGAATGAAGGTGGTTACATGTGCGCATGAGGGGATTGGAAAAAATAACCATATTTGTTTAATAAATATATGAAATGATGTGTACCTTTCCACCAATCAGGACTCCAAATGGGTTGAAGAGAAGCAGCTGTTCCTAAGAAGGAATCAGGAGTTGTTAGAAAAGGTTGGACTCACATTTTTTTCGATAATCAGTGAACAGTGAAATAGTGGAAATGAAAACAGACACATTCATTCTGATCCTTTGTGGCACCCAGGTGGAAAAGCTGGAGTCAGACTGTAATCGGCTGCAGCAGGAGCTTCAAGACTCCAAAGATCAAAATGAACTGTTAGAGTTTAGGATACTGGAGCTAGAGGTACGTCACAAAGGGTTTTCTACCAAGTAAGGTAAGGGTTGTCTGTGAATGTTTGCGCCTAATAATCAGATGAGCCTAAATAACTTGCGTGTTTTTTACTGAGTTAAAAACGTTTTGCTTTCCCAAGAGCTGAGAAAAAGTGATTTTAGTGTAATTATTACACAAACAACACTCTGATGATTAAAGCAGCCACATTGGTTTTACATTTGATAGATTTTCTTAAAGTGAATTAAACCACAGTGAAATATTTCATGGCAAATAAGGAGAGACTGTAGCCACTTTACTGGGGAAAAGAAGTGGTGTCTGAAATTATCTAATTTTTTCTGAAGGCTGGGGATTATATAGTTTCGTAAAAGTACAAGGTAAACTTTGAGTGAACACAGTGAGGTTTTAAAAGAACAACACAACACAATCCCTGCTTTAACTACACAATCCCTGCTTTAACTACACAATCCCTGCTTTAACTCGGGGACTGTGGAGAATCGTTGTTTAACAGGGTGCATGCCTCGTGTCTTGGAATGGCTCCAAGAGTCTCTGATTTCCAAGCTCGATAACCAGCTGACAGCGGTTTCTGTGTTCTGGCTTCGCTCCGGAGCAGTAACTGACAGCAACTTACCAAGGCTTTAACTGCCACCTAGTGAACACAGAGGAAAAGTTCTTGCTCGGACGTGCCGTGCACATTCACCTGATTTCACCTCTGGCACCGTCAAAGTGATTCAGCCTCGGTTTAAACTAAAAATCTCCAGCGCTGCTGTCAGGTTTGGCATGTCACTAGTTAGATGACAGCATTTGCAATGAACTTGTGAACCAAGTTAGAAACTTTGTAGCTGAACGGAGACAGTGCTGCTTACTAAAACTCAAGCATGCAAAGAGAATCACTGATAGAGACTGATATAATCCATCATTAGAACTCCGGGTAAGACTGTCACTTATCCTGTTTTTTTCTCTCCTGATTTAAATATTAATTTTAGGCCCCTATGATAGAGATTATGTTATAATGCTGTTATAATTCATAGGAGGCTTGCAGAAGACTTTTTGCATAATAAAAAGTGGGTTTTTTTGCTGTTTTAGGAGCGTGAGAGGAGGTCTCCTCCATTCAACCATTTGAGAATGCATCCTTTCTCTGAGGGAGTCAGTGCACTGCAGATCTACTGTATGAAGGAAGGAGTTAAGGTGCGCAGTGAGACGGGCTGATGCTTTATCATAGTTTATCGTTAAGTAGCTAAAAACAGCAAAGATTAAATGTTAAAGGAATTTATATGTATTTACACCCTAATCAGTTTTATTGTGTTCTTTATACAGGATGTCTGCATACCAGATCTCATCAAACTGCTCGATATCCTCGGAGACAACGGGGTAAATTCATACGGAACTTAACATTTCATTTTTCGTCGCTAAAACATTTACATTATTAAGGTTTAAATGTCTTTTTTGTGCAGAACTTAAGGAACGAGGAGCAAGTGGCTATTATTCAGGCTAGCACTGTTTTGTCACTTGCGGAAAAGGTAAGGCTGGAAGCTACATTGTGTTTAAATTAACATCAGATTGTTCTGTGGTTTAATAAATCCTGTTTTGTTGCTTGTTATTTTCCAGTGGATTCAACAGATTGAAGGGACAGAGGCAGCACTGCACCAGAAGATGATGGACCTGGAGATAGAGATGGTGGGACACAACAAGGGGCAGACTTTGTTTCATGATTATCATTTGTGATATGACGGATTCTTCTGCTTAACCTTCTGACTTTAAGACATTTAATTAACATTCTTTAGATAAAGTCATATCATACCCGAAGAGTCTCCATAACCAGTATTTGAAGCACCTTGTTCTTTATTGATGGTTTATTGAATATTCCATGTTGTACCCAGATCCTTCCTGTAAGTTATGACTAGTAAACCAAACAAACAAAAAAATCTGCCATTGATGTTGGGTTTTCTTCACAGATCCATATCCTATAGTTTCAAACAGTTAAACCACATGTTAGGATGTGGTTTAAGTTTATGTTATCACTTCTTTCTCTGCTAAACACTGGTCCTAATATGCTCCATGTGTACAGGAGATGTTTTGCAAACAGAAAGGATATCTGGAAGAGGAGCTGGACTACAGAAAACAGGCCCTGGATCAGGCATACATGGTGGGTGTGTTTTTTGTCTCTTTTACATCTGGGGCTGAGAAAACAGTGCCTCGTTTTATTTGGGGTCTAATTTTCAGTTCCCATTAGAATCATGACAGTATTGTTAGGTGTGTAGCCGTTTGAAGAAAAGTGAATAAGTTCTTACAAACTTAACTAACAACACTTTTCTACATTGCTTCTCTTCACAGCAAATCCAGGAGTTGGAAGCAACCTTATACAACGCCCTGCAGCAAGACAAGGTCTTTTATTTGCCATCACGCATTTATGCATTGCCGTACAGCCATAAATTTTTACCAAAAAAAGGCTGAAGAAAACAAAAACAATTGTAGCTTTGTTGAGTCTCACCCATCTTTTGAAATGTCACCATAGTCATCTGATACATTGGGTGAGGTTTATCTAATTAAGATAAGAAATGCCAAATTCCTCCCAAATAATTTGGATCATCGAAGCTGTTGGCACAGCTAGTTCTTGGTAAACGAATGACTGGTGTGAGATTATTAACAGAGATAAAGAAACAAAAAAGGCTTCTACAAGCCCTCAAGGAGTCTTATGATTTGATAAAGCCTCAGCTGATAAAGAGCAGTAACACTGGAGGTGTAAGGAGTCTTTCAGATCAATCACAATCCAGTATTTGTGCTTCACGCCTGTCTTCTTTTCACCAGGTGATAAAGTACGGCGAGCCTCTGGATGAGCTTCAGAGGGACGAGCTGCGGACGGCGGTGGAGAAGCTGAGGAGGCAGATGCTGAGGAAGAGTCGAGAGTACGACTGCCAGATCCTCCAGGAGAGGATGGAACTTCTGCACCAGGCCCATCAGGTCTGTTGCTGTCTGTAAATGTGGCTGCTGATGATAGTAGATTTGTAGGTCACATGCTTTATACTTGTATTGTTATTATTTTTTTCCCCTCTCTAAATGATTGCAGAGAATTCGTGACCTTGAAGATAAGACAGAAATCCAGAGGAGGCAGATTAAAGACCTGGAGGAAAAGGTAGGATGTGTTTGATGGCCTAATGTGAAAACAATTGGATGCAGAAATATCTAATTTCTCATGATCAGCAGCTTGGCTATACACTCATAAAGGAACGCTAATTTAATTTTGATAGTTTAGGAGAAAAGATAAAAAGGGAATCAGTCTCAAATCTCAAATCATGTGATATTCCTAAATATGATTTCATAATTCACAATGAGCCACGCCCGCTGCACAGTGAACCTCTGTTCCTGTCCCTTCTGTGACTAACATGTCTCAAGTGTTCCTCTAATTCTCTTCTTCTCTTCCTTTGTCCCTCCTTCATCTTTCTTTCTTCCTATAGTTTCTGTTTCTGTTCTTGTTCTTTTCTCTTGCCTTTATCCTTTGGCCTTGAAGTCTTTGGCGTGTCCTGTAGCAGAGGTGAGTCCTGTTGGGCTTTCGGTAGAAAATTCAAATCACTGCCATCCCTCTTTTTGACCTTGGTTAAATGTTTTACTGAGGAAAGCCATAAATCTCAAACAGTTTTACAAATTGACCACTGGGTGGCTCTGTGTCTTTCAGAATCAAGAAAAGATTTGACCCTGGTCTGCACACTCTCCCACCTTCCTTCATCTGTCATTACTTTTTCTTTATACTCTCATCATCTTTCCACCTATGTAGTTTTGTTACAGTTTCGTGATATTTTTTTTCCATGTTTTCTGTGTTTCGCTCCATGTTTACATTCCATTTTTACCGTCTTGGTAGCAGATACCATGAGCACCTTTCTATCCATTATATATTTCTTCATTGTCAACTCTTTGGTTAAAACCATTGTTTATACCTGCATTGCAGAAACCCTTTGAGGTTTGTGAATTGTTCTCAGCAATTTGTGTTTTTATAGACTAAAACTAAAGTTACCAATTAATTTATTATGGCTGATGTAAAAACAATATATGGAGAAAAAATTCATGTTCCCATCTAGCTGAAGATAACAAGTCCAGTGTTCACTGACCTTTTCGCTCTGGTTTGTTCTCTGCTGCTCAGCTGTTTGTGCATGGAAGGTTAGAAATTTTACAGTTGGTTTACAAGAAGTGTAAAAGCAAGGAAAAGCACTTTGACTGGAAAGAATACTGGGAAGAACACTCAACGGCCGCTTTATTAGGCACAATCACTCATTAACACAAATGACTTATCTTCCAATCCCATGGCAGCAACTTATTGCATTTAGGTTTGTAGACTTGTTCAAGACGACGCGCTGACAATCAAATCAAGCATCAGGATGCTGAAAAAAGGTGATTTAAGTGACTTCGAATGACTTTGAACTGAGTGTATAACGTGCCAAACGTGAAGCAGATGGACTACAGCAGCAGAAGACCACACTAGATGCCACTATTGTCAGCTAAGAACAGGACACTGAGGCTACATCTTGCATGTTCTCAGCAAACTTAGTAGAAGATTGCCTGACCTGATGAGACTCGATTTCTGCTGCAACATTTGGAGGTTCGGGTCAAAATTTGGCTTAAACAACTTGAAACCATACCATGCTACGTTATATCAACAGTACAGGCTGCTGCTGGTGGTGTAATGATGTGGGGGATATTTTCTTGACACTCTTTCTGATTTGTAGTACGAACTGAGTATTGTTTCAACACAACAGTCTTCCTAAATATTGCTGCTTACCATATCCATCCTTTTATGACCACAGTGCAGCACTAGAAACGCATACCTAATAAAGTGGCCAGTGAGTTTAGTCGTAGACTGTAAAGCAAAAACAAATAGTAGTACAATTCTAATATTCTCATGAGAGACAGCTGAGTACAGAGACTATAATCTTTAGGACATAGGGGCTACTCTACTGCTACTGACTGAGCATACCGATATCTAAATATGATAAAAATGTGCCACATGCTGCACGTTTTGTGTGTTCTAATCTAATCTTTCATGACTTCTCTCTCTCTTTCTCTCAGGTGGTATGTCAGCTTGGGGATCTTGTTTGTGACTGCAGTGTTATTTATTTTCTGGACAAGTGTGAAACGGTGTGTGTAGCAGTGGCTGCTCGTGTCATAACATCAGTGACTGCTGTCGGTATAGCTGGATGTATTGTGTGCTGGTCGGATCACACTTCAGAGTTATTATTATTATTGTTATTATTATTATTAATATTGTTTTTTAACCGGGCGACGTTGGTTCTCATCCTGCTGCCCAGGATGATATTTTTAGGACATTAAATATCTCTCCAAGCAGCTGAGAATACAGACTGCAAGGAATGGCAGGCAATTGGGAAAACAGATATAGTGCATTCAGACACGTACACACACACACACACACACACACACATACACATAAATAGTTTTCAGACACACATGCATTTACAGACATATGCAGTTGCAAACACATGCTTTGACAATTTAAAAACCAAAGCCTGGGATATGTTCTCTCTGCCATGCAGGGTAATAATATATCACTGACCAACATTTAGCCCCAGTGGGAATATAAACAGACAGAGAGCTCATAAACAACAAGGAAAACAAACCACCAGACCACAGGCCGCTCTTCTTTTTCCCCCTCTGTTTTTTTGGCGTTCAAACCTGAAAAGAAGTTCTTGAATGCAACCACCCGGTGAACTGAAGCGAGCCAACTCAGGGCCTTACGCACGCAGAGGCCATTTAAACAGTGCTGGTCTCAGGTCAGATTCTAACAAGGAACTTTCGGGACCTGGTTTCTTCAACCAACTGCCCTGACATTGCTGTTCAGAGAATGGTGCTTACACACTGCTTGCACTCTCCAGAGGTCACGTCTGCAAAAGGACACAGCTACACTGCAGAAGCTGGTGTGTACAGACACTAATGGGAGATACGGGACACTCAGGTTGACATGTCTTCACTGGACACACATAACAGACTCGAGTGAAGGAAGGTGAAAATAGATTTTGGGAGAAATGCCACACTTGGATCCAGCTCCACTCAGCCTGGATCTGTACAGGAGAACATACGGATTGTCAAACTGCATCTTCTTTTTTTCTCAAAAGCCAGCAGACTGTAAAAGCTTTACCCCCTGGTTGTCTTTTTTTCCCCCTCCTTTCTGTGTTTTTTTTACAGCTCCTACCACTGACAGCCCAAGAGAAAACATCCCCATTCTGTATTGTAATATACACATTGTTAATATGTACATGTGTCTGAATAATTTCATGTAGTCTCCCCTTTTTTCTGTGAATAGTGGAAACTTTTGTTTATTCTCTGATGCAGCTTGAACAGTTGATGTACTTGGCAGTTTAGAAATGACTTGACAAGGGTGTAAATTGCTCTGTTTTATTGTGGTGATGGCTGCAAAGATGAACATTGTTTCCTTGAAAATTATAAATGAAAAAAATAATTTTAATATGAATGTGGAATAATATAAATATTTGCCACCCCTTTCCTTTCCCCCCCATCCTTTATCACATAACGTGTATTGGATTTGTTGTTCTACTGTCTATATCGTGTTGCTCCAGCTGGCCAGCAGGGGGTGCTGCTGTCGACCTGTGCGACTTTCCCAATTTGCCCTTTAAAGAAACATGACCTTTTACCAAACTTGTAAATATTTCAGACTGGTTTCCAATGAGCTCTGGTCACAAAACAACATGTAACACTCATGTTGTCTGTATTTGTTGGGCAAAATTTCACTCCATACTCCGAATTTTGTAAGGATGAAAGGAAAAAATTATAAAACAACACTACAACATCAGACCTTCGTTTAACCCAAGAAAACTGCAGGTCTCCTCTTTTTCTACTAACCAAAACATCTTTGATACTAATGGCCCTGTTTTGCTAAACTCTGCTGGCCACTTAGGTGTCCACTTCCCCCAAAAGGAAACAGGAGAAAGTGGATGCAACACGACACCTGCTTCACTTCTCTCCCGCCAAGCTGACTCTGCCCAGTCCCTAAAATATTTACTACTAATACTCTGCCTGCTCCCCTTTTTACCCGAGCTACTGTATCTGCCACTGAATCACCTATTGTAAGGCCGAGGGTACCTTCTCATTGGATCTCATTACACATCGGACAGTAATTACAGCCCAGTACATTCACTTTAACTTATCGAGGGGGGCGACTGAAAATATTGTGCAAACTCAACAGCAGTTGCCTTAAATGCACTTTCCCCCCTTTTTCTGCCTGTATTTCCATGTTTAATCTATTTTTTTCTTTTCCGGGTCATTTATGTATCTCACAAATATACTTTACGAGAATGTAATGCGTGACATTACATGTAATGTGTATTCATTTTTATTTTTATTTTACAGAGATTTTCTTTTCTCCTTCTTCTGTCTGTCTTCCAAGGAGAATATATAATCCCTCCTAATTTCATTTAGATTATTTGATAAACAGAAAAACGTAATGCTGTAAAAAACAAAAAAAGATTAAATAAAAAAATATGGCCTATGACCTTGAAGACTAATTTGTCTTCTTTCTGCACCTTAATTACAAACACTGATTGGGATTGTGTCTTGTAAGTGTACATTACAAGAGGAATGACTGCTAAAATATGACTAAAATGCTAAAATGACTGCTTTTTTTTAATGACACGTAATCTGCCATTTTCACGCTCAATTAGTTGTTGCTTTATTATGTATTTCAAATATTTAAGTGTTTAGCAAAAGCTGTTTTTTTACATACTACTTCCAAAGTCAGTAATTTCTATATCACCTGTATCATGTGTCAAACATCTTTTTCTCACACTGGTTTGTTTGTAACAAGTTTTCCTTCCCCTTCATAAAAAGAGAGCGTAGGCTTTGAGCTGTAGCTGGTGGGTGGCTTCCTCACATCTTTGTTCTCCGAGCATGTACCGCTCAAAAACGGACAGAAATCCTTGACAGAAATATCATGTTTACTGGAGCTTCTCTAAGTTTCTTAATATTAAAGGGTAAAAAGTCTGATTGAGCATTGCTGAGTCATTTGCTTACTTTAAAGAAGATGACACTGAAGGCTTCAGCTTTCCAGTTTCCTCATTAGTTTACTAAATAGTAGGCTTTTCATACTCTAAGCTTATTCTAAGCTGTATGGTACAAAGAGAAGAGTCAGTCCAGGTTAGGAGTCTGCTTTTTAAAAAAATAAATTGGAGTCATGGCTGTTCTTGACAATCCTGATGAGAACAGAGGTTAAGCCAGGCTTTGTTCTGCCAAAGTACATCTGTCATGAAAGCACTTTTATCTGTCCTCCTTTCACCGCTTACACAGAGGTCCCTTTTATATTTAGTGTATCGTCTGACTGAACAACTGTCTCCTATAACTGAATAAAAGAGGGGGAAAACAGTACTAAATAAGTTAGATGAAACTCCCCTTTGTGCTTGTATGCCTCTGCTAATCACTCAAATTGCAGTTGAAATCAGTATCTGTTCAGGTTCATGTGATTTATGTGGTAAATCATATGAACCTGTTATAGGTGTCCCCAGATGTTAGTGTTACTAACTATGAATCCTACCAACTGTATGGTCACAGTCTGTGGCTACTTTAAAAAAAATATGATATCATAGTCAGATAGTGACATAGTATAAACTATCATCACTGCATCAGTTCATGTGACTAAACAATGTCACTTTTGCCATCAAAGAGATACTGTGTTGAGGAAGTTTGGATGGATGGACGGATAATTATCCTTCTAGCGTAATCCTTGATGACACGTTTGCTGGGTGCAGATGAAAACTGCTTCTTCTGCACAATAAATGCTTTACCAGCACAAACCTTTTTAGCACATTTGACACAACTCGGAAGAGTGGGTTGTTTAAAAGTCAAACTACAGATAGTACGAACACTTCAGTGCTGTTTATGTGCTAAGAAGCCCGCCTGACTGTTAGGGATACAAGATTGAAATGTCTGACACATCCATCCTCGGAGGCTCTTTAACCTTATTTCAGCTGCAGCTGGTCAGCAGCCAAACCATTCCAGGCGGATGCAGCTGCCTGGCCTGGTGTCGCCAGCTGCTTAGCAGTCCTGACTATGAAGTCAGGACTGCTAAGGGGCAATCCGGTCGATCGTGGCTCAAAGAGTTGGCAGTTTGTCTTGTAATCGGAAGGTTGCTGGTTCGAGCCCTGGCTCGGACAGTCTCGGTTGTTGTGTCCTTGGGCAAGACACTTCACCTACCGCCTGCTGGTGTTGGCCAGAGGGGCCGATGGCGCAATATGGCAGCCTCGCCTCTGTCAGTCTGCCCCAGGGCAGCTGTGGCTACAACTGTAGCTTGCCTTCACCAGTGTATGAATGTGAGAGTGAATGAATAGTGGTATTGTTAAGCGCTTTGAGGGGTCCTGAAAAGCGCTATATAAAAATGCAATCCATTATTATTATAGTTCATACTTCTGTGAGATTGCCACCTCAAGCTTTTGCTTTCACTTTTTGAAACTATAGATTTAGATTTGCACAATTCAGCAATTTTGGGGTAAATTCACAAGCAAAGTGAAAACAAGAAAAACAGCCGAGAAGTGAGCTTCTGCAGTACCCTGGGCTGCCGTTCCTTTTTATTTGGCTGCATCAGGCCAGTAGGCATTTATATAAGTTGATGTATAATGCTGATGGTTTACTGCTGCTTCTGATTTTAGGCTGCTGTTCTAGTCATGCCATAGGAATGACATTTTGTGGCAGGAAAAAAAAATCCCATGATTTAACAGACATACAGGACTCAGTACTAAACGCATAACCGAGATCAAAGCATGGCTGCTACATAGCCAAGACAACTTGACAGTGAATATTTGATCTTTTTTAAATCAAAATCATGTGGTGAATCAAACCAGAAACCTACCTGTGGTGGAATGTGAGAGTTTATGTGTTTATGTGAACCATTTGAATTGAGCCCTGTCGACTTATCTGTGGAACTGTGGCCCACTTACCTACTTCTTCAAAGGTCTAAGTCGCCGTAAGGCCTCTTGTGCCAAATCCATGAAGACCACTGGGCGTGAATTTGCCAAACTCTGTCCTACCTGCCATGCTTCAATCATGCCCGAATGAGCATACACTTAACCCACTAGCAGAATAAAGGCCATTGTTGTATGGTGCTGGCTTACATTACATCCACGTTTACTATCATGACTGAGTGAGTCTCCTGCTCTGCTCCAGTGATGCAGTCATTACTTTAAAAGCCACATTAATTCAGAATGATGTTAGTTTGTGAACTTCTTGACTTAGTGCCAAATATGGGTTTGTGCAGGAAATTCAGAATGCGTGGAAGTAACACAATGTCTTTCTTTGGGATCGTGATCACGGGGAATTTTCTTTGACACTGACAGTAAAGTAAACAACCGACTGAATGTTTTGTTTTTATGGTTTGCAGCTATGACAACATCAGTGACACACTGAAAGCCAGACACTGCGTGCTGACGGCTCTGTTGCCTCCCAGTCAGTCTGCTGATGCCCCACACCACAGGGAACACTTAAAGACAAACACACTCTGCGCCGGCCTCAGAGCGCTGTCCTTGTTCTCTCACATTATGTTTAATTCGCAAAGCGGTCGGTGTCAGCTTATGAACGTGTGGCCGGCCAAAACACAAATTTGTTACAAGGTTGAAACTCTAAGGAACGCTGTTAGTCATTTGTCTTTCTTCCATCAGCATTATTCACCGTCTAAATCAAGTAAGATACTGGAGGAAACACGAGACTCGGAACACACTGTCATAGAGTTACAGAGGCAGGGAATTTTAGCAGGCTCTTGGCATCTCTGCAAACCTTGACGCTTTAATCACATTCATGTGAGGGGAAATTTCTGCTGCCTTGTCAAGTTACTGCATTAGATGCCAAAAGAGCCACGGAAACTGCCACAGTGGAACTCAGCAGAGAATAGTGCTACTTGTGTTTAATTTTGCTTCAGTACACTGAAAAAAATATACACTCTGCTATCTTTTAAAAGCATCGTGCTTGATCACTATTTTCCTCTTTCTCCTATGCATTCTAAGATCATGGTAAAATGCAGTGTGTTAGATATGCTTTTGTATTTGTAGGATTATGTTTCTTCATGTTTCCATGCAAAAAAGGAAAAGATGGTCACGTCTGCACATCCCTGCGGGCAGACTTTTCCCTGTTGTAAATTATCCAATGTGAAACCTTTTGACTATAGTCTGTTATCTGTTTATACAGATAAAATCTTCTCCTGTGGTTTTAATCCACACACAAAAATAGTGGCTGCCTTGGTAACAACTCAAACAAATAAACACACAATTACATTTTCTCATTTTCATTTTTCAGGCTTGGTCACTTGAGTCATTTGAGTTTGATTTTGTCTGTTGTGCCCTTAGTCGGTTTCTTTATCAGGAGCTCCTGGAAATTTCAGATGCTGCCCCAGTGAATTGGCCCATTTGGCTGAAAACAGCCACGGCTTTAATTCACTGATGACAACCTGTTAGATGAGACCTGAGGACGTGGCTTGTTGGACTTCACTGTAGCCCACAGTGTGACTGACCTTGAAAGTCTTTTTCAGATTTGTGGAGTCTAAGAGCTCTTTTCTTCACCTCTCTCTTTTACACACACACACACACACACACACACACACACACACACACACACACACACACACACACACACACACAGGTTAGGCAGGTCGGTGTTATTTCTAATCCACTTGATGAAAGTTTTCACCAGTCCTTTCACCTCTCTGTGAAGCCAAAGTCACCCCCATGCTGTACCAGGATAAAATAAAATAAAATACCAAACTGTCATTATTCTGTCCACTTTTTATTAGAAAGCTGTTTTACTCTGACACATGTAGTTCATGAGACTTACACGAGGCACAGTTATCAATATACTCCTAACGGAACCAGTGTCCTAAATTTGACTTGACATGCAGATTTGTGGAACATGCAGATATTTGGCCGTTACATAATTGCGTTCCTGTTTACTGACTTCGTTGACTCCTGCTTCCCTCGTTCGCCCTCTCGACTCAGCAGACCTGCCGCCTGAAAGCTGCGCGTCTGCCGCGCTGCTGACACGATCTTGTCTCGTTTGTGCTGGCCTAAGTATTCTAAGCACCCTGAGGTGTCGCCGGTGAGGGGGCCAGACAAGCACTTGAAGAAACATCAGCATGATCTCGCTGGGAGTTGTCTAAGCGCGTAAGTGCTGAACGGACAGCGCCAAAGTGGACGTCTTTCAGGACACCTGTAATACCTGCTAGGCGCACACCTGTGTCCGCTCAAGTTAATCTCAGTATCAGTGCATCAGCCAGAAGGAATTATATTTTGATTATTAGGTTAATTCTTACCTTTACAGACATAATATGTATGTATGCATAAATACGGCGAGTGTTCTCTTTAACCAAATGTGTGTCGATGTCTTTTGTTCTCTTTTCAGTGTTATACTATAAACTCAGAGAAACAAAGCCTTCCATTAGTCTTAAGTCACAACCACGAGTGTGCTTGATTTCATTGTAAAATTTAAGAGGAATCAAATACACATATACTACCTATGCATCAGGAGCCACTGCAGTACCACCTTTGGCTTTAATTCAATTCCTTCCTGCCTGACTGTCTGCTCAACACACACACACAAACACACACACACACACACACACACACGCACACACACACACACACACACACACACACACACACACACACACACACACACACACACACAGCACTTCAGTACTAGTTTCCCCGTCTTTCTCGGCCACTTGTGCAGGGCTCCACTATGGCAGAGCGCAGGAGAAACTGGGAGAAATCAGGGGACGACCTGCCGGTTTATCTCGCCCGGCCCGGCACGGCAGACCAGGTGCCCAGGCAGAAACACGGAGGCTTGTTTTGCAGCATTGAGGACGCGTTCGAGAGTAAAACGATAGACTTTGATGCCCTTAGCGTCGGGCAAAGGGGATCCCGCACCCCGCGGAGCACCAAACGGCTAACCGGTCTGGAAGCGAAGAGCCCGGCGAGTGACAGTAAGAGCTCCCCCGCTGTGGAAAGTCCCACATCAGGCAAGCAAGAACGCAAAGGCTCCCCTCAGGTGAAGATCGGAACCAGCGGCGGAAAAGAAATATTGCAGAACCTGGAAGATGAGAAGGTAAAGAGACTAACTTTTTTTTTTTTTTTTTTTGCAACAGACTGTTTCAGCATAAATGACAGAGGTGGCTTCCACTGTGTGTCACTGTTTTTCCTACAAGTTCTCTGCAGCTACCCTGATTTTTTTTTTTTTTTTAATTATGCTTAAAAGTTGTTTCCATTATAAGAGCCCATGTTATAGAACTCGCTGTGTCCTTTAGTTGAGTTTTCAAGTTTGCCACTAAATAATCACAATGACATGCCATGAGAGCAAAAACTGAAATAGGAAGTCAAAAACTGTCCACTCCTTACAATCTACAAAGAGCTTAAGAAGCTGAGTTATCCATAATTCTGTTGACTGAATGTGTCATTATGCCACATCACTATGTAATTAAAGACACTATGTTGTTTGGAGAAATAACCTTGGTGTTGAAGTGCATAGAACAAGCCACAGAACGTAAAACAATCATGAAATAAATGGCATTAGGATTTTATGACTTAGCATTATTTCTTAGTAAACAATATTAGTTTGTAAGATTTTACCAAGAAACAGTCAGCTGTGTCTGGGAAACAGCCCACTACCCATCCAACATTCATTAGCTTTTGTTTTAACTGAGAAATTGTGCAATACAAACTACTTACCACTGTGTAGCATCCCCTCTACTTTTAACAAAAGTCCATAAATGTATGGGTACTGAGGAGACCAGCTGCTGGACTTCCATGAGAGGGGTGTTATCCCATTTTAGCTGCTCAACAGTCTTATCTCTGTCTTATATTTTCTCCAAATGTTTAAATTGGTTTGGACTGCATGCAGGCCAGTTCATTACCTAGAGTCCTCGAGTATTAAAGTTATGCCATTTCCATAGCTGTTGGATGCAGTTCAGCATTGTTTAGCTGTAATATACAAGACCTTCCCTGGAAAAGAAACCATCTGTATATACCTTTCAGCACTGATGGTGCCTTTTCAGATGTACCACCTACCAGTTCCACATGCACTGACACATCCATCATACCATCAGAAAAGCAGGGTTTTTAATGCAGTGCTGATAACAAGCCTCTTCTGTAGCATCCATGTTTCACAAAAATAATATCCATTTGGCTGGCCACAGAACAGTTTTCCACTTTGCATCAGCCCATTGTATCATCATCCAGAGATGATGGTGGTGTTTCTAGAGCATCTTCACCTATGGCTTCTTCTTTGCATGACAGAGCTTTAACCTGCATTTGTGGATGGCACAGTGAACTTTTTTTCACAGATAGGGATAGTCCTTAGCCCATGCAATGATTTCCATGTCAGAATCCCACCTGCCAAGGCCGAAGATCACAGTGATCCAATACAATTTTTTTTTTAACTTGTCTCTTGCATACAGAGATTTCTCTGGATTCTTTTACTGTGATTATGATATTAGATGATGTGATAATCAAAGTCTGTTTGTGTGTTGAGGAGCATTATTCTGAAATCATTTCACAACTTGTAGAGGCAATTTTTTTTTAGAAGATTTGTGAACCTCTGTGAACCTCCCCTGTTTACTTCTGCCCATGTTTACTTTGAAACCTAGTGGAAACTAACAAACAGTTGGTCTGTTCTCCTAATCAGCTTGGTACACCTAGCATACACCACCAAAGTACGGACAGGGCAAAGGAGAGCCTGGCACTGAGCCGTCACAGCAATCCCTATGGCCCAACAGAGCATGGAGCTCACTGACCCTTCTAGACCTACATGGTGGTTCAAAATGAGGACGCTAAAAGGCGCCAAGGAACTGGGTACCCAGGCCTGCAAACTGTAAGCAGCTGGGCTCCCCTCAAGAACTGGGAAACTAAAGAGGAGTCGGCATCGCTAAGATCTGAGTGACCAACACAAACGGGCCTGATCGCTGCCACCATGCCAGCCACTATAGCCTGGTAGCTGCAGAGGATACCGTGATACCCAGTTGAGGCAGAAACTACTGTAATGCCAAGGACAACAACTTGCAGCTCCAGTTCATTTATGTGCTGGGACACCCAAAAGCCAGTCCAGTGGCTGTTGACCCCACAGTCCTCGTCGACTGCACAAGGCATCTGTGAAGACTAACTAGACTAACTGTGAAGTAGATCCACCGCTTGGCCCTACTCCATGTTGGACAAGTCTCTCCACAAATAGAGAGCTTGGTGGAGCCCTCAAGAGACTACCACTGTTGTCTTGTGGGACTCCTGCGAGCAGACCCAGGCTCAGCAGGTGCCGTTGGAGAGGTCTCATGTTTAGGAGCACTAACAGAACCACCTACACCATGGGAGCCATGTGGCCCATCAGGTGGAGACAGCCCCCAGCTAACCTGTGAGTGTAGCCTGAATTGGTTTAGGAACACCCTGAAGGCATGCTCTCGCTCCACAGTGAGGGACATGGAGTCCCTGATGGAGTCCAGGGATATGCCCAGAAATGTTGTGACTATTAAAGGCTGCTGCCTGCTCCTTTTCAGATTCAGGCACAACCCCATAGCCAGAACATGCTACACAGAGCTACATGGCTGTGGCATTGTTCTACTGATGTGGCACAGACCAGCCAGTTGTCTAAATAGTTCAGGACCCTGCGGCCCCTGAGCCTAATAGGAGCTAGGACGGCGTTCATGCATTGCATAAAGGTTCGGGATGCAAGAGAAATGCCGAAGGGGAGGATTCGGAATTCAAACACCTTGTCCTCGAATCTGAACTTCAGGAACCGACTGTGCTTCTGCCAGATAGGAATCTGGAAGTAGGTGTCCTTCAGGTCAGTGGTTGCAAACCAGTCCCTGGCATTGATGGCCTACCTCACCTCGGGGACCATCAGCATCTTGCACCACTTGCCTTGGCTGTACGTCCTTCCCGTTTCCCCTGCATGTGTGCGCTATGTCTGTGAAAGGCTTCAGCTGAGGCCTGAGGTCACCAGGACCCCATGCTGGAAGAGATAGTCTCTCACTCCACTCCACTCACCAAGGTTACAAAGTAACCATAAGATATGTTTTTTGTGTTCTATTCTGAATAAATCGTGAGTTTACGAGATTAGCAGATCATTGCATTCTGTTTTTACTTACATTTTACACAACATATCCAGAACTAGGTTTTTATGATAAAGTAGAAGACAGAGAGAAAAAAAGCAGCATGACTGGAAAGCCTCAAAGCTGGAGAAATTACAATTTTTATCATCACTACAGGCTTGTGCCACTAAAGACATAAGTCCTGTTTAAAAAAAAAAAACCCCACAGAACTGCTTACTATGATGATGATAGTGATGATGATATTGATATTTTACCAAATGTAGGAGTTTTACTGGGAACAACTGTATGGTTCACTAACAGGTGTAACTGCAGAGAAAGCAATTAAGAGCCTCGTTTAGATTAAATATGCTTTATATTCCCAAAATTATAATTTTTTAAATTTTTTTTGTAAAGGTAGTGTGTGCTAGTAATAAGCATCCATATTCTATTGGATCGCCACAAAAGAACCAGTATCTAAATGAATAACGTTTACTGTGTCTTAGTCTGGTGAAATACTCCTTTAATACTTAACGCTTCTTATATTTATACTTAATAATACTTATCCGTATGTTACACTTGAACATCTTTGATACCTTTTCCATTATGCTTAAAGTCCTTACAAAATATTTGGGAAACTCTATACCGTTTAAACATTTGCATTTTAATTTTTGATATTGAGAAAAGGTACGTTTGTGTCTGTTATGTCTGATTAAAAATGACACAAGTCTTTCAGCACCATGGAGAGAGAGACAAACAAAAGCATCATGGAAAGAATCCAGTGCTAAGTAAAGGTAATAATTACTTTATATTAGTGGTTCACAACCCATTTATCTGAATCAACCCAGTAGACCAGACAACACAACAGCACATGGACTCACAGATGGAATTTTCTAAACTCATTTTATATAGTTATACTTTACGCTTAACTACCCAAAAGTGGAAATAAAATTTTCAGCAATTAGTTAATTTTTTTATTACTTAACCTCTTAACAAATTAATTCACGTTATTTTACTGATTTCTGTACTACTTTCAGCTTACCATTGACTCTTAGCTATTACTTCCTACTTATTAGTTTTCTTCACGTAAGCTATTTATTGTCTATTTGAACTCTTTATCTGTGCTATTAAATTTAAAAAAAAAATCAGCTGTTGTAATTTAAGCTGGCTATTTTATTGCTTTTTTTATATTTGTAATTATTCCTTTTTTGTTTAACAATTCTGCTTTGGTTGCACTCAATTAATAAATTAGAATTTTCTCTTTGGCAGATTACTTGAGATAAGCTTTTCACATACTTCATGAACTCCTTGTACCCCTAATTGGAATTTAATTAGAGTTACTCTCTAACTGTGCGATTTCAGTAAAATATATATATATTTTTTTTAAAGAAGGTTGTTTCTGAAGTGTTTCCATATTCCATATTCAAGGAAAGAAAGGGAAACTTGTAATGCTACTTTTTTGTAAAAAAAAAATACATTGGATAAAGTCAATCCATCGAGACTCTAAATGTATGAGTACTACTTTTTGCCATGACATAAGTGTGGGACAAGAACATGCTGATAATATTTGTATGTGTGACCTAGCAACTATGCTAAAAATTCACTTCATCCACTCTTAATTGACACTGGCTTTGAACAGTACACTCTAGGCACCAAAAGATGATGATTCATGTCTCGCTTTCTGGCCCTTGTTCAATACACACACACACACACACACACACACACACACACACACACACACACACACACACAATTTTGGCTGAGAGCAGTAGAATCGCTGGACTAGACAAAGTGGTGTGATTACCATTTTGCCATTTCATCACCAGAATGTGGTCATTTATTGGCACACAAGACTACTTCTTTAAAGCACGGACGGAAAAAACAGATTTTAAAAAGACCAGCAAAGAGTTAAGCAGATTACACAGTAAGTTAATATAGAGCAAGATGTCATTGATTACAGACAAATGGAATCTAATAAAAGTCATTATGGTGATGTCAACTCTAGAATGAAATTAGTAGCAGACCTTGGTAAACATTTTAAAATGATCCCCGCATAGTATGTTTGAGCTGAATTTCAGCTTTAAGGTTTGCTGTTATGTGCTACACAGCATTTAAGAGAATGTGGGGAAGTTTTGGCTGCTAATATTTCCTACAAAGATTGGAAAACAATGGGATTGTCTCGTTACACTTTAAAAACTTTAAAACTACAAAACTCTCTGACACAGATTGCCTTTCTTGATGATGCAAGTTCTTCATCTTCAGATTGGTCACTAATTAAAATATGACTGCCTGCTGTTGTTTCTGCTGCACAGGCAGATCTGCACTCTTATCCAACTTTCATCAGAGACTCAGCAACAAAGCAGTAGACTGACAGACCTGTGTGTGAGTAATGCAAGTAAACTGACTGAAGCTGTGGAGCTCTATCTCTTTGAGTACAGGTTTTCTACATGCTTATCTCCCCACTGTTGCAGTTAAATGGTGTTCCCTTTTTTGTTTACACCTCTGTGGTTCTAGTGCTGTTATTCATTCAGTCTCAGACAGTTTGAGACTAAGCTGCTGCACTCTACATTTATCTGCATTTAAGTCTTCACATTATCCTTATGATATATTTGATTCCCGCCTTCTGAATCATTCCCGCCTTTAATTGTCTTAAAATACTGTAAAATAAATAAATAAATAAACATAGATTTCTTCAGCGTGGCAGGTGGCCTTTTTCCCTCATGTGGCCTCATACTGAACTGCAATATTGCTGCTCTCAGGGGACCAGATGATTCAGCAGAAACCAGCAGACAAGAGAGTAAGGTTGTGTTTTTGTTTTTTTCCCCCCGGTTTGGAAATTGTTAGAGGACACAGGGAAGGCAGGATGTGTTTATCCCTTTGTTATTAACTGGTACATTTAGCGTGCCAGTAAAACTTAACAGCATCCTCGTCTGGCAAACAAATGACGAGTGGAAAAGCTGCCCGTTTGTATTTTTATGACAAATGTTGTTACCCCTCCTTCCTATCTGAGTACACCGGGTTCACTTTGATTTGAACTACAGTAAGTCGTGATATTATTGACACTGTCATGCAAACTCTCAATATCAATCGTTGTTTTGTGGCTATGGTGAACTGAACTGCTCACTATGTGTTCCTGTGTTGTTCCCTGTTCGCTGTAGTAATACTGAACAATAACAATCATAATTATAGATTTTATTGGTTTTCCTCCTGTCTGGTGGGCTAATTAGTCCTGTGAGCTTCTGTAGTGGAGTGAATAATGGAGACTGGCTAACCAGATGTCCAGAGAGAGAGGAAATGGCCCCAACCCCATTATTTTTTATTTATTTATTTTGTGATGTCCTGCAGGGTGGAAGTCACATTGACACATGCATTCAGAAAGCATAAAACTATACATATACACTGACATGTAGACTTGTCTAAATTAAAACATGCACACGCATGCTTCTTTAAGCTGTCACAGAGATACTGTAGGAACAAATGAAATAAGCACTCTACTAATGTTACATATAACACTCAGTTTAGTCTTTATAATCAGCAGATAGAAACAGATGATGTCTGTGCCTCCATCTGGTTAAGTCTGAAAAATAACTCTAATTATATTGGGTGCAGTAAAGAGATGCTTTTGTACCTTAAATATATTCAGTGTTTTGGGAGAATGAATCATAAAAGGGACCAAAAATAAACACTAAGAAGTATGCTGCTTCATATGTCTTCATATCGGTCAAGACTGAGCATAGATAGAGCCTTAAATGTTTAGAGTTAAGCAAAATTTTAGGAGGTTTAATTCTGCGTTCTGCGTAGCCTATTTGCTTTATCCTCCCCCTGCCTTTTCAAAATTGTCCCACTACCACAAAACGACTCCAGATCATTTAGTCTTCTTCAATTCGCCAATGTCGTCTATATGAAGAGATCACATAGTGGCTGAGGTGGTCAGCATGATTGTGCTTGTGTGTAAACTGATAATATAATTTTATATGATTGTTGGGTAGTGAACTGGAAGCTTCTCACTCCATTCACTGTGGTGTGAAATGTGCTCCAACAGGCTTGATGACCTGACAGAGACTTTTCTGCATCCCTGATCTGTCTGCACCCTGTCTGTCTGTCAGTGTCAGCCGGTTAATGTGGTCTGCAGAGGTAGCAATCCTGCAAACTTGAGTGTGTAGCGCTGATGCATTCTCCAAGTCCTGGAAATGCTGAGGTAATGCCTTTCTGCCTCACTGCCATGAAAGGACATGCCAGGATGAAGGCCCTGTGTTTGCTTGTAGCAAAAAAAAAAAAAAGAAAAAAAGATTTAAACCCTTATTTTTCTACAACAATTGGGTAGAACTGTGCTGTAAAACCTTCCTATATTACTCTGTAAAGCAATATTAAAAAAAAGACAAAATGAAGCAAATGAAAGTATGATATATATACATATTTTAAGTTGCTAGTGTAATATAGACACACAAATATGCACACCCTTTGTCACACACCTGCTCCTACATGCATGTCACTCTCAGGATCTCATTATGGCTGCATTAGAGCTGAGGAGGGGAGTGGCAGAGCGAAGAGGGACCCACTTTAGGTTCAAACAATGGAGACACATGGCTGGGTGGGAACATGCAGTGTGTGTGTGTGTGTGTGTGTGTGTGCAATGTTACGGGCAAGCTCTGTGACAGCTGCCACACCATTTTGCTCTTCTGTGTCGGGCAAAACAGAACACACAACCTCCTGGTTATGACTGATATAAAGTCTACAATTTCAAAGGGATTTTTTTTTTCTTGCCAATAAATCTATTTAACAGACTGGCAAAATTTTAAACATCCAATATGTATGATTAACACACGGCAGTGAGGTCAGTGGACATGTTTAAAATGAGTAAATCTTTCCATTACATATTGTTTATAATAACGATGGTGATTTCTATCCCGTGTTCCTTTGTTTCCTCTTAGTTCTGCCAATTTTCCCCTAATCAATCAGACCTCAGTGACTTCAGTCGTAAACACACAGGCACAGACTACACCACAAACTAGTGCGCCTCAAAACCAGCTGCTTCAAGGACTTTGCTATTTCTCTCGGATAGGTCAGTGGTGACAGATATTGGATACGCAGCACACTTTGTGTAACAAACAAAAAACAAAAACAAAAAAAACAACGTGTGACAGCAGTGTAACGCAAAGAAGAGGATGCCGGCTGGAGGCTGTTCACCAGCTTCTCCACTGCGCCCTCCGGTGGAAAGATTGTGACATCACGCTTTCCAAACTGAACATACTGAGGGAGGGGCCGTGTGCCTGGACCACAGACGCTCCTATAGCACTCTGCGAGCCACTCCACATCGCACTGACAAGAGGGGCGACTATTCCTTGAAGCTCCCATCCAGGCGAGGGCCGCTGCAGCATCCATAAACGGGGGAATATCGCTTTTAAAAGCTCGGTGTTTTTTTAAAAAAAAGAAAAGGTGGAATCGAACAGAAGATGTCTTATCAAGGAAAAAAGAACATCCCAAAGATCACAGTGAGTAAAGAGTTATTTCTCCTTCACTGGCTGCAGGAACTTTGATGGCTGCTGCTTCAAATCACTGCAGAAGGTTTCAGCGTTTTTTTGCGCCGCTGCGATGGATCTTTGTCACATACACCGATGCAAGCCCAGAGCAACATGAAAATGCTCTTTCTATTGTCAGAGCCGACTGCAGGAAGCCGCTGAAACAATGCGCACAATGATATGGCATGTCTGGCTACCATAGTGACAGTCAGGCAGGGAGATAAGGCGTTTTCTTAAAGGTGTCCTGCATCCTCTTTGTTGAAGCGATCCATGCCGTTGTGCAAAACGGATACCGGCTCGCCCGTTAAAAAAATCACTGTAAGGTTTATGCAGGGAATTCTGCTGTCTTCAGTGCATAACGGAGACTTTATGGTGATTTCAAATATCTAACTCATTCTTATATATTTAGAATAATGCAGTTAATTAGATTTATTTCCCTACACTCCACCTAGATTTACAGCGTAAAGATATTAGAAGAACGTGTCCAACCCTTGTGGGGCTTTTTAAGGCCCAGCTGGTCTTGTTCATGGGAGGATTTTGAACAGTAATGTTGATCTCATTTTTCGAATTCCCTTCTTGCCATTTTGGTGCACAGTGATTTCATGACATACATAAAAGTATCAATGCACATTCTGGTCACAATGCCCTGGACGCTTGCAAATGACCGAAAAGGGAGGGGGAGGGGGTCCTAAAAATAATGGTCACTTATTATACATGAACTCATTGTTTCTCCTGAAGCCCTTAATTGTTTTATTGCAGAAAAAAGCCCTCTCTGTGATTTCATAGGGGGGCCTCGGAAATCATAGACAGGGTTTGTCTTTCAGGCTGGTGCAGCAGCAGAGAGTGAGAGGGACAGGAGGAAAAGAGAGGTGGGGGAAATACACGCCCATCTGTGATAAGCTGGCCTTGTGAAGGGGTGCTTGTATTTCTGCATCACCACAAGGAGAAAGATTCAGGGTCGGCTCAGAGCATTCAGGGTGGAGCGGGGTGGGGGGTTGAATTTAGGGCAGACTGGTGTTACACAGCCAGCCAGCTGGGTGTTGGTGTGTGTTACAACTGCAGAGGAACCTCTCCCTCTCCTTTTTTTTCTTTCTGTGTGTGAGCATCTGAAACGCCTGTTTTCCAGCACTCATTGTTGAAGCTCAGGCTGCAGTTCGGGGTGTGTTGCTCAGATGTGGGAGACTTTGCTTTTTTCTTATCTCCTCAGCTGATTGTACACAATGGGAGTAAACGGAGGGGTTTTTTTTGTAAACATTATTACTGTAAAATTAGGAGATGTCTATAATATATGAAAATCTATGAAAATAGTGAAGGCATGTTTAACAGTCACTAGAAGTGAATTTGAATGACAATAACCGCTAAAATAAAGGATGTTTTGTAGGTTTGGGGGTTTTAAACATACAAAAGGAATGCTAATTGTGTCAAAAATACACACACATGCAGCAATAAAGTAACAGAAAGCATTTAGCAGATCACCAGCCAAAGTAACATGAGTAAGCTATGCTGGTTGATTGCCTCAAGATATATCATATTTGGTTACTGAGCTTGCTTTTTTGTGGATTTAGAAAAGCTCCAGTTGTAAGCAGCACATTAACACAGACTGACAGAAAGTACCACAATACAAGTTTTTCATGGACGTCCTAAAGTTGCTTCATGCGGTTTCAGTTGAAGGGGAGTAATTTATGATGTAAGCAACCACACTTTTCACTGTTTTATGAATTTAATTATGTTCCGATCTCAACATATGGGTGACTATTCCAACAGTATTTAAGTGCTTTTGAAAAGTTATTTGAAACAATGTCTGGGTCAACCACTGAGTGGATTGCTCCCAAATCCGTTTGCGTCCAGTTGACAAGGTAGGGTGTGCTACGTTCTTTCCTACATCCAAGTTATAACCATAGCCTCTAAGGGTGTAGGGAAAAAAATCAGTTTGGCATATTGGAGTATTTTGTGTGGCGATATTGTATAAAAATATTGATAATATTGATTTTAATAAATGAATAAATAACAAATACTTGAAAATATATTAGACTAACAACAAGCGATGACCCTGGGCCAAGAGGGCTCGTCTTCTGCACCGTCATCCCGAGACAAGGTTGGTCGAGCAAACTTACCATAAATTGGCTGAAACGACCCTGGACGCACTTAGCCTGACATAGTATAAAATTTCCACTTGATCTTATTCAATTGCAGACTGATATCAGATTCATGGCAGACTGACTCCATCTTATGGCAACATTTATTGAAGGTTTTAGTGACAGTGTTGCTTGACAGTGTCATTTTGGAGCAAAAAAACCCCTCCCCCAAAAATGACGTCGATAACTTTATGTTATTGGATAAAACCGATATTGACAAATTTTTATTTTGAGGACATCATTTGCAGTTGAAAAAAGGTGATAAATTGCAGTAGATGTTATTGCAATACTGAGCTTATCACCACATGTCAAAAAGTGCAATAATATTGTATCGTGAGTGAAATATTGTGATAGTATCATATCGTCGGGGGTCTGGTGAGTCCCACCTCCGATAACTTTATGAGAAATGTATTTTATGTTCAACAATATATGGACTAACAACGCATGTTGTTGTTTGATTTGGAGTTTATGGTAGTAGTGGTTCCCCTCCAACCATTTGATCAGCTTCTTAGAAATGCAAACACACAATACTTGCATTATTGGTTTATTCACAAGCAGACAAGCCAGGAGAATTGAAAGTGTCACGTTGTTTCAGTAAAGCAGACTAAAGCAAGAACCTCTTGTTACAAGTAATGGATGTTTTTCAAATAAATAACAGAAGCACTGTTGTCTTTGTCTTTTCTGTATCTAAACCATAAACATGTATATAAAAGATGGTCATAGCCTTCTTGTCTGAGAACTAAAGCCAGTACAGAGGAACTTGAATTCTTTGTTATAGCCAGCAAGGGGCGAACTCTTGAGTTACAAAATGAGGTCATACTGTATAGAAGTTTATGAGGAAATGAGCCCATTGCTCACATGAGCCACTGGCCTTTCCTAATGAGTTTATGTTCTTAAACTAGTTTCAAGTCTTATTAAAATTGCATCATGTTAATAGACATTGAGTGGCTCCGTAGTGTAGTGGTTTACATAATTCCCAACAAGTGAAAGAGTCCACTTCAAATCCTTTTGGGGTTGCATCTGGTTTAAAAATCTACCAAATCAACCATGCAGACCTATCTACTTTGTGACTCCTTGTGAGTAAGAGAGCAGCTGAAACTAAATTTCTTTGATGATAAAGTAGGTTATGCATCAAGGCATAGCTACCTTGTAATTGACAAATTGCCACTGTATGACCAGCCAGTTTCCATCTGGTTTCAAAAAAACAAGATGGCCACAGCCAAAATGTTCAGGCTGCGGCTTCAACACAGAACTTCCCCAACAAAAGGAAACATGACCGTGGAGTACATCCACGTTTTATACAGAGTGTACGATCGAAATGCAGTTATGGCCCTAAACAACAGGAAACAACAGGCTTTGCTAATTACATGGAAGATCTACTATATACACAAGCAATAAAAAATGGAAATATAATGAAAAGCAATTTATTATGTTTGGCATAGTGAGCTTTTGGTTAGTAGGTTGGTTAATTAGTAATGGGGGCTACACAGACACCAGAGAACCACTTGTGTGCATATCATATCACTATGTTTAGATTTAAAAGGTGATTCTGCCCCATTGCTGCCCCAGAGGTTGGCATCTGTTGCATTAAAATAACCTTTTTTTTTTCACTGTAAGCCAGGAGTGTCCAACTGCAGGCCTCAAGGGCCGGTGTCCTGCAGGTTTTAGATATCACCCTGGGTCAACACACCTGAATCAGATGATTAGTTCATTACCAGGCCTTTAACTCTGTAACTGGACAAACAACTCTTCATAGAGTTTTGATGCCATGGAATCATTGCGTTCGTAAGCTGTTTTCACATCTGTACTTCAACAGAGGTCCATTTGATGTTGTCGATGCTGGTGTGTGAATATTGTATTGTCTGGTACATTCTTTAGTGGTGAGTGGATGTAGTGTGTGCTGCCTCTTAACCTGATTCCCTAGAAACTGTCTGAAGTTTATGTGTGAAAGGCGCTATTAATTCTTACACAGGAGGACCTTAAACGCTCTACCTATTTCTAAGCCTCCTTCCTGACACAGACTCCTTATTTCCAAGCCTGTCCATTCTATTACAGCATTTTCATTTCGTTTGGGTTTTAGATCTGCCCTGTCACATTTCTAGGTGTGGTCCCTTTTATTCCTTATACCCACTCACAGCAGCCACAGTGTTGTTCCAGGCGGTTACATGTCATCCGTAATCCCCTCCAGCTGGAGTGAGCATCTGTGGGTGAAACCCGTTCACCCTGTCGACGCTCCACAAATCAGCTCCCTGCCACACCAGACTGTACCGTCACCATGCAGACTGCAGCAAAGTGGGCTTCAGTGCAAACAAAATACCCCACGGCCACCCAGACATTGCCACGCAACTCACCATGGAAACAAACATACAGTTGTGATGGCAGGAAAATACAGCCCTTCTTTGGTTTGTCATTGCGGGGATGTGTTTTGACACACATGCGCACAAACAGGCATTTCTCAAACTTCTTGACTGAGAGAGTTAAAAATTCAACCTGTCTGGCCCAATCAGATCCAGATTGTTGCACGGTTACACTACTCCAGCCTATCACAAGATCAACATTCCAGACCTTAACTGGCAGGGGCCCCTGCGATTAATTTAGATGGATAAGTCTCATTGTTTTCACTTTTCGAGAATGTGAAAAAAAATCCTGCACACTTTTTGCTGAACAGTAAATATTTTTGACTGCTAGGCAACAGGGCTGCAGCAGAGGCACTGGTGCAGATTCAAGATGACTTCCCTCTTCCACTGGTCCCCGCCTGCCTCCCCATGCCCCCCTCCTTACAGACACGAGGATCTCTGCCACAGCTAATGGAGGTCTCCTCTAATGTCCTCCTCCTCCTCAGCCCCTTTGACCTATTTTGTCGCACTCGAGTTTTCCAGGACCGTTCCCTTTCATTAAGCACCACGAAGGAGATATTAGTACTTTGCATCCCACTTTATGAGCGCTTCTCCCCCCAGTCCGGTGAAAGTGGAAAAAACGTGTGTGTCGATGTCAGCATAGTAGTAAGAACAACATCCTGCCGTCTATTTTTGATTACTGCCGGCTTGTGTAACAGAAAATGACAGCTTCCCGTGCAGTAATAGGCGTTTTATTTTTGGCACTTTGTTCTTTGTTAAGAGCTGAATGACAAGTTTGTTTGGATTTCTTTCCTTCTGAACTTCACAGTGTTTTGCTTCCAGAAATATAACAGATCAGCACTTGTAAGAAGTTGTATCTGTAGCAGACAAAAGGTCTCACTACTGACTGTAAAGTGTATCAAAAGAAAAAAAGCAGGTGGAAGGAACACATTTACTAGCATAATTTCATCAGCTTAGTTTAAAGAAAGGCATTAACAGTCTCTACATTTGTTTGAGCTGAGAATACTACTTGTGCGAGCGACTTTAGATAGTTGCAATGTTTGCATGATTCTTGTGTTAACGCTAATCCACCAGCTGGCCTAAATTAGTGATTAAGACAGCAGTTTAATCAGTGCCAAAGCTTTGAGAATAGGTCACGCGCACTTCATAGAGTGGGCATAAGTTTCTGGTAAAAATTGTGATTAGATTGTCACCCGCAGGGAAACACAGTGTATTAATTATAAATTTTATCATATCCAGAAAATCGTCCAATAAAACTATATGTATAAAATATTATTTCTTCATTTCAAGCTGTTTCAATGCCACATTCAGGAAATAAACTGAATCATCTGAAAGCTTTTGTAATGTATTATTTTTAAGACAAATGTAATTTAAGCTCTGCTGATTTGATGCAGAATTTTTTTTAATGATTTATGTTTTTTGGCACCTGCAAAGCTTAGTTACTCTAATACATAGGTGTCAAACTCTGGCCAAATTACATTTGGCCCACGAAGCCATACCAAATTACTATTTGAGCTGGCCTACTGGTATTATACAGCTAATATATATATTGTTCAGTATTAAGCTTTGCTTGTTCCATATTCAGTTTTCCAGCAAAACTTATTTGAGTCCATAAGAAAAGATTCATTCTTATATCTGGAGGAAGATTTTTTTTTCAATAAATATTAATGTTAGCCCGCGACTTTGTTCCAGTTTTGAATTTTGGCCCACTGTGTATTTGAGTTTGACACCCCTGCTCTAATACATGAATGATTTGGTATGTTTAGAACCCAACCGACACAGGATTTGTAAGACCAATTCTCATAGTGTGATTTGAAAATCCAATTTATCATCCGATATTAATTTTTCGTTCAGAGACATTAAAGTTAATCAGATTTTTTCCCTAACATTTGTTATATATATATATACATATATATAACAATGCAAGTACAGTGCAGTATATACTTATACTGCACTGCACTTGTAGTACACAGTGGTGTACTGACTTTCATAAATAAATAGTAACTGGAAAAAAAACTGGAAGGAAAACAACTGGTACACTTTGAGTACTGAATCGGCTGCATGGAGTAGTCCTTGCAAATGTGTAATTTCTAACAGTGGCTACTATTTACTGCCAACCCAGGGAGACCTTTCCATTTCGAAGAGTCGGTGCTGCAGTAGTTATGCGATTGACAAATGAGGACATAGTTAGTGACCCTGTGAAGAGCAAATCAACATCAACATCGTTCATGTCTCTTGTGCATATTCTGAAGAGCCAAATCCCACAAAAAACCCCCCCAAAAAACAGAATAGCATTTATCACCGTTCTAAAGTAAAATAAACATTTTCTTTTTATGTCATTAGATTTTTAGAAGTCTAAGGAGCTTGGAAAGAAAAGCGTCTGGACTTAAGTGGCTTGAAGACGTGGTTTTGTCTCAGTACGACCATTGACTCAGTCAGGAAACAGCTTAGTGACTAGATTATTTATTTTAGCACTGATAGGGATAAAATGCTCTGTTTCCCAGTTTTCTGTAAACTCCAGTATGGTACATATTGAGAAATTGAGTTTATGCAAACAAAAAGTATTTTTTTATTATGACATTTTTATTTTCATAATAAAAGAAATGACAATGAAACTTTACAAAAGAGGAATGAGGTACAAATAATTAACTAAAAAATAGTTTCTATAGCTGGCATATTTTGCCTTTCCAGATAAAAGAAGGTTTAACAGATTTATACAACAAAACAAATACCAGTTACTTACATTTTCCATTATGTTTATAACTTCAGCAGATGACAGGGCCCTTTTCTCTTTTTCACACACCTTAGTTTTCCTCGTAATTGCTCTCAACCTTTGTCTGCTCATACTGAAGCTTTTTCCGAAGCTGTTTGCTTCTACCTGGCTCTGAGCTTTAGCTAGCTTCAGTGTTAGCCATTTTGCCTTTGTTAGCTTCTTTAAAATATCCGTGTCTAGTTTAGTAAAGGCATTTTAAGTGTCTTATTATGCTTGTTCTCAGAAACATGTACTTGTACCGAATAGCTTCCTAATGATAGCCTACGTTGGCATGTGGCTGTAAATGATGTGTAGATGACTGTTTGCTTCCAACCCTGTGCGCGCGTTGCGCATGCATGAAATGGACCAGCTCATAATTGGACACATGGGAGGCTAACCCACCAGTCACCAGTCCGTGTCAAGAATGTTGTCAATCTGGAAATTCTGGTCCCTCGCCAGTCGAATGATCCTGTAAGAGAAGAAGTTAATTCAAAACAGTAGCCAGACATTGTGTTTTCGAAACTTAAATCAATGGCTATTATAGAAAATCCACAATGACTAGTCTACAGCACCTTTCTTCAGCTATGTGTTAGCACAGGCAACTTTGTTCAACAAAGTTAGAGAAAAAAAGTAAAATTATGAGGTCTTCTTTGTCTTAGGACCTCATTAAGCTGTCTTTACTCTCCTTTTTGCATCAAGACTGTCAAAGCATGTTATTAGCCGTGCACTGAATCCACCATCTTAAGACCGCTGTGGTCATGCAGTCCAATCTTAGACTCAGGACTCGTGAATACCACATTAGCCACTGAATGATATTTAATAGTTCTTGTCGAAGCTGCAGCAAAAAGTAACAGCTGTGGCATGAGTTCATTATGTGGACAGTACTGTCTCGTTAAAGATGTAACAAATGTTTTGGTTTATTCCCGTAACCACAGGATAGCACAGAGGGTTGGAATCCACCAGTGTCACTATTACAAAACCACATTTGTCTTGTGGTATAGACAGACTAACAGACAAAAGTTGGACTAAGAATTTCATAAATGAGGTGATGAGCTATCTTACTTCACTCACTACTTACAACTTTTTTCTTGTATGTTGTTTTGATAATGATGAATGTGATGTAGAAAACACATTTTGAAATATTCCATATGCATTCTTTAACAATCTCACCCGCCATGATGTCACATGACATATATTTGTTATAATAATATGAGCAACATTGCTGTTTGTGGTCAGATGAAATGGTTACTGTCACAGTTTGTGGCTGTTTGTCACAGAATTGATGTAAACGCCACAGTAAATGTTGAGTCTGAGTTTCTGTTAATGAAGTGTGATGAAGAAATGTCAGCGGAAAATGCGTTGTTTTTATTATGTGTCTTTAAAAAGGCTCGACAGTTTGGCCACGCATTCTGCGTCTAGTTCATGGTTTGTATTATTATTGAAACAAATTTTTGGGCATGCTTTTTGCTTTTTAAAAATATCTGTCTTGTTAGATATTGCACCGATGACACGAGCTGCTGGCATGAAGCGTTTCAGCATCTTGGTTTCCGCTGAGTGTAAAAAGAATCTAATGTGAAATGTAGCAAGCAATTCAGCAATGGTCAGTTACTGGGTTGTAACGGAAATGGAAAGCTATTGATTGTTAAGTGATTGCGGTCTCCTGCATGTTGTCATCAGCCAGTGGCCAGAAATTGAAAAGGGTAAACAGTGTGTGTGTGTTTGTGTGTGTGCCAGAGAGAGAGGAGGGGGGAGGGGGTGTAAGCACTTCAGTAAGTCACCCATGCATGATGGCACACCCATCGCTGCAGTATTATAAATCAGGTAAAATCTCTTCTTGTCTGATGCTGCTGATGTAAGCAGGTCTCTATCTGACTATTAATTCAATAATATTTATATTAGTGATTCTTATTCATGTTAATGAAACAGCAGTGACTCGTAACCATATATTAAAAAAGAAAAACAAAAAAACTTCCAATTTTAGAGATCCGAGGTAGTCCGAATTCAGTAGCTTTTGAATCCTTGAGGGATTTTCTTTGCATGGGACTCAAGGATGAACTGATTAGAACTGAGTGGGCGAATGTCAAAGCTACTGAGACCACAAAATAATTTTTTAATCTACAAAAATCAGAGGTCAACTTTATTGACACATCACAACATTTTGCAAAAACTAATGTTTCATATTTAACACCATAAGTCATGACCAGGTGACAAGATCAGATTTCAGATTTTGCAGAATCAGATTTGGTGGCATTAATTTTTTGTGGGCAGCTGCAACTATTGCATTTTTCCTTTGACTCATTACAAGCTGCTTTTCACCACCATTTAAACTGACAGCTGTAGAGCTGCAACAATTGATCATTAACTCGGTTAACATCAAATTCATCAGGAGCTGTCATTATAAGAATAACTGAAAAATCTTTTCTGGGTTATGGTCATCTTAGGTTGTTGATCTGTCAAAGAATGTCAAAAAATGATAAGGAAAATACCATTTAGTCACATGCAAAGACTGATTTTGTTACAATAATTTTACAACATTGGGCATCTTTTGTACCTTTTTTTGATTAACTGACAAATTTATCGTCTGTTTCCTTTACTGGAATGCTATGAAAGTTGTCTGTGTGCACTCCCTATTCACATTCAGTAATGTTGTCATGTTAATTTATTATGACAGAGCACTCTTTGGAAGGCGTTCTCTCTAAGCTAATGAAGGCATTGAGCTTTGCGGTATGATCTATGCTAGTGTGGTGTTCCAGGAGTTGATGACTGTGTGTTGTAATGTGTTGCTTCAGGGTGTGGTTGCTTGGGAAGACTCTGGGTTCTGGTTCGCACTAGTCCATCACTACCACCACCACCACCTAATATGTGCAATCACTACCACACAACTCATGAATAGCCACATTGTGTGTGTCTTTGAGCTCAGCAGATATTCGAGCTATGTACATGATAATACTTTTATTTTTCCTGTTGTTATGTTCAAAGGAATTACTGCAGTTTATTATAATGATGAAACTCTGGGTCCACGGCCAGGGGCTGTAAATTGTTGCACACATCTGCTGATGGGAAAATATGGTGTGTTCCTCTTAGCAGACCAAGGAAAGACCAAGTCTTGCCGTTTTAGAGACTGGGTATATAAATAAGGCTACATTTTTTGGTTTTCAGTGTAATGTCGATGCTTTTTTAAAAGAACTAATTCGATTACTAATTCCTTTTAGTAAAAAATTAATAAATAAAAAAAATAAAATAACTAATTATCTCGTGAAGGTTACACGGAAGTTAAATACTGCAGGTCGCAACAAATTTTTCAGTATTGATTATTTTATTTGTCATCTATTCGAAAAAATGTCACAAATCTCACATCACGAGCTCCAACACCTGAGGATGACATGTGCAGAAGCCTTGTTTTGTCCTAAAAACAGTTCTAAACAGAAAAGAATTAAACCTATATCCTGATAATTAAAGCAGTTTTTTTTTTAATTTGTGAAGCAGAAAAGCAGATAAGTGCAAATATTTGTTGATTGTGCCTGAAATTCACTGGGTAATTTAACTCAGACATACTTTAAGAAACTGACCATTTATAGCAGCAACGAGGAAGCGGAAAGGAGAATGGATTCTCCCAAATAAATATACCTTTGAACCCTATTGTTAAATCATAAGTGGAGAGCTCCACATATAAGGAGAAGGTTGAGGTGGTGGAATGAAGTGAAGGGAAAAAAGCTTTGTCATGAAGTCATTGTGATAAGGTTATCCAAGGCTAAATTTCCTAAGGCATTAATGTGTTCAATTACTTACATCATATTTGTTTTATTGAGCAAGTCCTGTATGAAGAAGATATTTTGCCCTTGCTCATTTTGTGAGCAAGCACGTCTGTAAACCCTTAACCCTGTTGTACAGTCAGTTGTACACTCAACCAGTCAGCAAAGCCAGCATATCAGCAAAACCACGCGCACGCTGTCTCTCGTCTCTTGCTTCTCTCCCTCTAGTCAACCCGTTGCCATGGCAGTGGCCTGCTAGAGTCGGCCCATGGTGCAGCAGCAAATTGTTCTTGTCTGACTGTGTGGTGTCATGACAACACCCAAATCAGGCCACAAAACATCAAAAGGTGTTGGCAAAAGGCTCCTCAGACTTAGTGTTGCTTTTTTAGTTTTACTTTGGAACATGTTCGTTACCACTGCAGGGATTATATCATATTTGCATTATTTTGTAACGCAGATCAGAAATTGTCTGCTTTATGAAATGATTGAGTGATCAGTTGGTGATTGCATTTGGTCTATTGGATAAAACGATTACGCTGAGAAAAAAACACATTGACGGTTAAAATTATTGCGTAACAGAATCTGGATAAATGTGGTTACGATGTTAATCCATGACCTTAAAAGCGGCTTGAGCTTCAACAACATCAGCCTCCCAGATGACTTCCCTATGTCTGGAGTAATTTTCATTTTAAAAGAAGGGAAAGGTCTGCAAATTATGGTGATTTACTGGACCCCCTTTCAAGTAAAGGAGCAAAAGACTAAAGGATGCTGTTTAACCTCCTGACACCAGAGCTGTTGTTTGGGGAGCCTTTTTTACTTTTTTCTAGCTATTTGTGATTAACCAAAGTGATTAAAAAACAAGAAGCTGTGAATTTTTTTTACATACTTTGTTACATGCATGTCCCCTTGTGAGAACATGCTCACAAGGGGACATTAGGTTTATTTTACAGCATAACACAAGTAGAATGGAGTGTGTGATGCAAACAAAGCCAGGATGTAATGTCCCCATGTGTGGATGCAGGAGGTTATAATACTCTGTACACAGAGCTCTTCACATATATATGGGTCCATAGTCAGTTTATGTATCAGTGCAACCAGTATTTCTGTTACAGATCAGATCTGACTTGATCCAGATATTGAATGTCATGTAATCATCTGCCATCTGAAAAGTGGGTAATGAGTTGTGCAATAATTGACACTAGTTGATGTTCATCAAATAAATGAAGACATTTCCTCCCAAATCTTGCTTGTTTTTCTGGGCACGCAGACTCACTGGGTGGTCCATATAGTTATGTGAGATGTGTTTGCATGTGACACAACCACCACGTGTACCCCTCTCTAGCAGCCATGAATGAAACATTGTTCATATCCTGTGGGTGGAAAGAAATAAGGAGATAATCTCACTACAGACAAACAGAGTACAGTTCAAATTCTTGTACAGTAATATTGTGGCTTAGTAAATCATCCTCTACTGGAAATTTACTTGTCTATGTCTAAACAAATTTTCTTGGCACAACGTTGCATAGAATCATAATTGTTATCGTATTTCATCCCCTCCAACCCCATCCTCCCTCCTTTTCCCTCCACTCTGCCCATCTCTTTCTCTACAGAGCGACAGGCTTCTGATCAAAGGCGGAAGGATTGTTAATGATGATCAGTCCTTCCATGCTGATATCTACATGGAGGATGGCCTCATTAAGTAAGTATTCCACTGTCCTCTTTTCTGCTCTGCTCACACCTCTTCCCATTTTGGTTTCGTCCCTCCACTTATAGTTCACCTCATCAGCTATTTTCTGTCTGGGCTATGTGGTATCTTACTTGTCCCCTTTATATTTAAATCCTTCTCTCCCCTGAAGGTGCATAGTGCTGCTGTAGAAATTCAAATATTTTACTTTTCTAAAACTCTGAAACACAGATAATCCTAAAGTTCTTGAAGAAATTCAAAATCAAAGGGCTTCTTTTGAAATAATTATCTATACCAGGGTAAAACAGTATTAAAAAATGTGAAACGAGCACCTTGGGCCTTGAAGATTACCTTTAATATTAATGAGTTTAATCATGATTAGATTGTTAGTTTTTGAATGCTATTTGATCCTAAGGCAGTAGTGGTTGAAAACTGGTTGCTCCACTTGCAATGGTCGTTTTAAAGTTTAAGTGAAGAGCAGACATTACAGTCTAAGTGAACACCAGCTACATAATGAATAGCAGTCTTATAAACACTTCCTCCAAAACACTGATGAGGAAATCTGAAACAATTTAAGAATTACGACATGAATGCAGACTGAATGAATGAAACTAACAATCTGAACTTGTTGGGGTAACAGTTAAACTGATAACAGCTGTTCTTGACCCCGTCAGACCGGGCTGGGGTAGGACAGTGGAACTGTCTCACTCGCTTTCCCCGTTGTTCTGTTGCCACTTGAATTCCCAGTTGTCCCCGTTGCCCCTAAGTGAGGCAGCTCAGAGAGAGGAGCCCACAGAAAGACTGGTGTTGCATGATAAACACCCACATGCCGGCGGCACTATTGGACTGTTGGCACAGAAGCACAGAGACTCTGGCTTCTGCCTGCCTGTCTAACTTGTGTCTTCTCTAAAAATACTTTTTAGCAGAAGCGAAATGTTAATGTGTTGGGATGGTGACATTGTCCCGCTTCAGGCTAGGTTGACTTTGTTTCGGTTAGGTTTTTTGTCTGCTTTATACCCATTAAACATTTTTTTACCTTTTGCTATGTGGTCTTCCTTTCTGGAATAATTTGGTTCTCTGAATTTGAATAATTAGCATCTGAGCTTTGATAAATAATCAAAAAGGGGAAGTAATACATATATTTTGTTTGTGTACATTTATGGACAGGTTTTAATATAGTTACAATAACATCATCATCACTTGACAGGCAGATTGGTGACAATCTGATTGTGCCTGGTGGTGTGAAAACCATTGAGGCCAACGGGAAGATGGTGATCCCTGGTGGTATCGACATCCACACCCACTTCCAGATGCCGTACCGTGGAACCACAACTGTGGATGACTTTGCCCAGGGATCAAAGGCCGCTCTCGCTGGTGGGACAACCATGATCGGTAAGAGCTGCAGGAAAGGTCACCCACGCAGTGAAGCTGATAATAGTAAAGCTTTTTCAGAAAAAAAGCTAAAAAAAAAAAATGCAGTGAGGGGAGGGATGGCTGAACGCCAGACAGAGGAAAAGAGAAAGGGAGGCATGGGAAAAGGTTTTGGTCCCACTACGAAAGAGGACCATACAAAAGACTGAGCGTGGGGGGCGATGGCTGGTGGGGGGTATAGAGTGAAACACTACTCCCAAAGAAATAGGGCATCAGTGTCGTACTCCCATGTCTGGTTTGACTACAGCTTTTTCTTTTGTGGGTTTGTGAACTTCATGTAGGTTAGGGATGAGATGCTGTCACAGTTGGTAGATGCTCCAGTTTCATTAAAACTTCTTATGGGCTGACTGCTCCTCTGCTGCCTGTTGGCCCTGTTTTCAAACAGACAAAGCCACTAACAGGCGTGCTACTGTAGTAAGCTCTATTCATGAGCTCCATTCATAGAGGGATTATATTCCAGGGGGTTAGAAAGTGGAAATGTGTACTCTGCTGTCTGCTTGTGTGTTTTTTGTTTTTTTTATATCGTACATGTCTGTCTTAACTAGCAAATGAGGTTGTGTTGAGAGATGGTGAACAAAAAAAGTGTGGACACTGAGCGTTTGCCATTGTTTTGTGTGTGTGCGTCTGTGTGTATGTATGCGACTGCTGTTTTCAGCTATATCCTATTAACATAAGCAGATTGGGTTGTCTTTAATAAGATAAAGAAGGCAGTCAGGTGGCAAGGCAGCAGGAGGCCCTATTTTATTAGAGCTGAGTTAGATGTAGCAGGATATTTTGTGCACTGTGATCCTGTTGTGTCCACAAACAGAAACACAAACTCATACTGTGTGCTTTTCAATCTGCACAGAAAATCATGCAAATATACACATTATGTATGTAATTATATGTGCTTGTGCTTATGCAAGCAGCATCCATGCAAAGCATTCATGATGCATTTAAGAACTTGCATCGAAATGTGCACCATTCTTATTAATAAAAAATGTGATTGTGGCTACACAGCCAAATATAAAAGTAGGTAAAGTTGCTCAATTTTTGTGCAAGGACACCTGTTCCCTAGATAGAGATGTACAAAATGCAATGTGACATCTGACAAGGTTATTTCCCACTGGCTGAGCACTGCAGGAATTCAGACAGACAGCTGATTATGCAAGATAAACAATGCAGGGAGAAAGTAAAAGCACCAGCAGACAGATCCTGACGCTGCCCTCTCTTTGTCTCCTTACGTGTGACTATTCCCACCCCACTTGTGTCAACTCTTTGCCACTTCACCTGTCGTATCGCCTTTTGCATTCATTTCCTTCTTTCTGTCTGATAATACTTGTCTTCCTTTATTCTTCAGTGGACCATGTGATGTCAGAACCTGGTACCAGTCTGATAGAGGCCCATGACCAGTGGAGGCAGTGGGCTGATGAGAAAGCCTGCTGCGACTACTCTCTCCATGTGGACATCACCCACTGGAATGACAGCGTAAAGCAGGAAGTGGATAATCTCATCAAGGAAAAGGGTGGGTCTTGATGGCGTGCTATAAGAGCTTCGTGGGGGAGGGGGGTGGAGTACTTTGGGAGATTTTGTTTAAAAGTAGTTAAAGTAATTAAACTTTACATGAAACGTATCACATTTTATCTTTCTCTCACGTTGACTTACTGTTTTTGCAGGAGTGAACTCATTCCAGGTGTACATGGCGTACAAGGACTACTACCAGATGAGCAACAGTGAGGTAGAGCGCCTTAAATGTAGCACACACTTTAAAGACCGGGTTTTGCTGTTTTAATATCTGTGTTAAAACTCTTTTTGTTCTCAGCAGTCTGCTTTCCCCGCATGCTTGATGTTCAGGGATGGTAGAAAAATCAACAGTTTTGAAAAATGCTTTGGTGTTTCTATCTTTCCAACTTGGCTCAGCGACGAGATGGTGCCTTTGAAGAGACACAGCTGCAACTTTTTAACTCTGAAAGCTATTTTAAGTTACCGAAGGCCTAATATTAGTTTTGCACTGAATTGTTGAGGACTGTTGCTTTTGTCCTCAATTCATCATACATTAGAAAAGGGCTCACTTCATGACCTTTATTATTATTTCACCGTGTCACAAACTCCCAGTTGCAGTCAATATAAAATGAGTAATTGCCAACTTCCTGTAACTTCACAGTCAACATGCAAAAAAAAATATGGGCGTGACTTGATTCCAATGGTGACAAAGTGTCTAAAAAAAGGACTACATAATTCAAATTTCCCAGAGGAACCCACCCGAGGGATTAATAAAGTTTTATCTTATCTTATTGTTCACAGCCTTTGATTTATGCGTACTGTGATTTTATAAGGACTTAAAAAACTGTGGAAAGCCAGAGGGTGTGAGGCAGGACTATGTTACTCATACAGCCGTACCTAATTTGGTTGGTCAAAGGAGCACATGTTTCAACTGAAATAATCCAGCCTGAAAAACTGATGTCATGCAGCTCACTAAGGAACTGTGGCACAGCAACATAACAACAACTGCAGTTCATCCACATGACTCTCACCATTTCTGGAGACCACACACAATAATTGCAGCGTGTCGGAGTAGACATCATGTAAATTGTGGGCTTCTTTTAAATTGTGGCTTATGGGTGACCTCTGAGTTAAAAAGGAGTGCCCTTCCTTTGAGTAAACAGCGAGGCAGGATTTGAAATATAAAAGAAGTGCCACTGTAATTTCAATCTTTCTGTGTCTTTCTCATCCAGCTCTATGAGGTCTTTACCTTCTTGGCAGAGCGGGGAGGCATCGCTCAGGTCCACGCTGAAAATGGCGAGATCATCGCTGAGGTAACAATGGAAACGAGTGCACTAACAGACACCTTTTTTCTCCATTGCTTCCTCACTGCCTCATTTTTCTTTTTTCTGAACTTTTGTGCCCGGTCCAACTCTGTGATATGTTTTTGTTTAGTATGATTTATTTCAGTTTAGTTCACTTCAGTTCACTTTTCTAGTCTTATCACAGTGCATCTCCACTACTTTAGAGACTAAACACACTGTCACTGATGAGAGGGAGACTGTTTCCTGTAGGACTGTAATGTGTGGGTGTAGTTTATACAGGGCTGTGCCGTTTTGTGGACAAATGAAAGTGAATCAACCGTAATAGATGATGGATCGAGAGGGCTGGTATTAGTCAGAGCTCCAGACCATGCCTGGATTCTGTCACTGTGTGTGTATGCGGGTGCGTCTTGGATCTGATTCATCGCAATTCCCAGCTCTCCTATCCAGTTTGCAACTTTAACTTGGAAGTCGGATTTCCATCTGTAAGACCAACATGTCTGAACACTTGATTATGTCATGTACAGTACTTTAGACCACCTAAGATAGGGGTGTCTTGTTTAGATTTGCTGCCAGAGCTACCCCTGATTATGTTCAAGCTTTTATAACTCAAAGTTCTAGATGCACCCAAGGGGTGGGTCACATCTTTGCTTTTGCAGATGATGTGGTTCTGCTGGCTTCAACCTTAAGCATACACTGGAGATGTTTGTGGCCAAGCAAGTGCAAAGCTGCAGGGGGAGAAACAGCAACTCTGAACCTGAGGATATGCTTTACAACCTGATTCCCTAGTCCAGGTTGGGGCAGGGTCTTCTTCAGGGTTTTGGTCTTTTGGCTGGACCCCACTTCTCAGCTAGCTTGGGAAGCTCTCTGTTATAACAACAGCCATGGAAAAGCATAGAAACAAATGCCAAAGCACAGCTTCTCAGCTTCAAATGGCCAATAAATGCCGGTTTGAGATAAACTCCCCTCTCAAAACTCATGTACTAAAAGTTCAGTTACTTTTTTCCTGAAAGGGTTTGCAACTTCCATAATTCCCATATCCTATAACTTTTCCCTGACTCTATGTTTCCTTGGAGCGAGATCAGCAATGCTAGATTTCTAAACTTTTCCAAACATATTTAGCCTTAGGGCCATCTTCATGAGCATCTCCTGAAGGCAGCATAAGTATTAGAAATGCACCTTGAAAAACTTAGGTTGTAACTGCTTTTGCTTGCCCAATGTAGAGCTGTTTCATCCAGGCAGCCTCTTCTGTGTGAGTTTGGGGAAGGGGAACAGTCTCAGCGCAGCAATGTTGATCAGAGCCACAAATTTGTTTCGTGTAGTAACACAGCTGGGATTCCTCTCATTTGTAGACATGTCTAGATTTTCCGTGTCTGTCATCAACAGGTCCCGCTCCTCGCAACAAAGTTTTTCTCCTCAGATAGCTGAGGGGAGCACTGCCCACAGGAATGCCACTAGTTTCTTCAGTTACAGTACAAGTTGTCTTGCCTTATTACTGATTTTCCACTGGTATGAGATGCTCGCTTAAAGCCTTATTTGCAGAACCATGTCACCGTAATACATTTTGAACTCACAGACAGTCGCTCTAAATGACACTATGCAAGGAAAGGTACAAACTAATGCCTAAGAAAACTAACCTGAAAGCAGTTTTTGCTTTTAGGTGATGTTCTGAAAGTGAAATTGTCCTTGCTCTGACCCGTGCACAGACCCACATGTTAAAACTGCTGTTCGTGTACTTAACACATGCAGAACTAATCAGAAATGGTTTATCATTCTGAAGTTTGTAGACTGATGAAGACCTCCCAGAAAGTTCTACATACTGTACATTATGTCTATAAACTGAGCAGCTAACAGTTGACTTTTTGCATGTGTGTTGAACAGGAGCAGGCCCGGATGCTGCAGATGGGTATCACTGGACCAGAGGGGCATGTGCTGAGCAGGCCAGAAGAGGTCTAACATTCACACATCATACACTATATTAAATATTAGCTACTATGCATCATTTGCATGTGCAAGCATTTTGAAATGGACTGTCCTAAAAAAGTATTCAAATAAATTAGCCATGTTATAATTTATCATTTTTTTGTGCAAACAATACAAACATAGTTGTACATGTAAAGAATCACATTCTGCACAGTGACATTTTTGGACTGGTCCTCAGACACACACATTGTTCCTGTTACACACATGTGGTTTCAGATACATTTGAGACACTGGGTGAAAAAAAAGTCTCTTGTTCCATCCAGTTTTTGCTGTGAATGTTTCTTCAGCAAACAACAAAAATCAAAGCCATACTTTCAGCTCAACGACTTGTCTGGGATTTTCCATTCTGTGCTGCTGCACAGGGTTCCTGTCCCACCAGTATCATAATGTCAAGTAGCTGAGTGGAGTTTTAAGAATCTAGAAATTGGTAACAGGATTTTCTTAAGCAGGCAAAGTCAGACAAGTGTTTCTCTATTAGTGTACACTATCTTATTCAGTACTAATCCAGTGGTCATTGAAGCCAGACTGAACCTCTGGACTCAAAGAAAACAGTGTTTGCATCATATGGAGGCAGTGACGTTTCTACTTGAAACCTTTGTAGAATTTTATATTTAAAGTCATTTTTAGTTCTCGTTAGCCAACATTTACAAATATGGGGATGAAGATTTCAGAAATGCAATAATCACAATAAAACACCAGGTGCTTTTCATTGTGGACATGTGTCTAAAATGTGTCCAATATGTTTGTTTTTAAAGCCTTCCATCTTGGAAAATCTGCAAGTACTGGGTGTTAGTCTGACCTCCCTTAAGTTTCTTTTAAACATTTGTTTGCTGATCGCATTAAATTTAACTACTCAAACACAATATAACTGAAACAATCCTTGACTTGCCCAGTTTTAAAATTATAAGCTTCTCCTTGTCGTTCGGGTTCAAAATAAATTATTCAAATGATACGGCTCCAAAAATTGTATAATTTGCTGCGGTCGTGATATTTGAAGTTTGTTTGACAAAATCGTAATGGGAAAAACATTCCCGAGTCAACCGCATTGTGCTCTTTCGTCTGTAGCTGGAGGCAGAGGCGGTATTTCGTGCCATCACCATCGCCAGCCAAACCAACTGTCCGCTCTATGTGACACGGGTCATGAGCAAGAGTGCTGCTGACATCATCTCACAGGCCCGGAAAAAAGGTAAAAAGCAGAATTTGTCCTGGGCCTTCATATGTTTTTTTTTCTTTTTCTGTGTTTTCCAAGACTAGAAATGTACACGCTGAGTTGTCTCTGTTTGGTATAATGAAAAAAATATCCCACTCTTAGAGTAACATTCAGCTTTGTTGTTCAGGTCTTTTCTGTGGTTGAGCTGTCACACACACTTTTCCTTAGAGGATAGAACAGATGTGAACCAAGAGCCTGCCTGGCATAGATGGATTGTGAAATTAACAATTTTTGAGAATGTGATGAAAACAAGCAGAGAAGAACAATATGTGTTTGAATGTCTTTGATGGAAAGCCAAATGAGGTTTTAACACACCAGATTGCTGACCTCAGATAGCCTTCTCTGCACTCAGGTGAATCCATTAGGAGCATTTATGAGCTTGACACGTTTTTTTGACTCTATTCCCGAGCTGTTATATGAAAACCAGGAAATAATAATGCATGTTAGTTCAAGGGACTATGAAGAAGCATAAGAGCACACATGTGTTAGTGACAGGACTCAAACCGTGCAAGAAAGAGAACAACCTCAGCTGCAACTGAGCAAGTGGAATTTGTGCATTGCCAATGCTGGCATGGTTCCCCTGCTGGAAACTTTCACATGAATTGCCAAAGCTTTTAGCGAGACTAAACTGCTGACAAAATAAAAATAAAGGTGCACTAACGTAATTGATGATTATGCAAATGGATACCCTCACACTTGGCACTTTGGTAACATCTAACAAGTTTTGACTGATTTTCTTTTCCTAGGAAATGTTGTGTTTGGGGAGCCAATCACAGCCAGTCTGGGCACTGATGGGACACATTACTGGAGCAAGAATTGGGCCAAAGCAGCTTCTTTTGTAACATCACCTCCTCTTAGCCCCGATCCTACCACTCCAGACTATCTGAACACACTCCTGTCCAGGTACACATCCCCTTTGCAACTTCATTTTGCATGTGCAGAAACGTTGTTTTTTTGTAAGTGCTATGAACACCGCTGTGTTGTAAAATGATAGCTATTAAAGTTTAGATTTTAGATTTAGATACATCCAAAGTTTGTGTTTCTTATGAAAAATCAGCAATTGTTATGCAAGAAATGGACTTCATCTGGTAAGTGAGTTACTGCTTCATGTGGAAACAGGAAACATTAGTAATGGTTTACACTGGAAGGACAAACTCTGGCACGCTGCATACTTCTTTACTTTCAGTCCCCCTTCTGTTTTGTTTTGCTTCTCCTGCTGAAGTAGAAGCATATTTACTTGTGTTTACAGAACTTTAATGCTGTACACAGACTTTACTGTCCTGGTGTAATACCTTCAATATGCCTCTTCTCCTCCCAGTGGAGACCTGAGTGTGACTGGCAGCGCTCACTGCACCTTCAGCGTGGCCCAGAAGGCCATTGGCAAGGATGACTTCACCCAGATCCCAGAAGGTGTCAATGGAGTGGAGGAGAGGATGGCTCTCATTTGGGACAAAGCTGTGGTGAGGACAATCACATACTGATAGAGGCGCATGGTGACGTGTGATTTTTATTTTTATCTTGATTCATTTGATTTTTACGATTTTCCCAGAGGAACATCAGCAACTTTATGTCCCTTAGCTTTGTTTTAGCAGTCACCTGTGGTGTTTCACTCGGCAGCTCCACTATGTCACTCTCTGTGCCTCTTTTACATGTCCATCCATGTCTGTTTTTCCCCTTTAAACAGCACTCTAGCCTTATTTTTTTCTCTATATCACTGTGTCCGTATAATTAACATGCAGCCTTGTTGAGCTTTGCCGTAAAGTGCATTGCTGGCTCTGAAATTTGGGTAGGCTTTTAAACATAAAACTCAATACATTTCCTCAGCACAAGTACTTAGAATCCTGGCTCACACCAAACTTGGACCGACTGTCAGTAGGCCTATTTTTAAAAGGTTGACAAAGGCTAGCTGTTTTCCCTGCTTCCACTCATCTTCTAAGAAATCCCCCATTAATGACCGCTTCATATTTTAATGCTAAAACATTGAACCGTCACTTACATATAGTATCTTATGTTGAGAGATTTAAATGTAAGGAAAAATGCATCATCTGAAACTGTTTTTATGGATATTTTCACAACAAAGTTTATTCTCAAAGTTTAAAAATGTCCTCCATGCATTTACATTAATACTACAAATACACCATTCAGCCAATTGAATAATGTGTCTTCGGTAGTAGGACTACATGCTGTAGGGTGTGCTCCATAATGCTAATATATGGATAATGGATACAGTCTCAACATTTCCAGTAATATTTGCTCGTGCGTTGTGCTTGTTTTGCTCTCAGACTACAGGTAAGATGGATGAGAACATGTTTGTGGGCGTCACCAGCACTAACGCAGCCAAGATCCTGAACCTGTACCCTCGTAAGGGTCGGATTGCTGTGGGCTCTGATGCCGATCTGGTCATCTGGGACACAGACGCCATACGCACCATCACTGCCAAGACACACAACTCAGTATGTACTCAGACCAAAGTATCAGTTAAATTCAATTAGCAGGTCCTGGTTCTTTCTTTCTTTCTTTTTTTTTCTTTTTTTTAAACTTTTTTTGCTTCCCTTTCTACTTGTTTTACATTTATGCTGTAAAACTATAGGCACTGTAATGCTTCACAAGTTCTCACAAAAACCTTATTTGATTTAGTTGGTTAAATATAACAGCTGTGTTACAACCCCCCCCCCCCCCCCCCCGCCCCCCAAAACATCTGGTATTTTTTAAAATAAGAAAAAAAAGAAAAATTGTGCTTTAAAGGGTGAGATGTATTTTTGGGTGGGGGGACAGACAAGTAGAATGTACGATCGGAGGTAAGTGTCTGCATCTGTCTGCAAGAGGCAAAGAAAAAGAGAGACTGAGGAAGAGAGAGGGAGACTGGGAGTAAGTTAGGGAGGGGAAAAAAAGCACATTTTTGAGCAGCTTCCAGAGAGGTCTGAGTACCTCGGAACGGAAATGAATTCTCAGTGGATCTTCACTAATTCCACTCCACACTGGGCTCACCACAAGGCCAGGTCTCAATGCTGAGACTCAGTACATTCAAAACTCCTTAATAATGATGAAGCAGTTATTTATTAAAAAAAAAAAAAAAAAGATTTATGCCGTGCTTATTCAACAAAATCAGACAAACAGCAAACAAACATCTGTCAATGATGCAAATGCTGCCAAAATGTCTAGTTCAGCAGAACTGAAGTTAATCCACAGAGAATCTATGTGCTGTATAATCAAGAGGTATTTCCTTCCTCTATATCACTTTCACTTGCACAGATCCTCCAAAATACATGAATAATTGGAAAAGTGGGTTTAAAGAATGGCTCTCATTGTATGAGATTCTGTTACTGTAAACACTAATATTTCAGATGGTTTCATAAAACCTTGGAGATTTTGGACATCTGTATACACTGCTTGTTGGCAAGCTGCACGTCTCATAAGTAGAAAGCAACTTTGGTTGAAATGTATTTTTGATTTCATGGGAAACATCTCACACAATATGCAGCCTGGACCAGAGGTGATAGTGCACGGCATTTCCTCCTGCTTCCCAATGCACTGAGTTATGTATAATATTATAGGTTAGCACTTTGGGGTTTTTTTCACATTAAAGAAATGTTTTGTCACATTTTCCTAAGAGAGCGGGTGGAAACGAGTGTAAAAAGGTCAGCAGACTGTAAATGAATAACCCTTTTAAATTGCACTTAAGGCCATTTGAAATTTGAGCGTCTTTGTGTGTAGTTATGAGTTCAGAGTTCGATACTGAAAGTGAAATTACATTAGAAATGTGAAACTGCATCCTGTTGTACACTCTTACAGTTTAAGCCGAGGGCCTCACACACATCGTGCTCCGCACATACACACTATGTGTACAGTACGCACGGTATATATGAGTAATGAGGTTTCTGCCATTACACAGATGTTAAAGATTCCTCTCGGGCCGCTCAGCAGCAGAGGAAGTGTCCGCACAGGAAATTACGGCTTCAGCAGCCTAGGACAAATCCTGCTTTTGCATAAACACTGTCCACGAGCAGGGAGAGTATGCATTAGCTGAAAAGCTAGTAATATCTAAATTGATCGCAGGAATGATGAATTGAAACGTGTAGATTTCAGTTTGTCTTGCTTAAAGGCTCGATGACATTTGTTTTTGTTGGAAGACAGGACTGGTGCTTTCTCCAGATGGAGGAACAAGACGTGAAACAGAGAGAAGTGGACTAATAATATGCCTTCTCTAAATGTGGAGTACATCCACCGAGGATCCATGGGTTCTTGCATAATGATGTCACCCCTTTCATTTCCTCCTAGTCGCCCTTCCAGCTGTAAAACCACAGAGGGAAACAGATGACAAGAGCACAGCAGCTCCCACTTCAAATAAATCTCTCTTAAGGAGAACCATTGCAGGCAAAACGATTGTTTTGCTTCCAAAACACACGTTCAAGTGCTTATTCAAAGACAACTAGTCTACTGGACATTAATATAAATAAGCACACATTTCATTAGATTATATGATGTGTTTAAATCTTGGTTTCCAAAAAATAATTGTCTAAATGTAAGCTAAGTAGTCTACATTGTATCCTATTGTCTTCAAGTGTCTTGCCTAATGGGCATGAAAATCAAACGGGAGCTGACCTGCTTACCAGCACACTGTGTTGGGGAATGCTTTCCCTGAACTGTGTTATATCTCAGTGTGTTATCAGTAAACCCACATCTGGTTTTGATTGCTTGTTATTGTCAACATAAAATACATAGATGCACATAAGGGTATTTGGATACATAGAGAAGAACAGGCAGCATTACTGTTGGACACTGAGAGCCCGCTCAGATTAGTCATGACATCATGTTTGGCATGCAGCGAGTCTTAGTTATGTCCTGTTCTGGCCTGAATTTGGATGGCAGTAGAAAACAGGGCCGTGTGCAGAGGAAATAAGCAACAATGGAATGAGGGGAGGGGACCATCAGAGATTACACATACATACAAAAAAAAAAGGAAGTTGGCACAAGGAAAAATGGAGGAGGATGAACAGCACAACATGGTTAAAAAATGCAAAGGGTTACAGAAGTCAAGCAAGAGAAGGCAAGGGAGTGAAAACATTAAGAAGTGGACAACTGGAAAGAGCATTAGAAAGAAAAGTGAAAGAGCATTCGGAGCCAGAAGAAGGGAAGGGCGGTGATACTACAAAGTACTACGAAGGCATCTGAGCCCAGCTGGATGAGGGCAGCTGTTTGTACATGCCAAACACACAAGTGTGAAGAACTAGGTGATGAATGATAACGAATTCGAGAAAGAGAGTTGAGTTTTAACCTCTTCTCCTCAGTCATTGAAGAGTACATTTAGCATATAACTAATGGGAAACTTTATCTAATAAACACAAGTTTCTTTGCCACTGCAACAATCTTTGACAATATCATATGTGCGCTTTTAGGCTGCTGAATACAATATCTTTGAGGGCATGGAGCTGCGTGGCGCCCCACAAGTGGTGATTTGCCAGGGTAAGATCGTTTTGGAAGATGGAAACCTTCACGCCACCTCCGGAGTGGGCCGCTTCATTCCCTGCTCTCCCTTCCCTGACTTTGCCTATAAGCGTATTAAAGCCAGGAAGCAGGTAAGTGCAGTTATTCTTCTTTTACAGCCCACATTTTACATGTGGTAATATAGTTAGTGTATAAAACTTGAACTGAACAACATGAACTCCGTTACAGCACTCACTGCACTGTTAGATTGCCAGAATAACAATAACATAACTAGAAAACCATAGAATACAAAGGAAATGGGGAAAAAAAACTCAGTGAAGGACTTTAAGGCCTTCTAGGATGTACCTAAAGGAAAGGAGAGTCTAGGGTGAAATAGAAGTAAGGATAGTGGGGAGAAAAGAGGGCAGCCATGGAGGAGGCAATGAAGTGGGATGTGGGGGAGATATAATAACTCTGACATCACCCTCCAAGGTTCAGCCACAGGGCACTGCCTGTGCTTAGACGCTGTAAGGTCCATACACTGAGGGTGGTCATGGCTTTGTCGTCTCGGATTAATAAAGATACATTGACTTTGGATTTGGATAACACTTTTCGAGAGACCTACCGCACACGCTAAGAGGATTACTCATACTATTAAACTTGTATTTTAACTTTAGACTCTCGATTTTAAAAGATATTTAGGAAGGTGGCTTTGATTACAGGAAGAGCCACTGAGTAGCTGAGACTGGAGAGAACTTGATGCTTTCTTGATACATAGGGAGTTTGTTTTTATGCTAAGCTATACATGCTTGATGCTTCAAACTCAGCATACAGACATGGGAGTGATATCAGTTGGCAGTAAGGTGTAAAACATATTGTACATATTTAGTTCCTGAATAGGTGGGAAATCAAGGAGAAAGTATCCGAATAGAAAAAAATATACATGTAGAAACTTAGAGAACCCAAACTAAAGGTAAATTAAATGTTAATGTGCAGTCAGGGCCAAACCCAGAAAGCTACTGTAGTTAAGTAGCACTATTTCATTAGACACCCACGCTAAAGTATTACTCATTTGTTCAAAGTGTGAGAAATGGGCCCATTTAACCATGTGATGTATAGCAGCTTATACTTAAAGCAGCCCCTGCTTACTGCTCTCTTGCCATCTTTCTTACGGCCCGAGAAATCTCATAGCCCAACAGTTTCTTAATTCACAGCTGGCTGCTGATGAAAAAATGGAGCTGTAGTAACAGTGTGCTGTTTGTCTTGGTAGCAGTTACTGTTATGCTTTTCTTCATTCACAGATGTCTCTTTTTAAGTCTTGACCGAGCTTCCAAGATTCCACTGAGTCACGCCACTGACAGACATACAGACAATGGCTTTTCACAGTCGGCTAATAGTTTCAACTTGATTTGAAAGCTTATAAACACATAACTGTATTTTGGTGACTCTTCTGTTCTATAACCTCGAGAAGGGCTTGATTGTGTGTTCGTGTTTCAGTTTGCGTGTTTCTGTGTATGTTTGTGTGGATTTGTAAATCTGGAACTGACTCTTGGCAGGAAAAGATGTATATATAATTTAGACACACAAACAGTTATACAGACAGCAATGTAATGCTAAACATGTGTGAAGCTAGTTGCATTTAACCTTTTGTTGCACAGCAAAATGCCATAATGTTTCTCCTAGTACCTGCATGTTGGTTCTGTTTCTACATGCTGCCATGCTTTATGTTTCTTTTCACCATCTCTGCTCTTTCTGTTTGTCCTGTAGCTGGCTGTTCTGAGGGCAGTGCCCAGGGGAATGTACGATGGCCCAGTTTCTGAATTCTCCATGTCCCGTGGCGGTACCCCCTCGGCCTCGGCCCGTACTTCCCCAACCAAACAGCCTGTCAGAAACCTGCACCAGTCTGGATTTAGTCTAGCAGGTAACCCTGCACCATGCGGTGAGACCACTTTCTTAATAGAACAACAATCCCTGTGTTACCCAGTCATTTCTTCCACGTATCTGTCCACATACTGTACGTACAAACATTAGAGGAGCATCCATGGTCATCAGCTAAACCACCCTCATACTCTTCTATTTTAACTCAGTTACTACTTCATTATATGAAGTCAGATAACAGTCATGTGATTCTCATCATGTCTTTGCGTTTTGTCAGTGATTTATTAAAAGTCCTTGGCTGACTGGAGAGTAACCCAATAATGTCTTATTATCTCATTTCATGCATTATAATTAGCACAGTATGGCATGCATTTACTTGCAGTACATAATACTGTCTGTTTGTGCATTTCATTAAGGCAGTTGCTTGAGTTCTTTTGAGTCTGATTGAAGACTCTATTAAATTAAATTACATTTCTAACAGTCAATAAAAGTTTTCACTTTAGTGTTGTTCGATGTAAAGTAAACATGACCCTGGATTAAGCATGCCTTTAATGTTAAAAGCGTTTAAAATATGTGCAAAAGTCTTGATCCACTTTATATAACTTTATATTTTGCTCCCAAGAAACAAGACAGTTTCGTCATTTTTATTTCGAAGGTCTTTCATAGTTTTCACTCATTTCCAGTCTAGTCCTCGTACCTGACTATTTTCAGAGGAATGTTTATATGAAACCACTTAACGCTGACCTATGACTCATTCAAGCATAAAAAAGTCACCTAACTCGAGGGATGAACCTGTGTTGTGTTTGCACATAGCAGGCAACTTAACAAACAGACATTTTTAAATTGTATCTTTCAGCAATTTCTTTATACGAATCTATGGATATTGGCAAAGATAACACATGTTGACATTAACATCAACTACAGTAATACAGCCTCTCTAATATAACTCTCATCCTCTTAATATTTTAGCAACATGAACTGTTGTAGGCTTTGCAAAGCCGGGATATGTGTTAAGATTTGTGTCTGTTTTTTATATTCTAAATTTAGTTTTTTCGTTTTGCTCCGGGTCCTTTACCTCCTGTAATTCCTCTCTATTGTTCTCTCTCTCGTCCTCTTTTCTGTCTCTCTTAAAATGTGTCCGTTAAATAAAGGCAAAAAGCCAACAAATACATTTAACAAGGTAGCATAAAAGAAAATACTTTGAAAAGATTTTTAGAAAGCTGCAGGAAATGAAGTTTTCACCACATTTGAACCTACGTTTCGAGCTTTGAAAAGTACAGCATTTGCAGTCATCTGGACCTGATTTGTTAAGATACCCTATCTAATGTGAGAGCTCACAATAACATTCACGTTTGACATCTGTTAAATTTTGCTGGGCTGCTGAGTGACAGTATGATTGTGCCCATGTGTCAGGGCAGCACTAGTTTAGCTTCAAGTAAACAAATTTGAGAAATGCACTTTGTAAAGCTACCAAGCGGTGACGCTTCATACTCGTGTTAAAATCCCAAGCCACTCAGTGTTTGTGCTGTTTTACAACCAAACAGAGCGACCGTAGCAGATTCTGTCCTCCCTGACTGACTAAACGTGTCCATGTGTAGCATTACATCAGTGAGAGCAACTCTGGTTAACCTGGAGACACCACAGCTGGGTTTACTGTTGTCTTTGGAAGTCGTTACAAATATATGGATCATTTTTAAAAGCTGATAACTCATTTGGATAAACAACTGTACTTAATGAAGTTTGACATTTACTGTATTAAGCAACCTGTCTTTGCAAGTGTTTGAACTCAGAGATGAAAAAAGACAATGACCTCCACTGGAAAGAATTTCTAAATTTGAGTACATGAATTAAGAGGGGAGTAAGACTGCTGCTACTTTCCCAGGCTTTGAAATATTAACGTGTTTAAGTAAGTTTGTTGTACAAGTCTATGTGCCTTCGTGTGCATGAGTCTGATCTGTTATAGTTTTCCTGGGATACCGCCTGCAGAGTACATTTGCTTGTCTGGAAGAAGTTGGGAAGGATTGTTTGCTTAGACACAGTGTATCATAGTCTGACATCATTCCACTTTCCATTTATACACGCACTGATCATTTGTTAGACCAGACAACCTGACTTTTCATTTGGAAACACCATTCTTTATGTCAGACTTAAGCATCTTTTGTTAATGTTTCACAGTCCTTGTACAGCAGTAGGTCTACTCACATTTGCATTCCCCTGTCACCCCAGTGATACATACCATATGTCATAGCTTATGATGTGTTTCAAGAAGCCCTCTAGTGTTGGGAAAGTAATAACGTGAGTGCATCATGGCAATTATTTGTGCGCCGTGATGACATGAAAGCTGTCCTGTCTGACAGGATTGACAAATGCTGCTACTGGTTTCCAGTGGAGGGCAAAAGGGAGTAAATCCCATCATCAGTTCTCCGATTTATTTAATCTGTCACATGTTTGCACATTACTGTAGTCCCAACATACAAGACTATCTCAGTGGTTTTGTGATGTTACTTTCATCTCAACAAAACGACACAGCATAACCTAATTTTTACAAGGGCAGAAGCGCTTCGGCTGCTTTGTATATGTGATCGAGTTACACTCATTTGATATGGTTTAACATTGTTAGAGCTTAAATTCAACCCAGTCACCCCAAGAAATTAATTTAGTTCCGTAAAGCCTAACCAATCAGATATGAAGGGGCAAAATATTAGATGATTATATATCTTTGTAACACTTTATGCTAGGGGCTTACTTTTTTTTAGAGCAGAGAACTGATTTGGGGTTCAAATGAGGGGTCTGGTGAGATCTTAATCCTGTCGTGGGATATTTTCTTTTTTATTTTAATACAGTAATCATATAACTTTTATACATTCCTGAGACATCACCAATAGCATAGTATTTCATAGGATTATGACGTTGAGATTAAACAAACATATAATAGGCCAAATGCTCTAGATCTTACATGGTAAAAGAACATTTTACTCATGACTGTATGATAAATATTTACCCTATTACCTATTTTTACAGCTTTAAGAAAAATTGGGGTTTTAAAGTAAACAGTAGACTACACCAAGGCATATGTAATTCACACTTTACCATTAATTTCATGAACATGCACTTGAGAATATCAGTGCATAACTAAATGTTTAAATGTATGTTCCTCCCATATCTAAATTGCTTGCCAGTGTTTTTCATGCAAGCACAAGTAATTTATAGGAATTTGATTGGGTTTAATTAGAAATCTATGTGTTCATTTCTCAGAGAAACCCTGCAGATGTCTTCCTTTTGTACTCTTTGACTCTGCTTTTCTGCCCCCACCCCCCAACCGATATCTTTGGTCTCTTTATCTTGTCCTTTTCTCTCTTTGCAGGTCCTCCCACCCCTGATGACATCCCCATCAGGCCTGCTGGAAGGCGCATCGTAGTGCCCCCTGGTGGTCGTTCCAACATCACATCTCTCAGTTAAACAGCAGGACACGCAGAAAGAAAATGACAACAGCCAGAGTGCAGGATTGAAGAGGGGAGGGGGGAGGAGATGCAGAGGACCACGATTATTTCAAAGTTACAAAAACAAACAAAAGAAAAAAGCAAAACACTGAATCCTCATGCCTTACCTGTCACAATGCTACTATGCTCATATGAGAAAGTATCCCTTTTCCTCTGGAATGTGAACCAGCGTCAAGTATATAGATGGTTGTGTTTTGGGAATTTTTTTTTTTTTTTTTTACTGAAAGTGTGAAATTTCCACCAAATTCACATGACTGATCTAAGTCTCATTACTCATTTTTATGGAATAGATATCTGGTACTTTGGCAATGTGAAAACATCAGGAAAACTCAGTATAATCACACAAAAACAAAACAAAAAAACAAACCCTGTTCGCAAAGGAAAATGGATACCACGTGTCTCAGAATGACGCTATCGTTCGTTCATCCTGTTCGGCTTTCAATGTCACCCCTTTTCAGTAGCCTGCTTGCTCCATAGTCAGCAAAACATAACACTAGATTCCACAGTAGCCATGTATTATCTTGCAGTATGTTTGGTTAGCTCTAGGTGGCATTGTACATATGGTAGATGTGATGTAGCTTTGTGGATGATGTTGTTGCAGCTTGTTTGGGTTTCCTGGACCAAGTAAAAGGTAGTTATCGAATCTGAGGGCAGGAGTGCTGTCGGGCATGGAGCTGCATGGGCCGCATTAATATGGGTGACGTGATCCATGATACTGCTGCACTCCTCCTCTTTGCTTTTTGGTGACTACCATCCCCATGATGTACTGTACTGATTATTGATGTTTAAAAAAAAAGGAATATGGACAAATCTGCTTGGGAAAGATTATGTGAAAACAAAAAAATAGAAAGAAGAATTATTAGAAACATTTTTTTTTTCCAGATTTTTTTCTTAATCCCAAAAAAAGGTTAATATGAGTTTTTGTTTCCTGCATTCCATCGTCACTAGAAAAAAAGAGCTTTGCGAGAAACCGTCCTTTGCATTTGCTTCTAACTTACTGGCTGTTTCTGCAATCCTGAATCATCTCGAAAAGGATACAGGGAGGGGGAAAAAAGATTATGAAAGGATGATCACACGAATTAAAAATAAATGTAACTGTCCCTTGTAACTACGACTTTAACTGAAGAGCTTTGCAACTGAGGGCGACAAAAAAGACTGATGCAATGAATTGATGAAGTATAACAAACCTGCTTTATGATAACACTTTAGCTCTGGCTTTATTTTTTCATTCAAGACTAGGACAAGGGGAAGCCCGTCATTCCCTTGTCATCACAGCATAGCCCTCTGATGCAGCACATTTAACATCAGCATGAATATAACTGAGCCCAGTTCAGTTTACCTAAATACTCTGGATGTGATTGTGTTGGGGGGCGTTTGGTTTTTTTTCATGTCTTTGCTGTTTCTTGATAAGGCAGAGGATTGCAGTGCAGTAAGGTAAGCTTTGTATTCTGTTGTCGGCCCATCGTGGGGGGAGAGGGGAAGACGATTGTGTTTTTTTTAATCTGGCAGGTGGTTTGTTGTATTTATGTTACTTTGACAACCTTTGTTACTGTTTTTATGTTGTTTCTTTTTTACTGTTGTATCGAAACCCAGAGATGGCAGGTCAAAAATACAGTGTGCTTTGGACGTATGATTTGTTTCCAGAATAAACATGAGTTGCAACTTGTTGGCTGACTTGTTTTATTTTCTAATATTAATTATTTAACATCAAGATGTATGTGAATATTCAATAGAGTAGTTTGAGTGTGTAAAGCAAGGAAGGCTTCAAGACAGTTTTTGTTTACAACCCTGTTTCCAAAAAAGTTGGCATTTTGCATAAAATGTAAATTAAAAAATAAAAAACAATCGTTTGAAGCAGATATATAATTGAAAATATTACAACAGATGCACTGGCAGCAAATGAAAGTTGTACGCTACACTATAAAAATGATCTAGTTTGATTAACTTTGCTTCTTTCACTTCACATCTGTTTTGCATCCATAATTACTTTTTAATTCTGGATGTTGTTTGGACAAATGTTCTGGCACCATCGTGGTATATGCACTTCGCGTGTTAGGTCATTCCTATGTATTGTGTGAAAAATTGCCATGACTCACTTCCCAATAAATAGTGATTAGAGCCCTGCAGCACTATACCTCTGCATAAACATCTTTATGTGGCCACAGTTTCTGCTTTATTGGCCTGCATATCTCCGGGGATGATTGAAGAACTTCTGACATCTCTAAACATGTGCAAGATCTACAGTGCTGTGCTAAAGTGAGTTAGTAGTAGATTAAGATAACCTGAGTAAATGCAAAACCTATTTTGAAATCTGATTTTGTTTATTAAGCAAAAAGAGCCTCATCTGCCTCTGTTAGGCTCAGTGTTCATGATTTAGCACTCTAATAATACAGAAGCACTTCCAGGAAGGTTCATGGTTTAAAACATTTATTCTAAGAGCCAAGTTTATTAGTGCCAAATGCCTGTTATCCAGGTTTCTCAGTCAAAGTGTCAGAACTGTGTCTGCTTTTGTCTTAACTAACTATTTGCATGTGCCATGTATTTGCTCATTATGGAAAACTCCTCCTGCAGCTACTGGTATGGAAACATAGCTGTGGCACAGTTTGTGCAGGATTTCAGTATTTCTCTATCCTGAAATCCTAAAAGGTTTTCCACTGCCTTGGAAATGTGAAGCAGCTTATTATTCATTATACATCTTATTACTGTCAACAATAGAATTAGCATAATCATTGCAGTAAAACTTCAGCAAACATACTGTCCGCGCTGCAGCGAGGAAGGGACTGTAACAATGACAGTGTGCATATCCATTAGTACAGCAGTACAGAAAGGTGTACCACTCACACCTCGAGTGAAATTTAATCATAGTTAAGTCTCAGGATGCCAGGTAATGTTGGCATTTTAAGGTTAAGAAAATAACATAATAAAATTACATGTGCTTCCACAACAGAGAAAAAAAAGAATGAAATCTGACTACTTTGGCTGGACAAAGTGTCCATAGTCTCTCATAGTTCTTTCATAGCGGGGGGCTACATACACATGCCCTCAGTTTTATGGTCCAGCAGTAAAACTTCTGCGAGGTCCTTCTTGGATTGTTAGGTAGTGAGTAAATGTCTCATGACATCACTGTAATGATGGGGAAAAGCAGACGGAGCAATGAGTCTGCAACCGCAATCTAAACAGAAGCGTGCGTGGTGGCTGTAAGTGCACACTGTGGTTTGATTTCACATCATTATCAGAATATTCTCCAGAAATTTGTCAAGCATCTTCAGACATGCACAAAAACTGCAAAAACACTTGATGTAAACAAACAACGCTGTAACAGGACGAGTTATGAATATCTCTCCTTCCCTTAACATTTACATTTAACTTACGGAGTTCCGATTGTTTCAGATGAGCCTGTGGGACTCATCCAGTCCTTCCATTTCCCACTTGGAGAAGTAGTGCTGATGCCAGTCGTGCAGTAGTAATAAAATAAGGGGTTTGACTGTGTAGTATTACTATTTCCTGTACTTTAAGTGTTATTGGAAATGTATTAATAGTTGAGAGCGTTAATGCACTCTTATTTGCCTTGGAAAATTATAGATTATAAGTAATAAATCACCTTTATTATCAAACACAGTGGACATTTTCTCATTTTTGCACACGCACTAACAAACTGGCAGCGATTCCCTTACACGTCTTGATAAGCAGAGAGATCATTAAGCTGAGGTTTGCTGATTATATCGGTTTGATGCCCAGCAGATTGGGGAAGTATTTATCAGCTAAGAGTCCCATCCCCACCAACTCAGATCAGCCATTTATGTGGAAAGTGCTGCCTCAGCTCTGGTTTCTATGGAGGAGAGATTGGACTGTGCCTTCGAGATAACCTTGGGAAGGGCTGGTCTCAGGTCTGTAGTTTGTAGATGCATGTGGGTGAGAGAAGGGACAGGAAATGCTTTGAGTTTGTTTGATACTGACTGCATTAAAGGAATTCCCTGAGACACTTATCCACTGCCAATTTAGCCTAGTATCGCACTGACAGTAAACAGCGGCCACTGAAGCCGGTTTTTCAATATACATTAGCTTGGTTTTGATTTCTCCACATGTGATATCAAGAATGTTTTCAACTTTCTCCTTTTTGCACATTAACCATAGGTTTCCAATCCAAGACTCACGGTACCTGTAGTCAGTTACCACTAGGAGGCAGCATTATCTTTAGACTGGAGCAGAGTAATCTCCAAATCAAACTTCTTTTCTTTTTTTTAATGGAATAAAGCACAAGGACAGTCAGGTTGGTTCAGAAAAAGAAAGTTATTATTTAAGGCACACCTTAACAGTTTGCAACTCCAACACATTTAATTACAATAAACACACAGTGACAACTGAAGGACAACAAAACCGTAAGAGGGGTGAGATTCACATGTGTGGACAAGTGTATTCTCAGACTAAATTCTTCTAACACATATGTTTTGTTGAGAAATTATATTACCTGGGTCAAGTACCATTTGCCATTGAGTTTTGTTTTGGGGTTGTTTTTTGGGGTTTTTTTGGTTTCTGAAGGTGGCAAATGTGCCACATTGAGGCAATAATTCCAACATTTTGATACCCATATAAGATCAAATTGAAATACTGTTTGCTTGACGTGTATCCAGGATTATTCCATCTATTGAACTATCCCACCTTATAATATACAGACACCTTTTACAGAAACCCACCTTTGAATTTCTAAAATCACATCTATGACAACAACAACAACGACACCACAAAAGTAATTTGAAAAACATTGCACCTGTCTTCAGTAGAAAAGTGCCAAGAGTCATTCAATTAGAGATTAAACTACATTTTAAATGTAATTACAAGAGATCAAAGACTTGAAAGGATTGAGTGATACTGCAGCTAGACAAGCTCAAGGTCAATAGAGTGGCACAGTGGGATTAGTATAAATCACATTGACTTACAGATTGTGAAAAGAGCTCGGGTTTTTAAAACATGCACTTATAGCTATGGGAACCAGCTGTGTGCCATATCTATGGTCTAAGGCACCCCTCTGCAAACCTCAGAGGCAGGTGTGGTTTAATATTGAACAAGTCTATGGCAAATCTTACTGAACGAAAGAAGGGTGTTTTCACGCCTTCATTTGGATGCTGCTAAATTTTATATCAGCGTTGTAGCAGCTGCACAAATGTGTTGATGCAGCGACAGATTGCAAATGGATTCTGTTTTTTATGGGAGCAATTAAGAGCGATTACAAATTTGCAGACTTATCTGGTGGCACATATGCATTTGGTTGTATCCAACACAAAACAGGAAGAACATAAGTAAAAAATACAAAAACAGACATGAGTGCAGACAATAACTGAAAAATGAATGCAGTCTAGGAGTCAGCTTAATCATCATCTAGAAAACCACCCTAAGGAGATAAATATTCACTCACAGCATAAGATCGTTATTTTTTTTTTTGTTTCTCTGTGCATAAATGCTACACTTTATGAAGAAGCGTGTGCAAAGCGAGGTTCAGTGCAGAACATATAACATCTACCCTCTAGCTTTTTTCTGTGTTTTCATCGCAGTGAACCTTTTTGTGAAGACCCAGTTTGTCATTTGCAGATTGAAGCAAAGGTTAGTCCAAAATGTCAGCGTTTTGATGAAGATTTCCATCAGGACACACTGATTAAAGTCAGCATGAAACGTAAAAGCTCCATATAAACATCCAAGGTTGAGAAAAAAAGCTACAGTTTGGTAGCTGCATTTTAAATACACATCATGACTCCACATGACCCATAAGCAAGTCAAGGAAACATATGGGATGCTTTGCTTATATCTGCTGCTGATTGGAACTGGGACTTCAAACCAAATGCTAAAATCCTATCATCTTTGTTAACTGGCAAAGCTACGCAACATGACCACTACCAACATGTACCTGCTGCTCTGATAAAATGAGCCATTCGTGCTCAGTTCTACAATTTAGCTACATAGATTTTTTTCTTAGAGGAACTGGTGTTTGCTGTGTTAAATCAAATATCTTGTTTTATGTTTCAAAGTTGTCCAGTTTTAATGTTTTGCGCTCCTATTGTCATGCTCATGTCCCGATATTAAATAGAGCACACTGTACAATGGCGTCATCCTCAGTGTTCTTAAACACCTGCTGCCCATCTGCTATGTTGTCGGTCTAATTCCATCTTGTTGTCATTTTTTATGTAGCACTGGTGAACCATGTTACACTTACATAACCGCCACGGACTAAAAAGTCTCCCATCCAAGCAGCAGCAGCACATATAGCTTTTGGCCATGGTTGACCAGCTGATCAGATGTGGCTTTGTCAGGCAGGGAAGTGACTACCATTTCACCTCAGCAACTGCTCAGAGTAGAGGCTGAGCAGATATTAGAGCACCAGATGGATGTAAGGGAACATTATATGAGTGACACTCTGCTGAGAGCCATTCTTCTTGGTGACAGGAAAAATGCCTCGCTCGGGCATGGCTGCTGCTCCAGGAGTCCATTTCACTCCTGCAGTCCTGGAGTTCTTTATAATTTATTTTTTGTGAGTGAACAGAGATGCACAAGTGCATACTGTGGTGCATTTGTGTTGTGGATAACAAAGTGGTGCAGGAACACTGAAGGCCAGTTTTGAGTGCCTGTGCTCATAGAATAACATGTGTCTGGGTGCAAATTGCAGATAGATATAAGCCGTGGGCAGGTGCAAGTGATGAGGGAGTAAGCAGGGATCTCACATCATGAGATCTATCCTGATAAGTAGGCAGCTGGCTCGATATTGTTGTTCTGTCCATCTTCTATTGCCTTGTTCTTCTCACTTGTGGACAATTCAGAGGACTCGGTGTCCGCCACTGCTTTTCTTGACCTGTTGATGAAAGATTTATTTGAGTAGATATAAAGTCAGCCGGTGTCTGTTGCTATATTCTGCAAGAATACTGTAAAAGTTAACAATAACACATCTTTTCATCTTCCATGCAATGACTTAGTAACTAATTGCACTGAAATAGGATCATTTTAGCTTCACATTCAACCTGTAATTGCTAGCTTGGCATTTTATGATTTTTTTTAAATGGATACTTAAGAGGGAAACATGTATCAGCTGGTGGTACTGATATTATTCCCTGTGATGATAAAAACATCTAGCTGGTCCTATTTTACAGTAATTGTTCTTTTAAAGCTAAACCTACTGACCTTTTCTCCTACCTTATCAACCAAAATTTTAGCTATTTGTTACCTTAAAATGTGGTCTCCTTGTACACTAATCTAAAAATTGATGTTTTTACAGGAGCATCAATTTTTAGATTAGCGTCCATAGGAATTAAGAGGGTAGGTAGCAAGCAGATGCTGCTAATCAAATGCACTTGATTAGCTAATCACCAACAAGTGTGAAGACCTCTGTAAAAGCAGAGGTTTTAGCAGTTTGGTAGTCACACAATGTAACACAATGACCTTAAAGAAGGAGCTGTTGCTACCCACCAACCTAGGAACCGTTATAAGCCATTTCCACCCAATTTGAAGTCAAATGAGAAAGATTATTCACAAGTAAAGAACATTGAAGACTCTCGCCAATCTCAGGCATGGACATCCCAGCAATTTTACTATAAGATCAGACCACAATGCTCAGAAAAATACCCAAAAAGCCAATAGCTACATGAGAGACTCTACAGGCCTTGGTTAGCATAAAAAGAACAAGAACAAGGTTTGTTCAGAAGTGTTCCCAGTAGGAATCTTATTCTCTCTAAAAAGAACACAGCAATTCAATTTAGGTTTGCAAAGCTGCATCGAACAAACAATAATAATGGATTGCATTTATATAGCGCTTTTTGAGACCCTCAAAGCGCTTTACAATTCCACTATTCATTCACACACTGGTGGAGGCAAGCTACAGTTGTAGCCACAGTTGCCCTGGGACAGACTGACAGAAGCGAGGATGCCATATCGCGCCATCGGCCCCTCTGGCCATCACCAGTAGGCGGTAGGTGAAGTGCCTTGCCCGAGGACACAATGACCAAAACAGCTGGGGATTGAACCAGAAACCTTCCAGTTACAAGATGAGCTTTCCAACCCCCTGAACAACGGTTGCCCACCCAGACCAAATGGCAAACATATTATGCCAAAAGTCAAGCATGGTGTTGGAGGGATGATGATTTGGGTCTGTTTTTCAGCCACAGGACGTGGGCACCCTACAGTCCTACACCCACCATGAATGCCACTCTATACATAAACAGTAAAGTCTATATGTAGACATTTTAGAATATAATATGAGGACATATGTCTGATTAAAACTCCAAACTGGGTCATGTGATAGGACAATGATCACAAGAACAGCAGCAAATCTACAAAAGAATGGCTGAAAAGAAAAAAAGTAAGGTGGCAAATGGGCCAAAGTCAAGTCCTCGATCCACTTGATAAGTTGTGTCAAGAAATCAAGAGAACTGTGCATAAAAGAATGCCTGCAAACTTTAATGACCTGAAGCAACATTGTAAAGAAGAGTGAGCTTTTCATCTCTAGTTTCTACTCTGAGCCGTGGAGTCGGTCATTCCAGCTGCCTGCTGAGCTTGCACACCTGACTCTCCTCACTCTGTGGCATCTATGAGTTGACTTTTATAGACAACTTCAACTTGTTTTAGGAGCACAGAAAGCTTTACTGGAGGGATGATCTACACCCTAATAGAACCCGTTCACAGGACTGTATACATCATTAAGCATACATTATACTGCCAAAAAGTCCATAAGTAAAAGTCCTACCTTAAATCCTGTAAAATAACAATGGCACATTCGAAATAATACTAAAATATACTTTCTAAATCAAGCTTTTAGGTTTTTTCAGGCCGACCGTGGCTCAAGAGTTGGGAATTCGCCTTGTAATTGGAAGGTTGCCGGTTCGAGCGCCGGCTCGGACAGTCTTGGTCGTTGTGTCCTTGGGCAAGACACTTCGCCTACCGCCTACTGGTGTTGGCCAGAGGGGCCGATGGTGTGATATAGCAGCCTCGCTTCTGTCAGTCTGCCCCAGGGCAGCTGTGGCTACAACTGTAGCTTGCCTCCACGTGTGTGTGAATGGGTGGATGAAAGGGTGTGTAAAGCACTTTGGGGTCCCTAGGCGGGACTAGTAAAAAGAGCTATACAAATACAGGCCATTTACCATTTCTATTGTTGTCTTTTTCCAGCTTTCCAACTGTTTAATTTGTTATTTGTATGTTGATAATACTACATATCATTTAATTTCATATAATGAATATAGAATTTCATGAAATAAAGTATAAATATTTACACTTTCAGGTTAAGCTAGCTGAAGACTAAATTACCATTTTATTTTACAGCAAATTGAGTCAAACTAATTTCCTCAAAGCAACAATTTTATAGCCTCTAATATCTGTTTTTATGCCTTTTCTGTGTACTATTGGCTTGGCTTGGGATAATAAGGTTTGATAAATGATTTAGATAGACCGAAATAATCATGAAATTATTTTATGTTCTTGTAGAATATGCCACTGCGTGAGTCAACATTGCACCTGCCTGAACATTTCCTTATGCAAATTATGGTGAATCATATCTCTTATTACTTCCAGAAACTTCTGATATACAGGATATATTCAGTACTGGGCAGCCTTTACCAGTCGCTATTTTATTTGCCTTAATCATATACCCACATTCTGATCATTCTGCCACAAGCAGACATTTTACTGATTTTACTAATTTTTTTAATACCTTTCTTCATGCTTCCACCAAGCAGCAAGGATTAGTCTATTATTCCTGGTTACAGCTAGAATATTTATTAAACCACATATCCAGCAAACCAAACAATCATTATTATTATTGTTATTATTATTATTATTAATGATGGTGAAAAGGCATAGTATTTACAGTGTTACCTTCATTTTGAGTCATCGTTTCTCATTTTTCATTTACTAAAAGCTACAGTGCTATTTATTCCATGAGAAGGCAGTATTAGCTGGTGAAGAAAGAATAGGCTCTTACTTTTCTCTGTTGAAGACAATGAAGTCTCTCTGGACATTATCCAAACGCTGCTGCAGCTGCCCATTCTGGGGTAGAGACAAATGTAAAAAAAAATCAGCTGTGACTCACTACTGGCAGTTGTGAAGAAGCAACAATAAAATCACGTCCAGCCATTAATCATGGTTATTCTTCTTGTTTTGGTGACTTGGATTTGTAATATGTGCTGGTGCACAGTAATTGTTTGAATAGTCCAAAAGGTGCCAGTTGAAAAAATTCACTAGGAGACTAGGATATACAACACAAGAGAGAAAAATAGAGAAAAACTGAATAACCCTAAATTAAGTGTAATAAAGCTGCCCCTGTAGGACCTTCAAACCTTTATTGAATTTCCTAAACTGTTTAATTTTTAGGGTGTCTTAAGGCCTCATTCTTAGTAAAAAGAATCATACTCAAAGTTGCACATGCATGTATGGGCATGTGGTGCTTCCCCCTCAAGCTCAGTTAGATTGGCCCTCTACACTTCGAAATGGCTTACTTCCTGCCAAAGCTGTCACTCACACAGCCTAGCAGAGAGGTTCTGTACAGGTGCTGTCACAGTAGGGGGGGAGCAACTGGCATCCGAAAGTCATCAACTAATTTAGGGCAGGAAGACAGACTGGAGAGTAGAGAGAGGAGAGGCAAAGCTGGAGGAAAGGAGGAGCAGAAGAAGTTGGGAGTGGATTTTGTGATTTTGCAAGCATGCCTGAGAGAGAGAAGGATAAAACAGCCCTATGATTAGTATACATCTCGACTGCAAGCGAGCCTCTGAGTTTTAGTGAAGGGACACTTTCAGTGCTGTATCAGAAAAGAAAAACGGCAGATTTGCATGAACCCAAAAGATACTGACACAACCACCCAGACAGAGACTGTAAGAACAGGGTGTGCTTTTGTGTGAGTGATACAGACAAAAAAAAGGACAAAGAAACAAACAGACACTCAGAGTGGGGTGGATGAAGCGTTACACATTATTTGTCAGGCATGAGTTATAGATCTGATACATAAAAGACATGATGAGGCATGAAGAAAGATATTGTTTTCTTTCTAACAGTGTCAAAATGATGCTTCGCATCTAAGATCTAAAGGCATGACAGGACCCATGAAATAAAGAAAGAAAAACCTTTGTCCAACATTGTCTGTGCTGCTATAACCCATGATAGGACATATAGTTTCTGTTCAAGTTGCAGAGAGAGCTTGAACAAAAAACGCACTGCTGTAAAGTCTTGGAGCTTCTCCTTAGGGTACCGCCAGTCAGACTTGACTGAATACATTTTATGTGCGCTTATTTTTTGATGTCAAAATATATTTCCAAGGCCTGATTTACACTTTTGACTTTTGTGGTACCTCCTGGTCTTTTCCATGTGATCTCCTGTTGTAAAGCTGTGAAGAACATTTATTATTAATTTATTTATAAAATCCAAATTTGACTTAATACATCCACGTCACGCCAATCCACAGGGTGCTGATAATCAGTATTCACCTGTTCAAGAACAGTGACAGCAATAAGAAGTTAAACAACTATAGACATCTATGATGAACCCAGAAGGAACTGTTTCGCTTTTTTCTTTAGCAGCTTCTAAGTATAGGACATCCTCCACTTGTCTAGCCTTGTCTCTGTGCCACATGTTTTCTGTTTTGGGACCTTTACTTTTTCTGATATATTAGATACCTGTTCAACACACTCTGTGCACTTTTAAGCATAGTTCTTATCATTTCTATGCAGACAACATTCAGCTATATATCTCTTTTAAGCCCCAAGACGTTTCTAAGCTACAGACTTTGCAGAGGTACTCAGACTCTACTAAAATTTGTAGGAACAGTCCTTGCTTGTTCCCCTTACAGATTCGTACCTAAGCTCTCGTTTGCCTTTGCAGGATTAGCTACATCTTCTATCAGAAATGTTTTGGTAACTTTTGTTTCAGCCTTTATTTTGGATGCTCACAGCTTGAATCCTGTCCTAGATCTTGCAAATTGAGTTCCAGTGTGTCTGGCTCTGCATTGGAAATTGTTATTCATGCATTTATTCAATCACATTTTTTGATTATTGTAACTCATTGTTCACTTTTCACAAGAAAACCTCCCTTTTATTTTGTGCTTTTACTCTGTCTTGAAAATCGAGGGTTAGATGTAAATTGATTCATTCTTCTGTAACTGTACAATATGGGCAGATGTTTAAATTGATGGAGACAAGGAGTGAGAAGGTCAGAAAGGAATCTGCCAGAAGAAGGCTCTGGCCTTGCTTTAACCGTTGACATTTCACTACTTCTTCTCTCCTCTTTGTCTCTTCCTTCCTTCCTTTATTTAATGCTTTTAAAAAGACAGTTCAGAAGCTAATTGCTCCAAATGGTAGATTAAACTTTCCATTTAATGAGACAAACCAACAGGGAGTGCTCTGTTGGATGAAAGCCTAACAGGAACATTTCTCAAGGTCCATGGCTAAGGCTGAGGCTGATGTTTGTTGTGACTGGTAATGAGCAATAGTATTAAAATATGTAGATTCCCTGACACATAAATGGCATATCGAATCACAGCCATTTGAGAAGATTGATATGCTGTAATTTGGGAACCGTATGTGACATAATAGTGAAGTTAGTGGTAAATAATGAAATATGGATCGAAGGAATGCTTTAACCATAATTTAAACAGTAAAAATCTTCAGCTCAGATTCAAATGCTGAGTGTAGAAATCTCTGCTGTACAAGTAGTACTTCTTAAATTGCACGTGTTTGACTTCTCCTGATGATATTCCCTCAGACCTAAACCAAAGCCAAGTTCTGACTCTGCATTTTTAATCAGTGGCACACACAGAGTTGCTTCCTCAGATGCATGTGCAGCTCTCTCTCTATTCCAATGATCCATCAATTTATCTGACATCAGTGCTAATGAACTGGTTTTACACTACTTCTATAAAGCTTTTGTTTACTCAGAACAACCAGACATTCTATTTTTTAAGCTATAATTGAAAGAGATAGCAAATATTTGAAAGAGATCATTGAAAAAAAATCTGTTCTTCACTTTTTTTTTCTTAAATAAAAAACTTCATTCAAGCACATGTAGATTTTGTCACTCTACTATACTTTGTTTCTGTACCCAAAGAACAAAAATTGTTTTATATCCTGTGAAAACCTTAATGTCAGCCTGAAGACAGCCTTTCCCATCTCTCTGTTTCTCTCCATGGGACTCCGTGATACTGAAACATGGCACTGATTGGACCTTTTAGTGCCTTATTTCCAACTCACTCCCAATGCCCCACCCAAAAAATTGCTGTTTATTTTGAAATTTGCATTGAAAATAATGGATGTACTTTTACTATATTTACAGTTTTAGCAGTAACTTTTTAATCAAGCATTCACTCTCTTTTTAGCCTTATTATTGGTCACTACCAACTACCTGCTATTTACATATTTGATGGCATTTTCATGAAGCTATATCTCATTTTCATTAACTGCTGTTTTGCTAAACAGATAATGTGTGGTAGGTTTTAGCCACTTTTTGAAAATGGATGTAAACAAAAATTATCGACGAGTGGTGAGACTGAACCAAAACCAAACATGGCGCAAATGACTTAAGTCAAAAATTCCCCTGAAAATGGTCGGATGCAAGGACCAGACTGAAAATGAGTGAAAAAGCATCAATGTCCAAAGAAAAAAGCACTGGAGCACTGCTTCTCAAGACCAATTTAAAAAAAACGGGTCTATTCTTCCAAGGTTTGGTTCCTTGGAAGAATAGATTATTTTGAACAAAATCATAAAATAAAGTACAAAAACAAGATACAGCAGTGAGATTGGAATCAGACATACACAAACTCATAATGGTGTAAATGAATGTTTTAAGTCTGAAAGGGAGTAGGTAGAGATCTTAAACAAACAAAAATCTACAAACTAAATGCCTACGTTCTCGTTAGCTACAGATACGTGCACAGAACAATAATAATGAACAATAGTAAAATCCAGATGAGCAGAATGAGAAGCCCATTTTCCATTAGTACCTAATTAGTACTAATTAGGACTCAGTATGGTTAGCCACGGTTTCCATAAGGTGATAGTATCTGGTACCAGGTACTAAAATGGTACCTGCTCTGCTGGGGTTCCAAGCGGATACGAGCAGGTACTAAAATGTGACGTCATCAGACTTCATGCCACCTATGCCATGCCAGGCTGGTCAGTGGTGTCACTCGGTGAGTCACGAGAGCATGTCGTTCACGAAAATAAAAACTGCCAATTTTGAAACCCAGCAACAAGGGAAATTGATACCAAAAATCAAAGCCATGGTCCCTGAGTCTGACGAAAAGCCACAGACCAAGCATCAGGTCGACCGAGCAGCAGGACGAACGACCACACACATTAGGTGGTACTCGATCGTAATGGAAAATCAGTCGATCCGAGGTGAGTCATGGTGAGTCGATCCGAGTAGATACTGATGGAAAAGGGGCTATAATAGTTTTGTTTTGTTTTTATAGAGTTGTATGAACTTACAGTCTACAGCGACAAACAGGTTTTAATTTCCTCTTTGCAGTTATCACACAGCTTTACTCCATTGACTATGATACTGTAGTATTTACTACAAGTTCTTACAGCCAGTTATTAAACATATAGCTTGTGTTTGTCTGCTGGTCTTATTAATGATTCTTATTGATCTTTGTTCTAATATGTAAACTGACACACAGACATATAAGGAAATGAGGGATGGCTTAGAACTTTTGCACAATACTGTAGGTGATTCTCTGCATGTTCATTTTAATGACTTATTCAACATTAACCCAGTAATCTTCATATAGTCATTTCTCAATATAAAGTTAATCATCATAACCACTGCAGTAAAAACTCTACAACAAGCAAAAATGTTGCACCCAATACATTCACTAGACTATTATAGTAAACGTCAACTTATTGTCACCAGATCAGGCAATTCAAACATACTAGAAACCTCCTGTGATTGCAATATGCTGAGAATCAGATAGAAGATGATTTCACCCATTTCATATTTTAAAACTTCCAGGGCATTATGAAAATAACGTCACCAATGTCACCTATAATAAAACCCAGCCTAGCAAACATAAAATTACAACTTGATGCACACATAGTAACAGCAGCCTGGAGAAACAATGAGAACATACTGAGTAGCAAAAACAGCTCCAGCCCTGAACACATTATACAAATTAATTCTATATGTCAAGTTTCCACTTTATCACACGCATGCAATAAACTTGAATGGCACCTATGATTAGGCGAGGTGTGCGTGTATGTGTGTGTGTGTCGGCAAGTTTCAGTGTGACAATTAATTTTGTTCTCACAGCAGTCCAATTTTCTGCAGTGGTTTAACTGAGCTAATTCCATGCTACATTATGAGAGCAATGAAAGGAAGAAGGAGGCAAAAAGATAAAAGTTCAACCAGAAAAATTGATGAGGAACGGGACACTTTCTGTACAAGAAAATGTTATAGTGACATATAGATATCTTTGTGCTGGGATACAGCGGAAAGGAGAGAAAAGCAAAGGTTGGAAAGGAGAAGAGGAGAGGAGGAACATACAAAAAAAGAATACAGACGGCTTTAAGGTAATGAGTAAGAGGCTGGAACAGGCATTAGGGTAGTTTTCTTCATGCAATATTGATCTGCTGTGCTTCAGCAATGGTTCACAGACCCTCTCTCTTACACACACATACACACATATATCAAACACTCACAATCTTTTTTTGTCTGTCTCTTATAAGCATCCATCACAAGTGGCCCCAGTAGCCCTGCGTAAATGGATATGGTAAAGCACTGCACAAACAAAAACTGATATTTATAGCCAGTAAAGTGAGTATTCCACCTGACAGCTAAGCACACACTGCAAAATATGATTCCACATAAGGATGTTTGGCCACATCATATTGAATAGGCTCCAAACATCAAAAACTGCATGCAAATTGAATCCCTGAATAGATATAAGATGGGAAAACTCGAAATGGGTCTACATGGGAAATAGCAGAAAGACCTGTGCTTTCTGTACACAACATTTATAAAAAAAATCTGTTTGGTATTTGAAAAGCAATTTAAACGGAAAGACAAATGCCCCGCTGTTCAGTGACATTATGGCACAAACGTCACAGTGGGCTAAAGTAATGCTTTCCAATCTTTCTTGTGTAATGTGCTCAAATAAATAATAACTTCAATCATTCATCCCTTACTTACTATCTAATAAAGTAGGCAGAGTGGGATATTAGCTATTTGCGATCTTTCTGTATCAGCATTTTTAGCAGCCAATAACTTAAAATAAATAAAGGAAAGGAAAAATGTGAGAAAGATGTGGTTGATTCTGCTCGGATCAATCAGCTGATCTGAGCAGAATCGTGCAGAGTTTAATTGAGTTAACAACTAACTACACATAGAAATATCCATTTCTATGAAAGAGTTATTTATTTCATTGCACTCAGTTGCCAAACAACAGTTTATCTATTGTTTTTAGCTAACAATTTTAATTGTACCTGGTTGTTGTAACAGCTAATACATAATCCATACTGTTGGCTAACACCTCAACTGCTAGCTATTCATTTTGGTAAAGACATCCCAGATTTTTAATTCCCACATTTGGCTACTAATTTCAAGTACTTATCTATTATGTTTAATTTTTTTAATCACCCTATCATCTTATTTTTTTCTACATATACATCCACATCTGCTGCTAATCCACACCATTTAGTTAGCTTCTTTACTTCCTTAAAATTGGCTCCAATATCAGTCCTTTAAAACTAAAATGCAGTTTCTGTTTTTACGGCTAATTGTTCCATGTAACCCAAAGATACCTTTGTTGGGAGTCACTAGCGCTCTAACGTAGCCATCTTACATTTCATTTTGCCTAAATGCTACTAGAATGACTCAAAAGTTGCTTCCCTTTAGCCTTCGCTTAGACAGAAGAGACATTTCTTTGAAAGTCTGCTATTATTGTTTCTTTAGAACAGGTGGCATACTCTCTGACAAAATGGACCAAGTGTTTAGAAATGTTGTTTGGCCACACAGTGAGATATTACTGATATATACACTTAGACAAGCCTCCACAAGCAGCTGTCAGCTTTCATAAAACATGGTGCACTTGTCAGTTCTTATTGCAAACTGGCAAAGAGTGTGCTCTAGAGTCTAGACCACACAGATTGCTTCACTTCTATTAAAAAAAGGAATTCCATAAATTGTTCCTCTGTGCCAAAGGGTGAGAGTCGGGTCAAACTTTGTAACTTTGGCATTGGCTGTATGTGTGCGTGCAACAGGTTAGATTGTGGGCCTTTTTCTGAAGTGTGTGTGCCAACTGTAGGTGTGAAGTATCTGAAATTTTTCTGTTGTGTGGTAAAGTATAAACATATCTAACACACATTCCTGTACAATTGATATGCATCTTATTCTAGTTTGATCTTTCTGAGTTCATACTGTCGTCATGAAAATATTGTGTGGGTATGTTCTCCCATATCTCACTCGACCTTTTACCTTCCAGTCTTTTTCTTCGTTCTTCATTAATGAAAATAATGAGAGAAAAATATTCTAAACCAAAAATATTAACTGAAATGTTAGTTTCCTAAGATAAACACAGTTGTAAAAAATGCATTATCAATCATCAATATCAAACATATGTTAACTACCCTAACATAACAGGATGTAAATATGATCTAAATATCTAAATTTATGGCCTTACCTGCGGAGAGCCATCAGAGCCATGCTCCTTGGTTTTTCTAGCAAGTCTTTTCTTCTTCTTGTGAAGTGGTTTGGACTCCAGGATCATTTCCTCTAGCTCAAATGTGGGGTCACAGTTTAGCCTTCGCCTCTACAGTGACATATTCATATAAAGAAAGACATGTAATCAAAGGCATAGACGTGGCTATTTTGGTGTCAAAAAACAAGACAAAAAACAAATGGCAATCCAGGTTTCCGTGTTGTATTAGAAACATTATGAGGAAAATTTAGAATTTTGCATCAATAAATGTTTTGTACCACTAAATATCTGACAATGAAATGTTCAACAGTGCTTCAGAACACAGTAATATGTGATAAAAAAACAAACTGAAGCAAGGTAAGACGCTGAGTGCTATAAAGTTAGGAAACAAAACATAAGGGCTGAGTTTTCCCTCAGTGTTCAAACATTAACAGTGTGGAAGGGATTAAAGACTGTGCATGTGCCTATAATTAAACAGAAAGACACTGTCAATTCCCCATCGATCCTCTGTGCCTTTCCTCTGCTGTGGTAGCCTGACCGCTGGGGATACCAGCTGCTCTGCTCTGCTATAGACTGAAACTAGATAAAGTCATTTAGTTAACTGTTTACTTCCAACAGTCATTAATCTCTATTTATTCCATTCTGGAACAAAGCATTAACAGTTACTGTCACCTTTTAGAGTTATTTGATCATTACATTATTGTACAGGTTTTCTTTTCTTTCTAAAAGCTCTTCTGTGAGCCTGTCAAATTTACTTTGGACTTGCAGATTCTCATTTACACCCTTCAATCACCAGCTGTAACTTTTGTAACGCTTGGAAGAACCTGACATTACAGAAGATACTACATGAGCTTGTCAGCAAAGCAGCGTGACTCCCTGTCTAATGGCATTATTAGCTTTATCCACTTTGCCATAATGACTCATTGACTATATAGCTGCTGGTAGATACACATTTTAGCTTCTTTAGCTGCTTTCAGTTGTGTCTAAGACTCTTTCTGTTCTCTTTCTGCCTAGATATCTACAATAAGTAGTTGGGCCAACTTAAACAGCAGGGGGCAGTGTTTACAGACAGGGTACAAAAGATTAACTGAACAGTGGCTTCATCTTCATTTTTCACTACCCGCTTTAGGGTAAATGCCTGAAATACTGGTATGGAAATAAGTATGGGAAAAATACGGCAGAAAAACCTTTGATATTTATAATCTAATATGTTAAAAAACAAACGTGTGTCATGATACTTTAAATAAGCTTTAAGGTCATTTAAGACTTCTATGGATGGATTATTTAAAGTGTGGTATATGTTTGTTTAGGTGCTCCTTACCTTGATTTACAGCAATGTTGTATTTGTGTCATTTAAATGTAATACAGCAGAAAAATAAACATTCAGATGTGAGCATTTTGCTGCGCACTACACTGTCACAGTGCTGAGTTTATGTCTGATACTCACATTTGGAATAAAACCTGGAGGGACCTGCTTGCTGAGCACAGCATCCCAGTTGACGTCTGACATGTAGTCCAGATCCTGTAGCTCTGCTAGACAGGAAATGCGTTTCTGGACATCTAAGCACAGCAACTGAAAGCGACAAAAGGATTAAAGTAAGAACAACTGTCCACGGGGAGGCATGGCTGAAAAGTTAGGAGCAGAGTCCCACTGAGACATGAGCACATGTTTGCCTTTAAGGATGTGTCTGAGAATGAGGATACAGGGACAAAGGGGGTTGGAAGTACTGGAGAAGGGACAAGCGGAGGGAGCTTGAGAAAGAGGGAGGAAACAAAAGGAGGAGGAAAAAAATGAAAGTCATATAGAAAGCTAATGGTGATGGGATAACGCAGTGGGTTGTGAAGGATAAAAGATGAAGGACAAATTAGTGGGCCTGAAATTCTTCCCTGGCATTTTCACATTCTTTACATCTCTTTCGTCTCTCTCTATACTCTCCTGCTCACTCCCTCATACACATATACACATGCAACTGGAATGCCAATGAGCTTCGAGGAGTCTGAGCACGAACCAATGCAACAGTTTGACTGCAGTGGATCGCTGCCAAGATAAAAGCCAAATCCTACAACAGCCGTGCATCTTTTAAGCATTACAACAAGACGAAGACACGCTTGACAGCTGAATGACATACTGAATAACACGTAGACTATTCTAATTTTAGGCTGGTATTTAGTGTTTATTCACACATACTGAAGTATAAGCTTCCCTGTGTCTGTTTTTCTGTGTCTCTCTACGTTTTCAGCTTTAGCATTTGTTCTGGAATAGTACCTTATTGATTTATGTATGCAAGTAACCGCAAACAACACTGTCATTCACCTACATCACTAATTTAAATGTTTGAATACTGATTCTACTCAATTATAATTCTAAAGTTGTGCTGCATTCAAGTGAGGCTGTAACAATGAAAGTGACCTCCTAATTAAGATTCTGTAGCCTCAGTGTGCTGGTGTCAGATATGGATAATGGTCTTCCCAGAGGAGACAAAGATTTCCCACACTGGAGAAAAATTCAAAATAGCGTATGTCATACAAAATAGCAAAGACACCCACTGACAATAAGAGTACCAGGAAAAACAAACAATATCTGAACAATATAATTTGTTTATGTTGCTGTTTATTATGCATTTGCTGCTTGTTTACCTTTCTGAGAAGAGACTTCATCTCCAAAGACCAGGCTGCTGGGTAACTAGGATGGACCTTGTGAAATGTTTGCAGGATCTCATTGGCTGGTGTGCTAGATTTCATCACATATGGCCTCTGAAATAAGGAAAGTAGAGCAAAAGACAGGTGAGGGGATATGGTGTGACTGACATGGCAACCTGAGACTGTCACTGGGAAATCAATTGCTAAAGCTCCAGTCACAGAGGCCTCGAGACCAGTGACCTCCTCGCAACCACCGTCACGGGGGAAAAATGTGTATTGCCAAACTGATTGGCAAAAACTTCCTTGTGATTGCTTTGGTCCCCAGCTGATTGCTGTGATCACCTGTACTTTGCATAAGCTGTAAAAGGTGAAATACAAACTGGAACCGGAGGCTATGTGCTTTCAAAGAAAAATCTGCATTTTTTTTTTTATTAAATGCACTGGCTGCAGTGCTAAGGTTTCTGTGTCAGTCTTCAAAATTTACTACTGCTCAGCTACTAGTTAGCAAAAAATTGAGGCTGGAGAAATACAGGCTAAGTAACTGTGACCTATTTAGTAGGGGTGCAACGATACTCGTATCGATATTGAACCGTTCGATACAGTGCTTTCGGTTCGGTACGCATATGTATCGAACAATACAGCATTTTTAATTTATTTTATCAACTTTCCTTCTGACGGTGCTGTCTGTGTTGAGCGCTCAGTGGCTCTGCGCTCGACAGTGCAGCCTAGGCGGAGTAGTCGAACACAGATTCACTGAGCGCAGGGCAAGCTAGCTAGACAGAAGTTAAGCTTGTTGCAACATGGCAAATTGAACCTCCCCCACCCTCATTCAGATCTGGCGTCTGGAACTATTTTGGTCTTCATGTGATGTATGACCCTGAAGGTAAGCGTGTCATGGACTAAAGTAAAACAGTATGTCAGATGTGCCACGCAATGCTCAATTACATGAGTGGGAACTAGTGTGTTAGCGCAGTTAGCTCGTTAATGTGTTGACGCTGTCCAGCCCCACACACGGGGCAATCCGCGGTAGCTCGTTAACGGAGATTTGCCGTGTTGTGGCGTTAACCTCATTTCAGATTAAGGCTGACAGCACTAGTGGGAACACAACGAATATGACTGCATATTTACCCGATAGCATCCTAGTGCAAAGACAAGTGGAAGCAGACAAAAACAACAAGGACGCATACAAACTTTACCCGAGTCATTTAGACAGCCGTTAGCACATGATTCTCCTTATGGGGACCTGATATGTTTAATATGCTGCTGAGAATATAGCCCAGAAGAAGCGTATAGTAAAGCTTTTATTTTGGAAAGAGACATTTCTCTGTAATAAACTCTCTTTTCCAAAGATGAGTGATTCCTCAATCAGATACAGGGCTCGCAAAATCGCTAGCCCGACGTCCTGGGGCTAGCGATTTTTCCAGTCGGGCTGCCCTGCTCTGCTCGTCGGGCTATCGTACGAAGGAAAAATATATGTCAATGCTTTTGCATTCTTTCGGAAATGTAGCTGGGTAATTATGTCATTGGCATCGGTGAGCCACTGTCAATATGTGACATATTGAAATCGCGTTTGAATTTGCGCTTGTTTTTTGTTTTCACTTTGCAATCGCGCGAACTGTGTATAGAGAGCGACAGCACTGATTGGTGAGTGATGATAATTTGCGCACCAATTCCTCTGACATCGTCTTATCAATCGTTAGCTTACTATGCAAACATGACAAGTGAAATCTCCCGCAGCAAGCTTAAACTTGTGAGAGGTTGATCGCAGAGAATCGCTGAGTGTTATCGAGTGCGTGTGTAAAAGCAGCAGGATATATATTTTAGTTCTGCTGAGCCAAATAAGACAGGTCAGGGTGAAGACGTGACAGCCAAAGAAAAGCTTACCACAAAACGGAAAAGTTATGACAAATCAGACTATAAGGCAAAGAGAAAATGCAGCTTTATGGTTTCATGGACAAAAAGAATTTCTGTGGCTGCAATATGACGAGCTAAATAACCAGGGCTGCACATAAGTGGTGCGCATTCGCTGTCAAAATAAAAAACGCGCACAAGATAAGAAGTTGCAACGCGTGTTTGCATACATAAGATTTTCAGGAGGAGGACAGACATTTGTTTAGAACTCTTAAAGATGCCGAAGAAGCTCCTTTAAGCAATTACTTTGGTGTTCCTCCACCTCCAAAGAAATGTCAGGAGTCCGAACCACAAAAGAAGCGCGTATTCTCGGAAAAGTGGTTGCAGGAGGTGAGCTGGCTTCAAACAAATGATGAACGCACAGAGAGGTGGTGCAGAATGTGCCGTGAAAATTTAATAAATGACAAATTAATAAAAAGGCATGAACATTTTTTTGTGTATCGAAAAAATATCGAACCGTGACACCAAAGTATCGAACCGAACCGAACCGTGAATTTTGTGTATCGTTGCACCCCTACTATTTAGCACTCTCAGCATTCAACCAATGGTCAAACCCAGGGGGAAAGTTAAATTATTACAATATTATGAGTAATATATTATAATTAAGAAGTGGCAGGAGTTTAAGGGAGAGAATGGAAGTTGAAAAGATACCTGAAAGTAGATAAAAGGCAAATAATTTGTCACATCCAACAGACCAGTTTTCAACACCCAGAAACTGACTTTTGCCTTATGGATGATGTTCGAACGTGTCAGTCAAATGAAAAACGTGTTAAAACCCAGAGGAGACAGAGGGAAGAGGTGAAAATATATTGTCTTGGTAAAGGTGATGTGCAGAGAGAGGAATAAAAGAAAGTAGGGGAGATAACTAAAGGAACTACCCAAAGACTACAGAAGTGAAGCTATGTCACGCTATGTCATTTCTAGGTATTAATAATCTGCTGAATAAGTGATGGTTGTAAATGCAGAGGACACAGCTTTGTGGGATGATGAAGGCAGCAAGAATATGTCACTTTTTGAGGTCAGATAAAGGACAAAAAATTCAGAGAAGGTAATGGAAGGGTTAGAAAGAAGATATTACAGCCAGAGTGAAGACGCAGCTCTAAGGTCAGAAAGAGGACAGAATGCTTTTTTTATATAGAGGGGAGTGGAAATTGATTGTTATGGAAATATTGTGAGAACCGATTTTCCTCATGCAGAAATAATCTTACAGATGACTCAAATATGAAGTATAAAATATAGATGCACTTATCATGGACACACTTCATATCGAGAAGAAGCGATAGAAGCACATATGTTGCAGCTGGTATGAAGGAAGGAAGGCAGTTTATCCTTCCAAAGGGTGTTTTCCTATACCCCCTCCTGTTCCAGTGCTCCAGATAAGAGAACAGAGCGAGTTTCTACACTGTCAAGAAGCACCTGGACTGTCCTTGAAGCCTCTACAGAGACAAACTGATGACACCAAACAGAAGACGGTCGGGTCATAGTGTTCTAAAAAAGACTCCATCATACCTGACCCTTTCAGGCCTCCTGGGAATAGTGAGACCTTACTAAAAAGAGGTGTCAAGTCCCAGAAAATCCATAACATTGACAAGATCTAATAACTTTGAACAGTTAAAGATAAATAGATGTGTGAGAAGAGAAAATTTCAGTAAAAGTTCATGACAGTTTCCCATAAGTTTCAAAGACTTAGAATCCTTGTCAGTGCAGAGGGAGGTTACTGTAGTTTATGTAATCCTCCTAAAATATGAGAAGAAATTATGCAGCTGCAGTTGGATTTGAGTCCACAATAAACACACTGCTCCAATAATACTCAGCCTAATGGAGTAGGAGGACCGAGGAAAAAGATCATGTCCTGTGTTTGCTTCCATGACATCAGAACTAAACTCTCCAGGTGGGAAGTGCACAAGATAAATAAATATCATTTTGCAAATCAATTCCAATTATATGGCTCTCTGAATAACTCGGATTCGATTTTCTCACTCTGCTGCAGCGAGTGGTCTCGCACCACGACTAAACGATTAAACATCTATCCCAGTAAGGTCAGCTTAAACATAAGATTCAATTATAACTTCATCTTCCTTTTGTTTTGTAGAGGCTGTCTAAACTCCTACTAACAGGATTTTTCTAGCACTCAGCGTCCTATGCATTATTGAATGCAGCTAAGTGTGTCAGACCGCACAGAAGTAATCTGTGATGTAGACATTGTGGTGTACTCCGTATGTGTCTAAATTACCTGTCCTCTTAGTAGCTCATAGGCCGTAATCCCCAGTGACCACCAGTCGACAGAGAAGGAGTAGCCGGGGTGGGACCCCTCAAAGGACTGAAAGAGCTCAGGCGCTGATGGACAAAAAAATATTGTACAACATAAATAATGCATTATAACACTTTATGACATCTTGTGTTATTAATGTTTTTTCATTCCCTTCTCTCGGGCTGTTTGGATGGGTTTATTTTAACTGTAGGATTCCTCCAGACATGAAATAGGGGGAGGCCAGGGATATTGTAGCATTTTTTTTCATCTGTACTTGAATTGTTTGATAAATAAACTTAGCACAAAAAAGATTTGGTTGATCATTTTCATTGCTGTGACAATGCTTATTGGCAATAAATCTTCTACCATTGGAAAGCCTGTTTATTTCCCCTTTTCTAGGGGTGGGGAACTCCAAGCCTCAAGGGCCGGTGTCCTGCAGGTTTTAGATATTACCCTGGGTCAATACAGCTGAATCAAATGATTAGCTCATTGCCAGGCCTCTGGAGAACTTCAAGACATGTTGAGGAGGTCATTTAGCCATTTAAATCAGCTGCGTTAGATCAAGGAAATGTCTAAAACCTGCAGGACACTGGCCCTTGAGGCCTGGAGTTGCCCACCCCTGCCTTAAATAATGCATTTCTGGGTTGACCAGCAGAGTTACGACCATGAAAACCGTTTGTCCCAAATCTTCTCTGCCAATGCCAAACAGCCTATTCTGCTATGGGCTCTTGTTTTGAGCTTCTCGTTGCCCAGCTGTTTGAGGTGTCGGATCGGAGCCTGATTCACGTGATGAGTCGAGATTCTGACGTTGGATCGTAGGGTCAATGTGTTTAGAAGACACAGAGCACCTTTTGTTCAAAGACTATTCATTTTAATGCAAGAAGTCAGAGTGCTACAACAGCCTACTTGGTGGGTAAAACGGTAACAGCAGTTCAGGGTAACAGTAACAATAAAAAACAAGTCATTTTAACCTACTCAAACAGAAGTGACTTTGAAAGTAATCAGTTTATTGTAGTAGCATCTAATAATTAAGAAAATATAATGCAAATCTTTTTTAGCCTATATACTTAAGAACATATATACTGGAAAACATATTTATACATGTATTTAAAAGTGGCAGTACAATTTACTTACTTACCTTTTTAATATTTATATGTATGTATATGATAATATTATTTTAACAAATACAAAACAAAGTAACTTTGCATTTCTTTCACAGGTAGCGAGAGAACCCTAATGAGCATGTGCCGAATTGCCCCCTTTTAAGAGATAGCTAGTAAGAGCACTAACACAGCATTAGAGGAAGCTAACAGTGAAGTCAGCACTTTGGAGGTATTTCACTCTTGCTAGGCTAACAGTTCTTTGCCTGGTAGCACCTTTGTAGTCAATCTCAAACAGTGGTCAAGTGAGGTAACGTAAGTGTCATCATCTCAAATGTTATCATTATGTTGTACCTGTATCTTTTTCAACACTTCCTTTTTTTCTTTCTTTCTTTCTCTACTTTTTCTTTAATAATAATAATGAGTTCAGTAAATTATATACTTGGATGTATTTATTTGTTACTTTTTTTTTTTTTACACAATTACCAATCTTTAGGTCAATATTATCTTGCAGATAAAATAATGATTCCTGGTCTTTTTTCTCAGAGGGTTTGGGTTAGGTTACTTAATTAAAGACTAATTTAAAACAGGCGTAGCATCTGTATCAACATACCCACAGGCATAACATCTGTACATGTCATTTAAGCTGTCTAGTACACGGTGCCTTGGTTGCTTGTGCACAAAAGAGATTAAGTCATTTTCTGTTGAATATTTCTTTTAGGGTTCAGTGATGGAAAGCATCAATTTCATTCTTGTTCCCAGGGGTAAAATAAATATATTGACATGCTCTTTGAACTATATTATATCAGATTATCTCTGTAATGAATAACAGATTAAGAAAAACAACCAATTAAACAAATAAAACAGTTTTTTTTATTCTTCTGTGGAAGCGAATCATCTAGTCATCTGTGATTTTAAATAGTCAGTAGAAAAGCCTTCTGTGGCTAATCTCTTACCGTTTCTGCGGATCTTTATCTATATTACACACAGGACTGTGAGGAACTATACTCAGAAACATGCAGGCTCTCACACAAATCCCCCACTTCTCCTTTAGGTTTGCTCTGCCTTCTTGCTGAAACGGAAAAAGTGTAGCTTATCTACTAAAGGTTCTTAGAGAAGGGGAGGAAGGGTTCTTTTTTTCCCCAGAGCAGCCATGAATTATCTATTATACCGTAGAGAATTCACCTGGAATCTGGTCGCACATTGTTCCAAGGTCATTTTCTAACCTGAATGCACAATTTATAAGGGAAAAAGAAAACAAAAAAGCTCACAGTTCACATGCCCCCTTTAAGCATGCACACAAACACATCCAAACACATGGTCATCATTCATACTGGCCTCAAATCCTATTCAACCTCAGATGTAATCTGATCTCTTTGGAGCTGAATCCACATAAGCCTGATTTAAGACTCATGATAAGGACAAAACTGAAGATGTGCTGGAAACAAGTGAAAGCAAGTCCTTTATTTAATTTTATTGTATGATTCTTACAGTATGCAATAAAGACTCAATAATGCACTACATATATGTTTACATATATATTAACTACAAATATTTTTTGTTGTTTTTTAGGCCCATCAGAAACTACATATGTAACTTTAACATCCAAAGTTCACCTTAAAATAAAGTTTTATTTATTGGATGTAGCTTTTATTAATAATTTATTAAAGTGACAGATGTAAATTCACTCAGTGAAGCTCTGTGAACTATCCATCTTTCATCTCTTTATCATGTGTATTTAAATATTTTATGAAAGTATAATTTAAATATTTTTTAAACAAAAGAGTTTTTGTTCTTTTTAAAACTACCGCCTCAATCTCAGAGCCGAGCCTGCAACAGCATTTGCACAATTCTTTTTCTAACTGAAAATTGAAGCAGCCTTTGGAACATCCAGCGGTGGAAGCCCACTTCACCGAAAGCTGAGGAAGATTTATTGTGTTGATTTCTTAGGATTAAAGGGCAGAGTTTCAAACCGTTTCAGTTCCAGTAGCCTTTTCTTGTCAAAATGTCATTTTCTTACCCATGTATGGTTTGGTTCCAGCAATGGATGTTGCTTTGAGGTCGTCTTTTACAATGGCTGCGATGTTGAAGTCTGTTAGATGGACGTGCCCTAAAGAACAGAGAGATTTTGTTACCTCAAATGACCGTGTCTCATTCTTGACAACTGACCTGTGTCAGATTGCATTGCAATATAACACATACTGCAGGGTTTGCCATGCACAGAGATACTGATATAGTGTGTTATAAAACCAAGAAGTTTAAAATGTATTTTTCTATTAATTCCCATTTCTTTTGCTGCTTTTTTGCAGTCTGAAGTATTTTCAGGTACTGGTGTGTGACTTTTCAAAAGCACATGGAAGAATATTTGGTTTTCTGTTATTATCAAAGGAGCTCTGTTAATGAAGTTGGATCACTGTGACAGCTGTGTAGCAGAGCTTAAACAGCAGTTGACACTCAAATGATGCTTTAGTATGAGTAAGGCTTTATTGTTTTTCTTTGTGTTTCCGCCTTTTTTCCTGTGAGTACCACAGTGGTTAGCACCGTCACCTCCCAGAAAGAAGGTTCCTGATTTGAAGCTTGAGGACGGTTGTGGCTGTTCTGTAAGTCTGCATGTTAGGGCAAGTGGTGTCCCTAATTTGGCTGTGGGTATGAATGTGAGTGTTTGTGGTTGTATGTGTCTCTCTGTTAACCCTGTGGTGGACAGGCAAACTGTCCATGGTGGACCACACCTCTCACCCCAGCACAGCTTGGAAAAGTCCAAGACCCCCGTATACCTAAAATAGATCAGCAGTTAGAAATTATCTCTCTATGTTTTCATCTGTTTTTGCTTTACAGGAGACAGATTTAGACAGGAAATTTAGACCGCAGGAGTGAGAAGAAAAAGACAGCTGTCCTCAAAATGCTGCACTGCTAGGACAAAATTGTCTTGAATAGACTTTAAGCAAACTGTCAATCTCAGACCAGCTCATTGAGAACCGGGGTTTTCATTGCCTCGGCTGAGTTAAGTCTCTGAGGACCGGTAGCACATGCTTTTAGGCTAATGGTTTTTGCATTATTTGTATTATTAATTGTTAATTTCTCAAGATTGAAGATTCCTTTTAGCAATTATTGTGCTTCATAAGGAGGTAACGAAATTGCAGAGTACTCCATTTTTGCTAATAACAAGAAAAAAAAGCAGATTTTACAAATTAATAATAATTATAAAAATTAAAACATATTATAAGTGATGAAATGTGGAGAATGAATTCAGCTCAGTCTCATAGCCTGAGGAAAGAATTAGCAGAAACTTCTCGATCAACAGGGACGATGGTGGCAGCAGGGTGAACAGGCTGTGGATGACTTCGTTTTGGCACTATGCAGACACCTCACCGATATTACTGTGTTAATAGCATTAATCAAAAGATGCAGAGCCTTCTAGCTTGTTTGGGGATTTAGATCCTTCTCCTGCAGAAGTTTACAATAACTTGGCGAAGGACTTTCGCTTTGTACATTTCCTGTCTTAACTACAGTCTTTTCTGAGCTTTGTTTCCAACAATGGAGAAATGTGATGACAATGACAAGTTCTCTGTGATATAGAAAAGCCCAGGAACCTCAAAGAGCTCAGCTTACCCCACTTCACATACACTATATTGCCAAGTATTCACTCGTCTGCCTTCACATGCATTTGAACTTGATTGACATCTTGTTCTCAATCCATAGGGTTTAATATCAGTCATAAATTGATGATGGTGAGAAGGCCTGGCCTGCAGTCTCCGCTCTGATTCATCCCAAAGGTCAGACTTGAACCTTGCTTTGTGCACTGGTGCACAGCCATGTTGGAACAAGAAGGGACCATCCCCAAACTGGAGTGAGCCCAACTCCTAAAAAACAACCCTACACCATAATCACCCCTCCACCAAACTTTACACTTGGCACCGTGCAGTCAAACAATTACCCTTCCCCTGGCAGTTGCCAAACCCAGACTCGTCCATTAGGCTTCCAGAAGGAAAAGCATGATTTGTCACTCCAGAAAACACGTCTCCACTGCCCTAGAGTCCAGTGGCAAATTGCTTTACACTGCTGCATTAGACTTTTTTGCATTGCGCTTGATGTTGTAAGGCTTGGATGCAGCTGCTCAGACATGGAAACCAATTCCATGATGAGTGAGTGAGTTAATTTGAAAAGTATACGAAGTTCGAAGGTCTTTAGTGATTGACTCTGCAGAAAGCTGGTGGCCTCTGTGTCCCTCAGCATCCGCTGACTTTCTCCATGATTTTATGTGGCCTAACACTTCGTGGCTGAGTTGCTGTTGCTCTCACTCACTGCTATAATACCACTAACCGCTGACTGTGGAATATTTAGCAGCAAGGAAATTTCATGACTGGACTTGTTGCACAGGTGGCATCATATCACGGTACCATGCTCCTGAGAGCGACCCATTCTTTCACAAATATTTGTAGAAGCCGTCTGCATGCCTCCGTAGTTGATCTTATACACCTGTGGCCATGAAAGTGGTTGGAACTGCCGAATTTAATGATTGGGATGAATAAGTGGTATACAATGTAGTATACATTGATTTAACAGTGGAGTGTGTATTTGTATTTGTATGAGTACCTTTTTTTTCTCAAACCACCAATCAACTCCCTATTGTTGATCGTGTTAAGCGGCAGGATTTTAATGAATTGCTTCGAATACCTCATAAGAGGTGCGTCACAACAGTTGGGCATCCATGGAATACTTGCCAGTTACAGTGGATGGATTTAATAAAGTAGCGGCTCTTGACTCGTAGGGTGCATTATGAGTTAAGCTTAAGTGGATCCCTGGGTGATTCTTTTTATTTTAAAGTACCATTCCCACTGTCCCTGCTTGTGAGTGTTTAAGTGGCCACTGAACAATGGTTCAGCAGGAGGCCTGGTGGCTTAGTTATCTAATGTGTTTTATGGGATTACCACAACAACTGTCAAGGTTTGCTTAGGCCATATCCAGCTGCTGCATAGCTCTTCTATTTTTAGTATGGCTTTCATTACCAATACCTCACAACATGCACCCAAATCAATTTCTTGGATCCATTTTTGTAGCCACAGTTATGTGTATTAACACTTACTGCAGGGCCATACAGCATAAAGTCTGAATTTTTCCCAAAAAGTTTGTCAAATTGTGCACTACATGTGAGATGTAAGCAACCAGAGGTTTCTTCATTAATACACTTTTAAGCAATGACTGTTTTCAGTTGCAATGCCCATCTGAGGACTGAAAGAAAACTACCCCTACAGTTTATTCTTAAGTGTTATTTAACCAGCATTACACGGTGCATCTCTCTCTTTTTTCCTAATAAAACTAGAACTTCAACTAAATCAGCACCGGTGCCTCATTTCAGTCTTTTTTATATTAATATTATTACACTGAAAGCATTTGAGCCAAAAAGGATTTTGTTCTGCATCAGAAATATTTGGAACTAATGTGTTAATATTCATAATCTTTTTGATCTGTGAGCTGTTGTTGAGGTAATGCCAAAACAAAGACCGTGGATTGAAGTCTGCTGAAATAAGCCATCCCGGGCTTTTCTCAGTCAGTATCTCGCTAGTGTAATAATCTTTGTTTGTGACATTGGTGTCGGGTTGTCTCACCAGAGTGTGTGTAAACTCTGCAATCAGGTGCCACGGGTTCCACCTTTCAAATCCCTGTGTGCCTAAAACGCTGTTGTGCAATCTGATTTATGCCACATAATACCACAATGAACAAGAAGCACTTGAGCTGTCAAATCATAATGGTGAAATAATGAAGACATGCTTTGCCTTCACTCAACACATGTAGAGACTGTTAAAGTAACCTCGAGCATACTAATCATTAATCTTCCTCATTAAGGTAAAAGCCAGTATTCCAGAACTCCAATTTCAAGCACAGTGATAGTTTTTCATGCCGTGAAGATTGCTAGTTGACACACATGTGGAAGTCATTGCTATTTTAGCTTGCAGGTGTGTGTTAGCTTGAAAGCTCCCTGCTTTCTCTAAAACAGAACGATCGCATGCTACCTTTTATGAGTCAGATGACGTGCCACACGTATGCAGATGCAATTATCAGTGTTTGTTTGGTAGTGGAGAAGAGACCTGTGGTTTCAATCACAATATTCTTTTAATGTGCTGTGTGTTCGTTTTCGTAGGAAAGGTGCATATAATCTCACAGAGGATAAAATAGACCTGGCCCTCCTGGAGCTTCACTCGGCATCCTAAGCGCTATGCTGTTTAACAAAGCAACGTCACAACTGCACGAGTAAATTGTTTTTCTCTATATGAAGCAGCTCCCAGAGGGATACAGGAGCACAGGTCAATTCCAGCTTTCAAAATGCAGAAGCAAACAGCTTGCTACCCCCCTCTGACACCTCATGCTGTTTTAGACTTCAGTGAAGAGGTAAACTAAAGGTCTACACAGGGAAAAAAAACAAGAGTGTGGGCAGAATGCATGACGAGGAGAGAAGTGCTTAGTGAGTTTTAAAGGACACACACACATACAGACAGGAACCACAAGTGAACGTCTGTTGTCCTGTGGAAATTAGGCAGGAGCTGTCAATGCTGCCTTTTTTTCTCCCCTCCCTCAAATGCACTTTCTCTCTGCTTTTCGCTTTTATCTCTGTTCTTTCCTTATGCATCTCTGCCTGTCTGTTGTATTTTTTCTCCTTTGATAAATCTTTTCAGAAATGTGTGTTCATCACTTTCCTCCTTTGTGTCGTATCCTCGCCTCGCGCTCTTTCTCTGTCTGTCTTTCTTTGTCTGCCTGTTGTGACAGCAGGGCTGCCATCCCACATATCCCCTTGGCTCTCTTGAGCAGCTGCCCCATGCCCTCTGATATCTAAGGAGTTTAGGGGTGTGTGTGTCTGTGCATGTGTGCACTACACTGCAGTATATGAACAAAACGGACACTTTGATGTGAGGCGGCTTTTTAAAACAAAGGAAATAATTCTCCAGTCTAGTTAGTGAATTAGTTATGCACTGATTTAAATATCAGCAGTGCACTGCTAGACAGCCTTTGCTATAATGATAACCAACAAAAACACCTTAAAGTCGTGTTCCTGTTAAGTTAGATTTAAAACCTACTGCAGAGCAATTGATGCATTTACAGTCCTGTTACACGGTGAAACAGAGAAAACAAGAATATGACAAACAAACTAGCATGACCTTAAAAGACAAGTGCAAATAAATATGATATAATAATAAAAATATAATTAATGCATAAATAAGAGTGTTTTTTGTTAATAATGCCATGTTTTTACTTGTGTACGAGTGGTAACTGTAGCCCGTTCAGGTTGCACAGATAGTCCAAATCTTTCAAAATTGCACACCCATCACATTCTTCACAAGAAGGTTTGTTGTGTCTCTAAGGACATTTAAAAAAGTGGTGGAGATACAAAGATAGGTGCTTTCAAACATAGAGAGCTGGACAGGGCCGCAAATGCCATCGTGTGATCGTGGCTCCAGAGTTGGCAGTTTGTCTTGTAATTGGAAGGTTGCCGGTTTGAGCCCTGGCTCCGACAGTCTCGGTCATTGTGTCCTTGGGCAAGACACTTCGCCCGTTGCCTACTGGTGGTGGTCAGAGGGCCCGGTGGCGCCAATGTCCGGCAGCCTCGCCTCTGTCAGTGCGCCCCAGGGCGGCTGTGGTAGCTTGCCATCACCTGTGTGTGAATGTGTAAAGCGCTTTGGGGTCCTTAGGGACTAGTAAAGCGCTATACAAATACAGGCCATTTACCATCAACCCAGCAGCAGGATCAGAATCTGCTTTTTTGTACGAGGAACTGGAGGAGCACTACCAGAGCCCAACAAACTGGCCTCCAGCAGGTTAATTATCTGACCAAAGTGTCAAATGAAAAAATCCACTAAGGTGGCACCAGAGCCCGATATCCTTTAGTGGGACCTGTTCTCACAATCCAAAACTATGCAATCCATTTGCCAAGAATATACCTCACAAAAACATCCACCTGGACGATGCTGCATTTGAAATGTTGTCTCCGGACTCTTTCGCAGCTATCTACTTATGCTTCTAGATTAAATCCCTGAACTTTAAGCGACTGTGTGTCATAGTGTCATGATTGAGTCTTCCCTCGTATAACAAAATTTGGAATTCAAGCTTATTTTTGCCGTTCTTACATAAGAACAATTCCCATTCTTTTCTTCACAGTGAAGAATACAGAATAATAAAACGTTGTCTACTTACTGAATCGAGAGCTGACGCTAAAACCTGTTATGAAACTCTATCAATAATTCCATCCTTCTGACACACACACAAGAATTCTAAGTAAGTTTCTCTTTTCGCACATGGAGAAGACATGATGAAAATAACCTTGTTTTCCACTCCCCGTTACATCACTCCATTTTATTTCATCCCATGGTTCAGAGAGAAAGAAAAAAAGCTTAGCTTAAATGTCACACAGCTTCAGCCAACTCAAACTGACAGTTTGGACAAAACATAAGATTTCACTTGTGCAGGCCTTCTCTGGTAAGAGACATTTTCCCGCTTTGTGCTGCTTTGTGTTGCAAGACTATGGAGTCAGTAAATGTGAAAGCTGTCTCTGTGCATTGCAGCTACTTTGATCTGTGCAATTGTGCAACCCAGAGGTTAGAGGTTGGGTGAAATTCTTAGTTAGATGCAGTCAGTGTTGGGGAGTAACGGAATACATGTACCGCCGTTACGTATTTAAATTACAAAATATGAGTAACTGTATTCCGTTACAGTTACCGTTTAAAAAGGTGGTATTTAGAATACAGTTACTTTGTTGAAATAAATGGATTACACGGCGGTACTTTCCTGTTTCATATTGTGGCGGGTCAGGCCTGTTTGGGTTTTGTTTGACAGCTACGTTCTGTTGTTCCAGGTGGTAGCGTTACGGTTGCCATGGTTACAGGGTGACGCTCTCTCTCTGCGTGTTTCCTGGGTGAGAGAGGCCTTTTTGTTGTTGTTGTGCTAAGCTAATAGGCAGAATGCTACAGGTATAGCTCTAAAGAATGTAGCATCATAGGCAGTGTAGTCCGTGCTGCAGGGAGAATGGACTGCCATACCGTTATGTGTCTGTGAGCGAGGGAGGGTACGAGTACGAGCTGTCATCGAGCAAAAACGGGAGCTGGAAGCATGTAAATATAATAATAACCACTGCAGCCAAGAAGAGTGCCTGACGAGCCCAGTTGTAAGTAAGCTATTAAGACTCGACTGTACACCGTGTTCGTGTTTTCCTCCAAAAAACAATAAGTTCCGTTGGAGCAGCCTTTCAACGCCTCTCTCTGTCTCTCGCTAGCAAAGTTGACCCAGACAACAAAGTAAAGCTAGTTTTCAGCTACGAGCCCCACACAGAACCCACCGTATTAGCCAGAGGTCCCTTTACTACGGTTCGGAGCCGCGGACCTTCAGTAACAGTAATAAATCACAGCAATAGTACATTCATGTAGTTGTAAACAGCATGATAATATATTAAGTAATCCAAAGTATTCAGAATACGTTACTCTCATTGAGTAACGTAACGGAATACGTTACAGAATACATTTTGGGACATGTATTCTGTATTCTGTAATGAAATACATTTTAAAAGTAACCTTCCCAACACTGGATGCAGTTGAAGTGTTGAATTTTTAACGGTGAGTCTTTTTGATGGAAATTTCATTCACTGACACTGAAATTAATTAATTAATAAAAAAATATAAAGAAACAGGGCATCTTACCATGTTCATCTAGTAGTATGTTGTCAGGTTTGATGTCTCTGAAAAGGGACACAGAGAATACAGTAAAATTAATCTTCGAATATCACAAATCGGAATCAGATTTGTGTTTGTAAATCACAAAGTGATTGTGCAGATATGCAGCACAATTTGTAGAAGAAGCATGATTGGGATTTGCAAACCCCAAAATAATCAAAATGATTAAAAAAAAAACAGTGTTTCTTAAATAAACAGTGGATCAAAGTGCTGATTACTTGTTGAACAGACACCTTAGAAAATGACTATGATGCTCGAGATCCAATCAGGAGAATGAAAGCTTGCGAGTTTCAAATGCATCAAAATCACAATTATAAGAACGCTTTCACATTCACATTAAACATTTTATCCATTAAGGCTATAACTTTGAAGCTGTTGTCATTTTAGTGCAGTCAGGGGAATTGTGTGATAACGTCTTCTTTAAGGTAGTAATCTGTGAAATCTGAAACGTTGGTGTGTTGCGTCATCCACTGTGATAAGCGCACAAGGCTCTGGTATGCATCGCAATTCCCGCAGTTCACCTGTGAACAAAACAGCGTGGGTGGTACTCTGATGTCTTATTTGCTGCTGGTGACGTTTGAGTTTCTGTAGGTGGCACTGTCATCTCTGCCAAGGAGCTGAGATTACTCATATTAATTACTTAATTCTTCTCTTCTTTATCCTAAAAAGGCCTTATATCTGCTTAAAAAAGGAGGCGAATGTACAGCTGACTGGCATGCAATTCTTTTGAATCATTTCACTTAAGCAAAAAACAATATTTAATAAGGAAACTTTAAAATGGTGATCTCTTACATTCGCTGTGTGATGAACACAAATGAATCGTAACTATTTATGAGAGAACGGGGGGCATCAGGTTAAACTGTGGGAGCAGAAACCTGAAACCTGAGAAGAGTGGCAGGTGTGGACCAAGACCCTTTCAAAAGTCACAGCTTCTCTGCACCATGTGCTTGTTTTTCTCCTATTTTCTACCACATTTTTTTTTCATGACATCCATGAGGCAAACCTCCCATCCAAGATAGCATACTGAATTGAGATCTGATGACGAGACTCAGACTCCTCACCCTTTTTCCAATCACCTATTGTCCAATTCTGGTGATCCTATGTGAACTGTGACCTCAGAATTATTTTCTTAGTTGACAGGAGTGACGCTCGGTGTGCTCTTGTCCAACTGCTACAAGGTTTGACCTGTGTGCTCACAGATTCTTCATACCTTGGTTTAACAAGTGGCTATTTGAGCCTTCCTGTTAGCTTGAAGCAGTCTAGCCAATCTCCTCTGACTTCTGGAATCAACAAGGCATTTTCAGTTAGAGAACTGTGGTTCGCTGGATATTTTCTCTTTTTCAGATATTCTCTGTACACACTATAGAAGGTTGTGTGGGAAAACACCAGCCTGTCTAATACCAACAAACATGCCGTGTTCAAAGTCACTTAAATCCCCTTTCTTCCCGATTCTGATGCCCGCTTTGAACCTCAACAGGTCGTCTTAAACATTTCTATATGCCCAGATAAACTTAATTGCTGCCAAGCGATGAGACATTTGTGTTAATAAGCAGCTTAACAGGTGTAATTAACAGTGGCTGGTGGGTGTTTATCATCAAGAAGCACCACAGTAACACCTCACTGTCCTGCTGAAGCAATATATGTTTGTGGAATTAGATCTAAATTGTAATTTAAATATAAATAGCCCCGTTCTACTCTTATGAGGTATTCAAAGCATTTATAAGATTATTTAATCAGCAAAAAATAAAATAAAGCACAAAAAAAGAAAGAATCTGCTTCCAGTGAAAGTTTCAATTTCGTTACTTTAGTTCAGACATTTTATTTATTTTATTATTTATCATATTATTTTATTTTTTAACTGGAAAAAAATATTCATTTATCACACAGATTATTTTTGCTAGGAGATTTTAGTTTTAGTTTTATGTTTTTAATATAGTGTGTTCTTCTCTCCTCTTCATTGAAAACAAGAGGACTAAGTAACGTGTACTAAAAAAAAGGAACCATAGAACTACAGGAAGTTAACTGTCAGGGTGGAAATTAATTTGAACAGAGAAACACTGACTGCTGTTTCCCAAACTGTTAGAGTGACAAAGGCATCTGCAACAATACCAAGATCCCCGATGACAATCAGCAACTTCAAAGAACAGTTCAGTGTCCAATGATTTCCCTCCTGGCCATTTTTAAAGTTCAAAGCATCGTTATTCTCCACTTTTCCTTGTTTTCATTTATCTGTATTTGACACCGTCATCTGTCTTTTCCATACCATGACACTGTCTGCTCCACTGAGACCACTCCTATAATGTGCTTACACACTTCTTTGCATTTCACCTTTTCACCTTGGTGCCTTCTAGCAAACACACTGAAACCTAAAACTCTTCGGGCACACACAAAAGCACAAACTTAAAAGTGGCGCACAGTGTCATATTCTGCTAATTACCATCCTCCCTGTGTGAGACTGATGTGCCGGTGTGGCTGCAGACTGGATTCAAAGACTGGAAGGGTACATTGTGTTCTCAGCTTCACTCTGTTCTCTTGTCTCTGGAACATATCACCACTGCTCTAAAATGCTTTGAACTGGAGCAATGATATTCAATATTCAGAGCCCACAGTCCATGCTAAATGAAGTTTTATCAGTGTTTGAATAATACCTTACACATATTGGGTTGCGCATCCTCACTGTTAGTGGGTGTCTCATCTAATTATGTCTTTTGCATATAGGAGCACAGCAGGACTTAGCATATCAAAGGCCACACTGACCTGGGCTCTCTGTGTGGCTTTGTGTGCATATGTGTCTGTGTGTGTTGAACACTCTTGGAGACAAGGAGAACCTGTAGCATTAGACTTGGCTCTCTGGCAGATCGAGTGGCACAGGCCCAGGCGGGGGTAAGAAAGGTCGACCATGTAACCCTTAATTAGCTGACATTTGCCTCAAAGGCTGGCACTGAGGGGGAGAGGAGGGGCATGTGTCGCCGCTAAAAAAGCACACTGCAAGTGAGAACAAGGGAGCATCTTTTACCGCTAAAGGCCAAGCTGTCATTGTGATGCCACGGGAAGCAGCAGGGGCCGACACACCTGGCTTAAGAGATAAAGCAAAGCGGCAAGTCTCATTAGGAGTTGGTGCATGGTAAAAGCCGAGCTGCTGAGATAGAGGTGATGACCATGATGACCACGAATGACTTTGTCTTTTGGCAGTCGACATAAATGAGCAAGCAAACAGCAAGTTTTGACTTGAAAATATTCCCATTGTATTTTCAAAAACTCCCATGATCCATAGAATGCTGCAACAAGTTGCACATCAGCAGTGGAAAATAGCAGAATGCAAATATCTAATCAGTCAATCACATGGCAACAACCCAATGTATTTAGGCATTTAAATACGGTCAAGAGAAGAAAGGTGATTTAAGTTGTTTTGAATGTGGCATGGGTTTTGTATCAGATGGACTGGTCAGGTATTTCAGAAACTGCTGATCTACTGGGATTTTCCCACACAGCAACTTTTTTTGGCGTACTTTGGGACCCTTAGTAACAATCATTAGGCTCATCTCAAACTGGTTTCGTGAACACTCAAATGACCTCCACAGACACCAGATCTCAATCCAGCAGCTCACTGGAATGTGCAGGAACAGGAGATTTGCCTTGTGCAGCACACAAATGTGCAGCAACTGTGTGATGCTGTCATGTCAATACGGACAACGACATCTGAGGAATGTTTCCAGCATTGTTGAATCTGTGCCACGAAGAATTAAGGCAGTTCTGAAGGTGAAATAGGAAGGTGTCAAGCCTATAATGAATGGTCCAGAGAGTGAATATACATATGTAACTAACATCCATCCATCCATCCATCCATCCATCCATCCAGCTACAGTTGCAATTACAAGGATTTCTGCTGATTACTTAAAACTCTTCAACTCACCTTCAAGTCACAGTTTTAGACAAGCTAAAGGGAACTAAGCTAATAACATAACATATTCTTGTTTAAAATATTGTCCCACACACTGGTTGGGCCGAACCCTTTATAAAAGTGCTTTTGCAAAAGAAGTGCCAATATTTTTATAAACCCAGGGATTAAAAAACCCATTGACCAATTCTAATTTGCATTCAGTTGAAAAACCTATGAATTAAATGCTAGTTTTCTTTCACAGCAGCTGACATAAATTCAATCACACATAATCAAAAGTAGGTCAGACGGCTCTGCACTAATGTTGTCTAGGGAAAAAAGCAGTGTTAGTATTCACAGGGTTTTTTTTTTCTTTGACTCAGCACTAAATCAGAGAATGTTTACTCTGCCGTTTACCTTGTTTTTATGACCACATAATCACAGTTGGAGTAGTGGAAGCCCATTCAGTATTCTTGGGATTTTGAAAAATAATTCCCATTATTTAGTTTCCAGTGATCTGGATGTGAGGTATCTGGTCACTATGGTCTAAAATCCAATTTCATTGCAGAGGACATGAGACATCTCACCCGGTCATTTCAGCTAGCTGTTTGTCAGGTGTGCATTAGCCAGGATAACTGCAATGCAGCACCTATTAGTGCTAAAAAGGACTGTGTGACGATTGGACTGCTTGGTTAAGTTACACCTTAACCCAGAGCAAAAGGGATGAAAGAGCTATACTTGTTTCCTTTCCTTTCTATAATGGAAATTGCAGGGAAAAAAACTAATATATTTCGTTCTTGCACTGACAACCACTAAACTGTGAGATAACAACTTGTAATCATCAGCCATTGTTTGTCACTGCTGGAGTACTGCAGAATTGTTGCTTAGATGAACAAGGTGTTTTTTAAAATAAATTCTCTCAGCCAAAAGTAAAAAGTAAAGCATGTATCATGACAGTTTATATATAATTTGACAGCTGTGATGCTCTGCACAGAGATATTAAGTTTATATCTAAGGTCCTGTACACAAATTTAAATAGAGGGGATAAAAGAAAGAAATAGTTTGAGGTCTAATAGCCACACTAAAAGAGTGTTTAAGTCAAAAAAGCTAAAAAAAAAAAAATCCTGAGGCATGCAATTAAAGAGCTAGAGCATTAAATTGGGAGAAACAGCGGGAATAGTGGCGATTTAAGAAAACACAGAATGCATAAATCATTGATATTCTGTATGGATAAACAGAGAAAATGAAGCAAAGGACGAATGAGAGAGTGTGATATGAATAAGAAATAGGAAGAAATATAGGAAGCTAGGGGAAAATGAAGTAAGAAAGGAACAAAGAGCAAATTAAACAAGTAGGATTAAAGGGATAAAGTGTGAAATAGAAAAAGTGACCAAAATTTTGGGCTCCTCTGAGTGAGGAATTTGATGAAGGGCCAGAGAAGCTCAGTGAAAGCTGATCCCCTTAGCTTTTCTCTCAGTTGACTGACCCTACAAGCTATTAGCAGGATCTAATGGCCTCATTACAGCATGCTATGAGAGGCAGAGGAGTAACTGAGCCCTGTACCTGGTCATACGACACCACGCTGATACTCGACCAGGCCAACACACCTGAGAACAGAGGCTTGTGCGCACACTCACACCCACACACACAGGTCAGACCATTAAAAAAGCACATGTAATAATACACATGCCGAAACCAACAAGACAGAAGCACACCTGCTTACATGTGAACTGTGAAGCAGTAAGGGCTCCTGGGGGGATTTTAGGGGAAGAAAGCCATTCTTGTTCTGACATGTTGCAGTAAAAGTGGCAAACAATCTGCCACATGCGATGACAAAAACACTAAGCAGTTGGTCTAAAATTAGCCCACACGCACATCCTGTGACTATGACTTCATTGTTGTATTTATTGGATTGTTAATTTGCAGGAAGATCTAAAGAATGAAGCCAAATCAAACATTTAAAGCCACATAGCAAATACATTATTACAATTTAACTTGACCATTATCTTCTTGATTATTTAACAGTCGGTTAGTCCATTTAATGTGGCATCATGACTTTTCCTTTTAGTTTTTTGTTAAATCTTTGAACAAAATGCAAAATTTGTTGATATGAATCCTTTAATCTTGCTGTTTTCCACGTTAAAAAGAAAGCGATTCATAGCTTCTACGGTGAAATTGGCGGTACTAGTTTTCTGCTGGCAGTTTAATCACAGGCTCTTTCATGGCTCGGCCGCTTTAGTAGCTTCTCCCCTCTGGAATAAAAGCGGGGAGCTGTATGAGCTCGTGCCGCTCCCCCTCTGTCACAAAAGAGAGTGGAGGAGCTCTGGAAGCCCCAGAAAGCCCTCAGCTCAGCTACATCCCACACTCTCCCAACAAGCAATACACACATGAACACAGCTATGCACAGTTTGTGTGCAGAAAAATGCACGCGACCACAGATTCACACAGTGTCAGAATCCCTCAGTTCTCAGCACCCACGCCCACCAGCCACTGAAGAGCGAGTCAGACAGCCGCTGCCTTTGAACGTGAATTGAAAGCCCAACTTGATCCACAGAGACTAACTGCTCCAATCCAACAAACTGCTGCATCTCTCATCCACCCTTTCGTCTTCCTGTTAACGGCAAGCAGCACTGACAAGTGCGAGAAAGAGACAGGTGTGCGTGTGTGTGTGTGTCTCTGTCCTCTAGTTTATCCACATGTGTAAACAATATTTTGCGTGCACCAACAGTTGAGAAGAGAGACGTTCATTCTTTATTCAACAATAAATGCCGACTGTGACCCGGTTAACAAAGTTGGCCTTGACGAGTTCCCGGACTCTGGGAGAGCGGCGAGCAGACACGAGAAGCAGACACGTGAAGCAGCCAGTCAGCGCTAAAAACTCGCATCACAATTACTGGTGATGAATAATTCCCAGAGTCAGAAACATTCAGAGATTGTTGCAAAAGAAATAAAATGTCATCTTTTTCTCTCTCTCTGCCTCTTTTCTTTATCTTTCATCACCTTCTTCTTGTCTCTCAGTCTGCCTCGGATTTCCTGAATGTGCTGCTTTCTCCTTCCTCCTTCTATTTTTTTTTTTAATTCTACAGAACACTTGTGAATTAAATACACAAGCAGCCAATTAGTGATCTTTTTGGAACAGACTTGCTTGTAAACAGTCTATCGTGTTCACAGCACAAACCTCCTCCCATCCTTTAATCTGCTACTGTGAGCTGAGGCTGAGCTGAAGGAGATTTTCAACAAAGATAACGCTCAATTTACCGTTTTTTTGTTGTTGTTGTTTTTGAGTTGCTTTTTTTTTTTTTTTTTGGTGGTGGTGGAAATGAGGAAAGCTAGTACCAGCTGGCACTTTAATCTCCATTTATGAAATATGAGCATATAATTTCTCTCTCCCTCTCTTCCCTCCCTCCTGTTTTTTTTCTTTTTCTTCATCTGCTGGGAAATAAAACATTAACACGCTCCATGAATAAAGGATACTTCACTTGAAGACCTGACAAATGCTTCCCATCTCAAACAGCTGATGGAGAGTAAGAGTAATGACTTTGTCTGCAACCATGCATACCATTTACTATTTTTTCTCCTTTTTTTTAGAGCACAAGAAGACCCACTTCCTTTCACCTTCACTTAAGCAGATAGGTGAATTAAGATCATATTCCCTTTCGGCAGCTTAGCAAAAGGTCTCTTGAGGAGAAGAGGGCGGAAAGAGCAAATAAATTATTTGAAGCACAGCTATGTTTGTGCCACTCCCTCTGAGGAAGAAAGAGACCGTACACAAGAAAAAACTAAGAACGAGGATGTACAAGAGTAGAGCATGGATAAGAAATACATTAGGAAGTGGGAAGAGGAAATGGCACAAGAGGTGAAAAAAGGCAGCAATAATGAAAGAGATTATGAGGGAAAGGTAGAGAGTACTGCATGTATGTATACATGTGAGAGAAAGGCTCAAAGAGGAGATGAGGGGAAGAGATCAGAGCTTGCAAAAGCAGAGCCTCTTTAGCTGAAATAGGGTTGCTGCTGCAACAGCTGGGTATCAGTATGCGTCAGTTCATTTAATAAGAAATAGTAATGTCAATAAATAGACTGGTTAGTTTCCACACAGAGGCAAAAGCAAACAATGGGATCTGTCAGTTCTTTCAGTATCTTTTGACTCTTTTGACTTAGTTTTTAGGTCCAGAAGATGTCTCATGTCACTTGGTCTGATAGTTACCTATGCTTATGCTCATACTGAGGCTGTTTCTGAGGCTGCTGGCTGGTGGCTGACTCTAAGTTCTGGATAGTGTTAGCCACTTAACCTTTGTTGGCTTCTTTCAAATGTTTGTGTTCAGCTGAATGAAAGCAATTTAAGTATCTGATTAAGTTTGTTCTTACAATCTCCCACTTTGGCCAACTTTCATCTTAACTCAGAGGGAAGAGCTTTCACGCTAACAACATAGCATGTGGCTACAAGTGTGTGTGTGTGTGTGTTTGTGTCTACTTAACTGCAGCACTGTGTGGATGTTGTGCATGCATGAAAGCGACCAGCTAGCAACTGGTTATACATGAGGCTAACCAGCGGGTCAGGGCCAAGAATGCTTAAAAATCTGCCAATATCAATTCCTGCCTGGTCGATCATTGCATCTCTAGTTTAGTTTGAAACTTTTCAAAATACTTTTTGGACAAGAAAAAAGGTCTATCCCACAGGAAACAATACAACATAATAACAATGTACAACCAATTTAATATTTGTCAAGGCCTTTTAATAAGAAATTGTTTATATTAAAGCAATTAGACTTTGTATTACTGGTTACTTTGTATTATTAGTCTTAGAGCACTGTATTGTTAACTTTAAAGTTATCTATATGAATGACAGAAATCATCTGTATATTAATGGTCCTTACAGCTTTACCAGGCATATCCATGAAAGCATCAGATGGAGCCAAGGTACATACCTGTATGAAGTTTTCCATACATGCATTGCAGGATGTAATGTACGTGCAGATTTCTTGTTGTAATGTCAGCACTGATTATATTTAAGTATAGCCACACTTTTGAAAATTTAGTTTTTTCCACCATTTTCACTAAGAGCACAGTCCTCCAGCATGCTGCACAGCAAGTGGGAGATGCTCCTTCCCCTTGCACAGATTGTCTGAAAGAAAGGTGTTCCTCCCAGATTAGAAGGAGCAAAAATATTTCATGTCATAAAATGTTAATCTTATTGCAAGTTAAAAAGGGACTTGGTCAAACAAAATGTACCATTATTGTAGTTTGGATCTTTCTCCAAAACAATTAGAGTCCCCCCAGCACTCTAGTGCACTGTAGCTATCATGAGGACACAATGGGCAACTGAAGTGGCTGATGAAAAAAATGTGGTGGTGACCAACTGACTACAGTCCAAAAATCACTCCAATATACCCCTTTAACTGAGTCCATGAACCTCTGCTGCCATCCTGGCCAATTGGCATAGCAGCAAACACATGCTGGCCTGAATACAAACCCTCCTTTTCATCCTTTAATAAACCGCGCATTGTCTAAGCCAATGTCCAGCACCTCGTTGCCATTGTGGTGAGCAGCAAACTCAAAATGCAGCTAGCTGGTACCCTGGTGGGGTTCTGGCTCAAGCTTAGCTAATAAATCATCACATTCTATATCAGTCTGGCTGCCATTAGGGAATCTGATCAAAAGCTCCACGCCTATCTGATGATGCAAGTATATGCAATTTAGACTTTTGCCTTGAAATGAGGAGATGGGATTAGGTGTGACAGACTGAGTTTTGTAGTAAGCTTAATAGAAAAGTGAACAGTGTCCTTGTGACGCTTCACCATTCGGATGCTGTAAGATGATGGAAATGGAAAAGAGGACATCAACTACAGTTGCTTAAGATGAATGTACTGCACTACCAGTCTCACTCAGTCAGAGTTCGTCACATTGCTATCTCTCAGTGCATTAAAAAAAAGCAGTGCAGATAGCAAATGAAGACAACTTTAATAAAAGAATCCATAATTGCATGCACTGCAGCAGCAATCAGTGCTATAACATATTATTAAAGTTCTATCATATAAGTGCTTGTTTTCATGCACTACTTGTAATTTTCAGCAACTTTGGATTTAGCACAGCTGTGGCTCCACGTTGTAGTGGTTAACACACAAAAAGTCCCTCAGGTGAGACTGAGATGAGACACAAACCCAGCTTCAAGGGGTCACAAGCAAGTGTAAGCCTAGTGCCGATCCCAAATCTCTGTCAAATCAAACATGTGGTTCTGCCCCATGTGGGGACCCTTTCAAAATAAAGGAGCATCTGAAGAACCTTTGAACTTAATGCCTCATTTGAATGTCAAGTAACTATTTACTAAACTTGCATGTAGCTCAGGTTTAACTTACTGAGTTGAGTAGGTGACCCATAGTGTTAAAGCAGAGGCCTGGTTTGAATCTGGCCTGCATGCTTTCCCTTGTGGGCTTTCCTGTCTTCTCTCCACTATCCTAACACAATAAAGGCTAAAAGCCCAATAAATGCACTTTAAAAAAAATCAGACTTTATATGTTATAATTCCTAACTGAAGCTTTAACTTAGGGGAGTCCTAAAAGGCATTTTAAAAAAAGCCAAACGATTAATCCTTTAACGACTTTAATGGGTAGTCTGTTTCCTGACTGCAACATATTGACTCGTTAAGAGCATAGACTGGTTGACAACATGTACGTTTTTCCATTATGAGGATTCCAAGAAACACTGAAATGCACCCGAGGATCCACAGATAATTGTTGTTGACGTCAAAGAGGATGGGATGAGGTAAACAACCACAGAACACACACACACACACACACGGACAAACAAATACACACACATCCCCCACCGCATTCTTGCCATTTATCTTTCCACTTGTTTGGAAGGATTTGTCAAGTCTCTGAAGATGTCATATAATTGAGACTCAGTCTAATGTAAATAATTCAGACTTCCCACCGAGATTTATGTTAAACAGTAAGCAATTAGGTTTACAAGATATAGGAGAACCAGAAAATGAGAAATATTAATGGCCCATAAAGCCTATAGACTAGTAAATCCCATTATTTAGTGCAAAAAGTATGGCATAAAAATTTAAATTGAATAAGTTTTTGCTTTAAATCATTTTTGGAACATATTTCAAAAATATTTTTGCTTGCTTGTTTTTATGACAGGTGACTTAATAAACACGTTAAGCACTATATATATACTATATATGTGCTTTTGAACTAGTCATAGTATGGATACACACATATTCCAACAAGCCTAGGTGTGTAGAGAGTTTTTGTTGTTTAACTGCAAAAATACCCTTAATTGCTTTATAAAGATGACCTTTGACTAACACCTGTGATACTGAACTAAAAACAAAATAAATGAGTAAAAGATAGAAGTAAAAAGTATCCGGTAGTTGGGTACAGTTCCCGCTTCAGTTTAATGTCTAAAGGATGTGATGTAGTAGTGCAAGATCTGACCATCTAGAATGTAGAATTGGTATATCTGACAAATGAAATTTAAAGCACTCATACTTGAATAAGCTGTGTCATCTTCGTTTTATTGTACAAATCTGTTTTATGGCTCCATGTTTAAAAACCTGTTCAACACCTGTACCTCTGTACTGTAATAGCATATGCAATACCAAACTTACAAAGTCTATTTTAAGGTAATATTATTTTCCATTAAACATATTTCCACTTTGTGTTTCATGCTCAGAGGTTGCTCTATTGTCCCTTGATGACACTGAACTAATTTCCCTCCTTACAGGATGAGCTGAAAGACTGTTGCTAAGATTGAATGTTCCCATGGGACTGTTCATGTTTCCATATAGCGGCAAACTATACCGTGCAAGGACTCATTATTGAAAATTACATAGATATGTCTGCTGATGTTGCCATTGTTGTCTCGTTATTACTGTACCCAGAATATAACTGGGACATAACTGCATAAAAGACATTTACCCTGATCTCAAACCACACCAAAACCTACATACACTATGCAAAAGCCTCCAGCCACCTCCCATTATTTAGTTATCAATATAATGTCATTATTAAGCTTCTAAGGAATCAGACTTTCTTGTAATTTCTTGTAATTCTTGATCAATAGTTCTCTAGTTATGAAGGTCTTTCAAAGCGAGGGAATGTATTTTTGTTGCTTGTTAAGCCACTTAACACTGACCTATGAATCATTCAAGCATAAAAAAAGGTCCAAACTATACATACTCCACATAGCGGACATCTTAGCAAATAACTCATTTTAAATGGTATCTTCATTTCTAGTAGCCTGATGTAAAAAAACATATAATTTCTTCTCATTTCTTTAGTTGAGTTTGAAAAATGCCCAAGATAACATCGTTTTACAGGGATCACATTGTATTTTTGTAACAAAGTGATCCCCGAGGAGCTAGCATCATAAACAGTGTGTGCGGTTTGTCCTCAAAAAATGTAAGAAAACAAGTGGAAGGCAAATTGCCAGGCCTATTTATGGTCTTAAGATCTTAAGAAAAAAGCAGTAAAATACCACAGCAGAGATCTGACACGGGACCTGAGAGATGCATTGGCTCTTTATCCATCTACTGTTCATCAAAGGTTCATCAGAAACGTTGTCAGTGGAAGGGCGGCTGTCAAGAAGCCATTCTTGAGGAAGGGAAAGAGGAAGTAAAGAGTGAGGTATGCCAAATTACACAGGAACTGGACTGAAGATCATATGGAGTCATGAATCCAAATTAGAAAATTTTGGTTCACTAGTGATTATTATTAGTGTAATAATAACAGAGGAGGTCAGGAGAGAAGTCTAACAGCGAGTGGAACAGTAAAACGGTGTCGGCTCTGTCTTTCAGCAAGTAGTGTTGGAGATCTTTTCAAAACGGATGGAATTATGAATACATAAAAGTACTGTCAGATATTCATCCACCATGCATTACAATCTGGAAAGCATCTGACTGGCTGCGGATTCAAAAAACAAACATAAATATGTTAGGTTTATATTGTTGGATTGTCATTTATGCTTAGAAATATATACTCATATATGCTTTTTATAATCGATTGCATAATGATAGAAGTCTGATCCTTAGCAGTCTGCAAAGACTCGGAGTGCCTCCCACTCTGGCATACAGACACATCTTAAAGTCATGAGAGAGGTCGTACCTTCTCTTGCTGATTTATGGTATAGGAGGACACCTACTCTGTATCTATTTAAGTATAAGAGCCCTTTGTTTAGGTGGACTGCTGGACTCCTAGCACCAGCTTTGGGGAGTCTTCACAGGGTCACACACACATCTATACATACACACAGACAAGAATTGTCTCGTTCCAGCGTGGGTCTGTGCTAGACAGACCCAACAACATGCAATATATTTGCTCATACGAGCTGCAACACAAACTCAAACTAGACACAATCCGAGAAATTTTAATGTTCTACCAACTAATAACTTAAATAATATATATAATAGTAAAGGGGTTTGTGTATGTATGTGTGTGTGTGTGTGTGTGTGTACAGGTATTAACATCTTCCTGGGGACCAAAAATTGGTAGTTTACTATACTTGTGGGGACAAACAGCCCTCGTGGGGACCCCACGAGTTTGAAGGCATTTTTGAGACTCAAAATGTGGTTTTAGTGTCAGGGTTACAATTAGGTTATGGTTAGTTTTAGGGTAAGGGTCAGGGTTAGGCATTCATTTTTGATGGTTAGGGTTAGGGTAAGCAGCTAGGGAAAGCATTATGTCAATGAGATGTCCCCACAACGATATAAATACACATGTGTGTGTGTGTGTGTGTGTGTGTGTGTGTGTGTGCGTGTGTGTGTGTGTGTGTAGGTGTGTGTGTGTGTGTGTGTGTGTGTGTGTAGAAGCATCAGTACCGTATGCTGATATCCAGCCATCATATGGAAGAAGCTAATGCCATGCGTATTTTACCTCTGGCATGATCAAACTTGTAAATGACATAATTAACATGTGATCGTGTTGCATGCGATTAATGTCATTATCATCATTGCTCCCCTAATTATCATCAAAATCATTAAAGACCAACGGAAAGAGAATCTGTATGTCTCGTATTTATACCCATATAGACAGGTGCATACACACACAAACGTCCACTGAAAAGCATTCGCTCGGCGAACCCAAGTCAGCACGTCCACGTCTGAGTGAGGAAATTATATATTCAATTTCCATACAGATGAGCCGAGAGTTACTTTCAGCTCCTCTTCCTATTTGAAGCTAATGAATGCAGATTGAAAAGATGTTGATTCCATCTAAACAAACGCCCCCAACACCTGCGCATCAACTGGCAAGTCTGTCCTCTCCAGGACTGAAATAGAAAACATAATTTAAATATTCATACCCCTCAATGGGCTGAATGAATAAGCAAATTATTAATCCGTCCCACTTATTTCTCCTCCTCTCTTTCCTGTGGAGGTTTAAGAGCGTGGACAAGAGCAAGTAGCCTGCTTAACGTTAAATGGTGTAATTTGTTATCTGGGGGTGTTGATAAATTAGTGTTCTCTGTTACAGTGATGTTTCCTATTAGTCATGATCTGAGAAGGTCTTTTTCCTATGTTTGTGTCTTTGCTCAGACATCAGAGTGGAGGAGTAATTTTAAAGACCAATGTACACAGAAAGCATTTTATCAACTGTTTTTGCTGTCAATCAGTAGTGTTTGGATTTCATCAAGTGTGCCCATCGACACGCACTCTAAAACCTGTCGTGCCCTCTAAAATCAATGAATGAAAAATGGTAAAAGATGATTTATTCTGCTGAGCCATCATCAAAACCGTTTTTATATTGGAAATTTTTCCATCAATCTGGTGTAGACAGTGGGTCTGGCTGCCTTCCTTAAGGTCCGCTTTGGAAGACAGCTTGTTCTCAGGACAGAAACACTAAACAGAGGCCTGAGTCAGTGGGAATCACTGTTCACACTTTGAACTCAGTTAACCAATAAGTGGTGTTCTGAATACAGACATTACATTGCTTCAGTGAACATCATTAGTGATAGCTAATTTTCATGGACTACTAATTCATAAAATGTACAAAAACTATCCTGTAAAGCATAAACCGGGTAAATGAAGAGAGTTCTTTGTATGATACAGGGTTGCTGTATTGTTGTCTGTTACTATGTCACGAGTAAGGCAGTCATTTTGCACACTCAATGTACTTAATGTATTTTGGCAGCAAACCTTAGCCAATAATGGAACATCTCATGCACTTTGAGTTATTCAGCAACTTAAAATAATAACATTTGGCAGTAGGCACACTCTTATTGGCTCTCTGAGTTGTGGTTTTGCCATAACAGCAGATATTTCTGCCTGAAAAGCACTTAACTTGCATTTTGAAAATTAAGTAAGGCATCAACACAGCAACATAGATGGAACTGACGCATTTGATAATGGCCGTAGTCTCTGGCAGAGGGTAAACTGTTGTGTCAGGGATGACCTTAATGTCAAGACATCTTGACCTTGCCCTGTGGTGGAGCAGTATTAGAAAACTATGTGGATGAAAACAGCCAAGGAGAAAAGAGGAGTACGCAATGCCCAAGCTCTGGTGAAAAATGAGGCAGAGAAGCATAAGGAGGACACGTGCTGAAGACTATTTCTGTCCTGTTATTTTTAAAGAGACAGAGGGCAACAAACCCTTAACTGTATCATTAAAGGTTATTACAAAAAAAACCTATGTATTGAGTTATAAAAATGTCAGTTTATAGAAACACCTCTTACCTGTGTATGATGCGCTTGGTGCGGAGATATCCCAGAGCCAGAGCCAATTCACAGATGTAGAGTTTGACAGTGCTCTCTGAGAAGTGCACATTCTGCTGGAGGTGGTAGCGCAGATCTCCGCCCAGAAGCAGATCCACCACCATAAACATGTCCTCCTCATCTTGGAAGGAATACCTATAAAGAAAGATAAGTTACAAAGAAGAGTGACATGGTAACAAAGAGTCAGGGAAATGGTGAAGAAAACTGGAGAAAGAAATAAAAACTGAGGAGACGTTTAAGAGGAGGAGGGAAAAGAACTAGGGAATCAAGGGGTGATAAACCCATCAGCAAAAAAATAAGATAACAAGCGCAAATTGAACTCATGCCAGGTTTGTGCACCTCAGGCAAATCAACCTTTTAAAGATAGTGTGTAACACCTTAGTATAAAAAGTTTGACAAGAACAAAGAGTTCAGCAAAACCTTTCGGGGTTTTAACAACATGATCTCTATTAAAAACAACCTCGGAAGCCTTGCATACTCTCCGAGGACAAGTGCTCCTCTAAGTCCAGGCCTAAAGAAAAACACTCATCACAGTCTTTCACATTGCAGAAAATGCTGTCTATGTGACGCCTGTGGCAAAGTTTATTAACCTTCTGTCAGGGTTGGGGTTTTTTGTTCTCTCCCTTCCTCTCTCTTGCCTTTCCCCCTTTTCGCTGCTCTCAGGTGACGTTTAGGATGGTTCCCTGATCAGTTCCCTAATCTTTCTGTAAACTGAATGCTTTGGTCTAGGTCCTGCTTTGGAGTCATTTGACAAAGCTTTACTCGTTATGACACTTTTAAGGCTCAGAGAAATGAGAAAATCCCACAGAGGTGGCTACACAGGAGGCATGTGAGACAACTAGTCAGTCTTAATAAATATTATTCCATCATTCCATCCATCCATCCATCTTCTTCCGTTTATAAAGACCAAAGTGCTGCACAAAGCCTTCAAATTATATATAAATACACCTGAGATATACTTAAGTACATCATCACTTGATTTAAAAATATAATGTGAGCCACTATCATCCTTATACTTGTATGGCAAGGATAAAAAATGTGCCTTCTTAGTTGTCTCCACATGTCATTGTATAATGAATAGCTTGCTAACTATTCTTGTTTCCTCTTAAATTTTCCGTGGGCTCAATTTTGCATAGTTTTTACAGTTTTTACAGTACACGGTAGTTAATATTTGCCTATATATAGTCCTGTATTGGTGTCAATCTGTGAAGAATGCGCTGAGTGTGACTGCGGTCATCAGTCTGCTCATCCCTGAAGCTCCAGCATGCACAGCCAGCCTGTCTCAGCGAGAAGTCCGCTGCGTTGCACTTTGAGTAGCTGTTGCACAAATAATTGATTTTACATGCTGAGCTTCTCACCGGGGATGCACTTTTTGTTCACTCCATTTAAACAATGACTTAATTAGTTTCTCACCCACGACTAATTTATGCAAAAATTGTATAAAAAAATCGCAGCTGCCTGCTTTTTTTTTTTTTCAAAGCTCGCCTAGGGTTTTGTTCTGCATACAGTTGGCAACACAGTGTCCTACATTTCCACGTTCATATCTTGCATAAAATATCAGATCTGCTGCTACACTCGATTGAAATGTGGATTTAATTGGATGCAAACAGCCTACAGCTGAAATTGTTGCATCTTTGAAAAGAGTATTTCTGTTATTGCTGGCGGAAAAGGATCATCTTGGCTAAAAGTCAAAGTGTAATGACCAAGGATGTCTTTTTTTGGCTGTATTGGTGAACACCCTGAAGGTGAAGCTTTTCTGAACTGGATGGATGGAGATTGATTAAGCTGACTCCAAACTGTCTACTACGGCTCAGATAATGCTGAGACCACTCAACATCTGATTGCCGCAGCCTCCGAGTTTGGAAATACTATCTGTGGCATGGACATCCTGGAGATGCATATATTTATATGCAACAATAAATATTTATCCTAAAGATAATCCTATTTCTGACTCTCTTTAGGATATCCTATTTACCCAAAAGTCAACTACATTGAATCAGGCAAAATATGGTATTTTTGCACCAACAAGGTGATTCCAAAAGAGATCTATGCCAAAAACCTGTCATATCTCAGTATGGTGTGCAACATATCCTTAAAAATGTGTCAAGCCAAAATAAATCTACAGCAGATGAACAGAATCTGGAAGTCATATCCTTATGAATAAAAACATAAATCCAGCGAAGAAGTGACACAGGACCTCAAGAATTCACCAAAGCCTCATCAAAAAGTCTCAGTGTGTGTAGATGTAGGAAAGGCTGAAGCATGTCATATTACAGAAGGATTTTAGTGAAAATCAGTGCAACAGTTCTTATGGAGTGAAAACCCTATATTTGAAATTGGCAAGAGGTACAACAGCGAGTGTTTAAAGCCATCTGTAAAACACAGTGGATTCTCTGTCATAGTTTTAAGACTGATGGAACTACGAAGGTAGAAACGCATCCGATTTTAATCCAACAATAATGTCATCTGGAAAGTATCTCTTTGTTAACAGCTTCATTTTTCATTTTTGCATAACAACAATGTCAAACAAATTGCCAATGTAGTAAAAGCATAGCTGGATGGAAAAACACACAATGGAATGCAATCAGTCATGGATTGGTCTCCCTAGAGCCTGGACCTCAATAATGTGGGGGGTCATCCGGCACAGAATAGAACAAAAGGCACCCAAACGTCAAAGAAGTACTTAGAAGGTCCTTCAAAAACTCTAAAGAATGATGTCTTAAAGAAATTACGGAGAAGCTTGTCTAACAGAGTTCAGGTTGCGATGAAGAATAAAACTGGTCATAATGAATAATGACGCATTGTACAAAACATAGCTGTGTTGGGACAATGAGAATAAAAAATGTATTCAGAAAAGAGGACCTTTAACGGGAGTCTACCAAGATTTTATTCTGGAAAAGAAAAGTTTCAGCTGCTGCAGATATAACTAGAGTCTCAGAGTGGTTTGGCATGTATGCTTGTGTGTGTGCATAAAGATGAAAGAAAGGAAGAGTGAGTTGGAAAACGATATGATGCTTGAGTCTGGCACAGAAGGAAGAGACACACATCAAACCCGCATCATATTAACGCCACACTCTCTGCATTGCTTGACTTTGATGCAGGATTTGTAGTTTTTTCGGATGACACAACTCCAACTGTGTTCATGGAGAGTAAAAATGTTCTAGCTAATTATATTACTCTAGTTCTGTGTACAAAGATATGTGAAGAACTAATGAACCACACATTTGGATATGCCAGTCTAGGTGCTATCCTGTTACTGCGTACCTCAATTACAGAAGAATTATAGAAAAATAAACTGTAAGGAGTTAAATAGCAGGAACAAGTATGCAAATTTTTAAATGCGATGCTGAAAATGTGTGAAATACTGATGACTGAAAATCTGATAGTTGCAAAAAAACCTTGCCAAGGACTCCAAACCAAGATGGGAAAAATAGGGCTTTTTTGGTTTAAAGTGTGAGCCAGACAACTTTTAGTGTTTGTCGGATGGACTCTATTTTTACTCCATCTACTAATTGATTGACTGTCTTTGCTTCTCATTTGCTCTCTTGCTGTCTCCTGTGTCTCTCATCCCTTCTCTCTTATTCTACCTTAGTGTTTTTCTCTTTCTTTCACACGCACATGGAGTGTAAATAACTCTAACTGAGCCAATTTAAGGAGGTAAAGAATACAACGAGACTCTGTCACAAGTATTTAGGAGACACAAACGGAACATTAATTGCTCTTTTTTCTTGGCCACAAAACAAGAAAAGGAGTTACTTGTTTAATATGTATACAATGAGATGATTTCTTCTAATATGCTAAGTTCAGCAACTTTTTTTATGACAGGGGAATTGATCTTTACATCTGAATTAAATGTGCTTCTTGCTAATTTATTCATTACTACTAACTATTTAATAATTATTTATTTTATGTCATGTATACTAGAGATATCATGAGCCAATCTTATGGATTTCTGTTTGTGTCGATTTAGGTATATTTTAATAGACTGAAAAACAAATATGAGAAAAAAGGGTCACAAATATTGAACATTCCTATTCTTTGCATTTAATTAATTATACATCCAATTAGTTCATTAATTACCAATTACATGCCAGATACTAAATGCATTTAAGCATGCAGATATGGTCAAGATCACCTGCAAAAGTTCAAAGCAAACATCCAAATGGGGAAGAAAGGTGACTTAAGCAACTTTGAATGTGGCATGGTTGTTGGTGCCAGATGGGCCAGTCTGGGTATTTCAGAAATTGCTGATCTACTGGAATTTTCATGAAAAACCATCTGTGGGTTTTACAGAGAATGGTCCAAAAATAGAGAAAATATCCAATGAGCATAGTTCTCTGGATGAGATTGCAGTGAGGTGATAGGAAGGCAACAATAACTCAAATAACTACTCATCAAAGGAAAACTGGACAACTGAAAATTAGAATAATGTTGCATATTCTGGTCATTCTTAGTTTCTGCTTCAACATTTGAACAGAAGTGTCAGAATTTGGCATAAAAACAAAATGAGAGCATTGATCCATGCTGCCTTGTATCTTGTATTCAGGATGTTGGCGTTGGGGTTATGGTGTGGGGGATAAATGCTTAGTCCCCTTACTAGCAACTGAGCATCATTTAAACACCACAGCCTACCTGAGTATTGTTGCTGAACATGTGCCTCCATTTATGACCACAGTGTGCTAATCTTCTGTTGCGTCTAGCAGTACAATGCACCATTTTTCAAAGCTCAAATCATCTCAAACTGGATATTGAACATTACAATGAGTTCACTGTACTCATACGGCATCAGTCACCAGATCTCAACCCAGCAGAGAACCTTTGGGATGTGGTAGAGCAGGAGATTTGCATCATGGATGTGCAGCTAAAAATCTGCAGTAATGTTACCGGCACCTTCCAGAATCGAGGCCATGAAGACTTAAAGCAGGTAACAGAAGGAATAAGGTGTATCTAATAAAGCAGTGTGTGAGCATAAATGCATTTTTTAAATGTTTCAAAATCAAACTGTGGATGGCGCTCTCACTTTACCTGCATTACAGGATTTAAATGTTCTTGTCATTTGTTAAAGGAAAAAGAAATACAAGAGTTTTTTGAGGGATGGGTTCAGTTGGTTGGTAGATTATCAATGGTCAGTATAACCATGTATTGTAATAACACATACGTTAATATGAAAGTTCAATGTATTACTTGTTCAACTACTTGATGAGTTCACAACTTTGTGTTGGCTTCAGGGCAGCCAGGCCATCAAGTTAATCGATATCACTCTAGAGCCGTCCGTGAAACCAGTTTAATCGAGTAGAAAACCAACTCTCACGCTTGGCTGAGGTTTCCATGTTTTCCAGTCCCACTAGGATTTCCGTCAAAGAGACAAGGTGGTAAAAACTGAAAGGGCTTAGCCATAATTGGGGGGTGGGGATGGGGGTGTGGGGTGGAAATGGAGGAGTGACTGACTTGCCAAAGACTTCCACATAAAAGAGACAAACCATCGTACACTCACACAGACCTATCTGTTTTTATGGTTGTGGTTTTTGCGCTGCGATTAGAGTGCATTAAGTTTTGTTTTTTTTAATGATAGTTGATAATAATCAACATCGATCTGGAGATGACTGACTTAGTACTAATACAGCTCTATAATTCAGCTAGTTCAGCACTGTCTCTTCAAAAAGAAAGAAAGAAACGGTGCCTGTGAATGTGCTCTCCCTCTCAGTCGCTCTCTGACCATGGGGAGCTGGTACTTGGAAGGCAGTTGAATATGAATGAAGTCTTTAGTGACCTGCTGCCACTGCTGTCAAAATGAATTAGAAATGGCACTGATTATGTTGTTTGCCACAGGTAGAGTCTGGGTCACAGAAGCTACCTGAGTTACCACTGACGCTGTCTCATGTTAAAACTGTGCATTGCGCTGATCACTGTATGTAAACGAAAACAATCCTAACAACTTAGAGAAACCCCCCCCCCCTTCTAAATAACCTTGTTTTTAAAAGTGGTAGTCCAATCACAGCTGTAGTAGTTTGCTTTTTCTTTTCTGAACACATTTTTTGTTGTATCCTAGATTAATAGCAGCTAGACAGATAAAGTTTCACAAATCTCGTTAATAATGGATGACATAAACAACATAATGGCATGAAGATGAAAAGCTGTACAAGAATGAAATGGAAAATAATCAGCCAGTCAGTAATGGGAGTCCCGTCTCCATTTGCCTTTGCACCTGCAGAAAGAACAGACATCCACACGCAAATAACGCTGTTGATGCTTCAACCACAGTTGTGGGCTGACAGAAGCCAAGAGTCATCAGGCTGCAGATTAGCACCTGTGCATTACGTTGAAACTGTGAAAAACTTTTCATTCGCTTTCCTGGCATCGACCCTGGTGTCTCCGTGGCGCGCTAGCTCTCTCTGTTTCCTCAGCTTGTATTTTAACCGCTCCCACCTCCATAATATTCTTTCTTTCTGTGCCTATCTCTACTGTGCTGCACATGCATTTCAATGTGACCCCTTTGGTGGCTTCCAGGCAGCCGGTCAATGGGAGAGCATCCGCCATGGAGCTTTTAGAAGCAAAGACACCCCAGGCCATTTTAGTAATGGAAGAAACCACAGGGGCTCACAACCTAATGGTAACGTGTCCTTACAAAAGGACTCTGTCAAAGGTAACAGTTATGACATGTAAGGCTACACAGCTAATGAAATAATACTGAATATGCTGCAGTTTCCAAAGGCCTTATATTTTCATCACAATATAAAGCGCCCTGAGATGACTTTTGTGTTGAATCAGAGCCATATAAATAAAACTGAATTGAATTTCTATACGGTATTGAATGAAACTCTCATCTAGTACATTCTTAAATAATAAAAGGAAAATAATATAGCCACTGCCTCACTTGTATTTCTAACACTAAATTTAATATTGAAGCACTTACGACAGACTTTTGGTCTTTGCGGTAATCCATCTTCCATACACCTTTTGTGAAGTTAATGAACTAAAACTCCCTCTAAACTGCTGAGTGATTTTTGCTCATTAACATTTATCTATTGAATTCCCGCAGCATAACAACCACACCAGTGAATCTCAGTGATAAAATGCCTAATCAGGACTTTGTTGTTCACCACAGAGTAATGCAATTATAGTGATCAGACATAAATACTATACAGATGCACACACGCCTAATCTGACCACCACACCTTGTTTGAAATGGGCAGAGACAGTCAACCGCTCAGACTGTGACATGCCGGATCGATGCCAACAGCCTTCCGACCTTCCTCCCACCCAATCTTCCAACACCTCCCTGTGACTGACAGCTTCCATCAGTCTGCGTCTAATGCTCCTTCAGCACATACAAAAAAAAGAAGTGCATTGCTAAATTCTTGCCCTCACACATATAAACTATTACACTTAAACAAGCAATAAGAAATACTACTTCAATAATTTAGCAAATGATAAATTACTTTTTTTGCATTTTTTTATCAGCAGGTTTTCCTACTTGTGTGCTTGCGTCTTCAGGGAATCAGCAACCGATATTTTCTGATTCAGGTCACCTTGACTGAAGACCAAATAATTGACATGCTGACATGTTGCCTTCAAGCATTCAGCGATGGCTGCAGTGTTAAAAGTAAATTGAGGATTTTACACACAAATTTCGCAGATACACGAGGGTACTGTTTGTACCTGACGTTCAAGAAGGCCTCATTACAGTAATCGTGATATTCGAGTCTGGAGCTGGGCTTTTCTTTGGTCGTGCCAATCTTCTAAAATGCATCCTGTTTCTAAGCAGACTGTAGTTCTGCAGAATACAATGTGTCTGGTTTGCGGAACCTTTTATATAAGGATTCTTAGACGAATAGTCCTCTTTTTTGCCTTTTTATGTGTGTGTTTGTGGGAGGACATCGTGGCTTCTGAGAACAAAGATGCACATGAATGAGAAATGATGAATGATGCCTTTTTCTGCATAGAAATCTAGTGCATTAGTAAGATTACATAATGCAAAAGAGGGATTCCCTAAAGCAAATGAAGCTTTTACTTCACAATGTCTCAGACTTTTGCTAATGTACTTATTTCTTTCTGCCTTTGACTGTTATACAACTATTTTTTTTTATAATTGGCATGTTATATCATGAAGGTATTGGTTCCAGAATTTAGCAATGTCAATTAGAGGTCAAACTTTATATCAAGGTATTAAATTTGTAATAACATTTTATTGATGCAGGCAACTTACAGGTTTAAGTGTAAGTAAATGAAGGGCATTTTCATTTCTTCTTTCCTATGAGCTTCTGTCACTGTTGACACAGTTCGTAATTGAAACGAGGTGCCAGCAGGAGAAACAACAACATTATCTCCAGTGACACAGCCTAGGGCCTAGCCTGTTTCCCTGGAAATTTTAAGTAATTGTAACATCACCGACAAACACTTCAATAACTAAAGTACAGTAACCTAACCTTGTAACTCTTCAGGAGTCTGCACGATATTGTCATTTAATAAAACTGAAAAATATTATCTATGCCTGGGATGTTACATTTTAGGTTGAGCTTTTTAACCAGCTGCCTGAAGCCTTGTTTTTCCACCACGTAACTACAGCAGAATTTTCCACCTACTGTTTGCCCTTTCTGTCATATGGAGTATAACTAGTGCTAGTATCTCCTCCTTCGTAGGCTGACTGTACTCATTAGTGTGTGTTCTTGCCTCAAGTGGTGAAACAAGTTTGTTGTTTGCACCTGTAGCTGGAACAATTTTCTTGCATATTTTGCAGCATAATGTGGTTTGCTGGAGGTTGTTGAAGTAGCTCCCTTCTTAGCAACTAAACTGCCATCAGAGGCCGCTCTGGCTCTCAGACATGCCTGGGCTCGTCTCATTGTTGTGCGAATTAGCATTGCTATAGCAATGATACAGCGATATGACATTTTTATTAAATTTGTAAAAAATGATACCAGTATTATTGCGGGGAGATTGGATCAGCCCTAGATGTCATTATGGAGACTTCTGAAGTACTAAAGTAAGTCCACAACAGTCAAAATTACTGCGTGACTGACTTTCTCTGCTTGAGGCTAGTGTTGCTCACAAAGAAAACGAGTGCGCAACCAGTGCTCAACACTTCCAATACACTAAGCAACAAACAAGCTGTTTGAAAAAAGTTCTTCCTCTGTGTTATACCCTCATCAACAAACACATCGAATGCTAAATCCACAGTTAAACAGGCAGCAAGCCTAAAAGCTGAAACTTGCAGCCTCTCTGTGTCTCTCGCAGCATGACTGTACAGTATCCCTTCCCTTTTAGTCAAAGGATTGTAATGCCAACGAGTGGTTGACACCACAATGTACGATTTTCATGCCCAACTGGCTGCTTTACTGTTTGTGGTGCGATCAAAACCAATACTTTTTACATTTTAAATGCATAACATGGCATAAATAGCTTTGTTTTCACTCCTGTCTCTCAAATGCATTGCTGTTTGGCTGCCCAGTTTCCAGACATTCTGAGGCAATGCCCAGTCACAAGTGCAGTGGCAGCAAGAGAAGCATAAAGGAAGTATAGCAGGTGGTGAGGGAGTGAAATAGGAGAGGTGAGACAAGACACGTAAGAGGTGACTGAAAAGAGGAAGAGGAGAGGACAGCCAGGAGGCAGCTTTCTGCATCTAACTGGCTCAGTGCAGTTCATACGCTTGCAGGTAATCTCTCCCTCTCTCTGACCTTGAGCACTTACCTCAGGACAATCATAACTTATGCCAACTCAACATGAAAGAGAGAGAGAGAGAGGGAGGGAGAGAGGGAGAGAAAGAGAGTGGGCATAGCGCTGACCCAAGCACATCTCTAGAGGATATCACCCCCACCCTGAGGGGCTTACACTGCCAACAGCATTAACTTCCAATTTTTTTTTTCATCCAACACAGCATGCAATCAAGCAAGAAAGCAAGCACTGGTATTGTTTGTCTGATGAGTCCGTACACTGCACAGACTGCACTGCACTCTGCCTTGTGTCTTCTTTTCTTTTTCTGTGTTTTCATGTGTCCATCTATCCTCTCCTCCTCTCCTTTTTTGAAAAAATGTGCTTAAATGACTAGTTATTCATTCTCACCAAAGTAGGTTTTATTTCCATTATATAGGTAATAAATAGCATTAATTTTGCCAAACTAGTAATCAATTATATAAAAGTGACACAATGGATAAAGAGTAGAAAACAAAATACCTGATACCTCACAAGTGTTCAGAAGGACATACCTTAAAATCAAAAAAATATGTAAGAGGAAATGATAATAATAATAATCATCACTATCATTGTAACAGAACTGAACAAACAACTATGTTTTAATCTTTAAAAAACAGACTGTGAGTGTTGTTGCTGTTTTTCTTCGTCTTTGGAAAGACATCTTTCTGCCTCTCAGCTTGACAGAAGACCAGGGTGGCTTCCTTTCAAACGTTGCAGTGTGGGAGTGCTTATCAAGAATTAATGACGCCTTTCAGAAGAAAACTTAACAAGCTATACTTATCAGGCATCTTCAGTACGGTTCTTGGTGCTCAATAAACTCTAGCTTTCAAATTATGACGAATGGCTGGTTAAAGGTACCTGATGAGTCATCCTAGATTAGCATTCCCAGTTTGAATGAGCTTGTACAGTTGTCGAATAAAAGATTTCCTCAAACCGAGATGCAGTGAGGCAAGTGGGAAGCTGCCAAGAGAGGAGATACATTTGCTGTTCTTCAGTGGTCAACAGCTTTCTGGATGAATCTGCAGGCTCACTCCAAGACTGTGTAAAAAGGGTTTGTTTTTGTTGTTTTGTTTAATTGATGACGCTCTTTCATTGGGTCTGCGCATTTACTGATTTGATAGGATCCAGTCACCATATAAAATAAATGAGTGAGAAAGAATGCATTACTAAACCAACAACGGGACATTTATAGCTGATGGCAATAACCAGTGTGAAACACAAGCCTTTGAGATCAGCTGCTGAAATGGAAAGCATTCATAATTTCACAGCAGCCTTTTGTGTACATATTTAATGAATTCAGCAGTATTCTGCTAAAGTCACTTAGTGCTAAATTCAATACACTCTGAGCTGGAATTAAAAAAAAAACACATTTCTGTCAGAGTCCCCAAAATCTCTGACAGAAATGACCCTGGGAAGATTGCTCATTCATTCATTCATGAATCTATCAGACACACATACAGAATGAAAGAAAGATCAAACCGAACATCTAAATACAGTTGTTTACAGAAGTTTATATCCACTAATCATGGGCATGAATGTAATGATGCCTTTGAAATGTTCTTCTACCAGGGTGGAATGATTGTACAGCATGCATCTTTACCGATTTTAAGCAGGACGAATTGGATGCACGAGTTTGAAATCATTTCTGTTATCCACATTGGATCAAAAGTATGTATACAGGCTCAAAATATATACATGCACCTCCACTCTTATTTGGTTAAATCGCCTTGAAAATGTTGCATCCTGACTAGATGTTTTGGTAGCCTTCAACCTGCCTGGATATTTGACCACTATTCTTTCAGAATTAGTAGAGTTCATTTAAACTGCTCAGGTTCCTGGCATGGACTCAGCTTTAAGTATAATTCCCAAATTTTCAACAGGGTTCAGGTCGGAGATTTGGAAAAAGTCTGTAAGCTTAATGTAAGAATGCTTTATCCACTTGTGTATTTGAGATCATTGTCCTGTTGAAACACGCATCTGCACTCATTTGGAAAAGGCTCCAGTTAAAATACCTTCCCAACTTGATTAAATATAAAATACAGATAGATCTTCACTGAGTTCCTTGGACATTGTCATTGTTCTGTGCATTGGTCAATCCAATGAGTGCTATCAAACAAATCCTTTTTATGTTAGCAAAGAGCAACTACCAGTTGTAATCGGCCCTGACAAGTTAAAAGACACTGCAGAACCTTAAACATCACGTACTAAAAGATTTAAGCAAAGTGTATCGATGTGACTTAGAGAAAATCCAAAATCCAAAACTTGTGCGCCCAATTCTTATTGTTCAAAGTCATTAAGGATGTATGCTGATGCATGCTAATTACAATGACATTGCCCATAATGAGTGCATGCAAACCTCTGACCACAACTGCACTTATTACAGCATGATGACTTACCAAAAGTTGACCAGGAAAGGATGTTCAAGGTTCTGCATGATCTGGAGTTCTTTGAGGACGTTCCTCACTTCGTTCCGCTCCACGCATTTTAACTTGTTCATGTACTTCATGGCATACATCTTCTTGGTATCTTTCTTCTGCACAATGCAGACCTTAAGTGACAAGATCACATGTGACAACATGGCGTAAGGTAAATTCCTCATTGCTATGACACATTGTGTCCCGATTGATTATTAATTCATTATTTGTGATATGAATCAAAAAAACAGCATTCTGTTTTAAAAATACTCATACTAACAAATTTACATTATGACTTATGTTTCCATCATTCATCCATACAAAACTTATTTTTCCACCGACAAAGGAAGAGGTGGACCATTTGAAACACTCCTGCAATAACCAGAAACACAGTCTACCGAAAAAGGTTGGATGGAAAGTTCGGGAGGAAAAGATTTGTCTTTAAGCCAGTGATTAAGAATTTAATCCCCGCTTAAGATGTTTAACTTTTCACACCAGCATATTTAGCATTTTAGAGATGGGAAACATCAGGTTAGCACTCATTAGAATTGCTAGTGTGTGTCAGTGGGGAATGCAGTCAGTTTTCTCAAATAAATAGCATTAATTATATGATCCAGCAAAAAGAAACAGCAGAATATAACAACCCATTACGATGTGAAAAGCTGCTGTTTGTGTATCAAATGCATACAGACGGTATATGACGACTCAAACAGGGAAACACATGCATTTTTATTAACATGTAGAGTTGTAATAACACTAGACTTTTTTGTAGTCATGTTTGTCTGAGCTACAAGCGTCAATAAACCAGTGATTGCTGCTAAGAGAGCGATCTGCGGACCAGCTGGCACAGTTAATCAGCCAAACCCTGATCACATCACTCCTCCCATTGAACAGCTTGCCATCTACTGTGATTAGACTGCTTATCTGTCACTGGACACAGTGTCGATATTGTGTGGGTCTCTGTTGTGTGTATGCATGTGCATGGGAGTGCCTGCATCTCTATATGTGCTTACATGTACTGTAGGTGCTGATGTGAATTACTATGCGGCACTTGGCTTAACATGGTGCTGCTGTTAAAACTTTTACCACGTCTCGGGGTGTGGTTTTATTTACGACAACATGCTGTGCTCTGTGCTTAGAGGAAATTAAATCATGCAGAACTCAAACAAGTGGTTGATTTGCTGAAAGAAAAACGGGGGCCATACTGAGAATTCATTATTAGTTGTATTATCAGTTTGTAAGCAAAACATCAAATTTTCCTCATTTCAGCCTCTACATTGTGCAGATTCTATCAGATAATCTGACGGTAAACTGGATGGACTATTGGTCAAAAAACATCCATCTACTTTGGCTTTAGGGAATTAAAATGGCCATTAATTTCACAGTGAATAATGTAGAAAATTAGCAAATTAATAAGCCATGACACTAATCAGTGGCTGCAGCTCTAGGATTACATGGAACTTAGGAACGACCTGAGAGGTTTGCCTGCATGCTGTCACAACAAACACAAACTTAGTTTTATATGTAATAACTTTTTTTTTTTAATTTTGTGACTGATTTTTTACATTTCAATAATTCAACCATAAAATTGATAGTTTTATAGTTCCCTTATATATTTGTTGTTGCAGTATTCTCTCAAATTATTTGCTGGGCGACATCTTAAGCAACACCAGTCTTCTGGAAGTGTGTATTGTCAAGTTGAGTCAAGTCAAGTCAAGTGGCTTTATTGTCATTTCAACCATGTGCAGTGGTACAGTACACAGTGAAGCGAGACGTTCCTCCAAGACCATGGTGGTACATATAACAGACAATCAACACAGGACAACATAAAGTGCAAGTGTGCAGAAATTGCAAGAAAACAAAACAAAGACAGATCAAGGTGTGTGTGTGTGTGTGTGTGTGTGTGTGTGTGTGTGTGTGTGTGTGTGTGTGTGTGTTTTACTGTTGTTTCCAGCTAATCTGGGTTTATATTTCAATTTCTTATGAAAAGAAACTTACCTTTCCGAAGCTCCCTTTTCCTATTGCCCTTAAGATCTGGAAATGGTCGAAATTAACTGTTGGCATAAGCAAGGAGAAAAAAAAACAGTTTCTTAGAATCAACACAAAACTAAAACAGAAATTCAGACCTAAAATATTATGTATGTAACTGTAACAAGATGGTGTTATAGATTTGTTTTTTTGATGTGTTGTTTTTACTCATTCACCATCAAAATGAATCCGTGGCATGACATTGTATCCTCGGTTACAGAGCTGTGTTCTTGAAAGTCATTGGATCACAACCTGTAAGGTTTATACCCTAAATTTACAGTATTAACTTTTTTTTAATTTTCTGTAAAGGTTAAGCCACAAGTATGCGAACACTCTTAAATTAAATGTTATTTTTAATACTAAAATATATTTGTAGTTATCCAGAATTTTCTAAATTTGCTGTTTTATAAAAAAAAATTATCAAAGCATGTTTTTGGCAGATTTCTAAAGCATTTCTGTTTTGTTGTTTTCTTGATAGGTGGGCTAGTAAACGTGATAAGAACTGTGCTTGAGAAAGCTTCATGAGGACTAAAAGTGAACTACTTGCAAATAACTTAGGGGCAGATACAAACCTTTAGGAAGTGAAATTACAAGTGTGCATCCTTTAAAACTAGGTCACTGATGTATTATAAATGCAAAAACCTGCATGTGTCACACCAGTTACAGTAGGTTCACTGTGAGGTTTGCTTTAAGCTCATTTTAGAACAATGCACCAGTCATGCTGAAACAGATGGAGGTCTCCCGGGCAACCAGAAGTCGCAGGTTTCTAATGTGACAGAGAAATGAAATAACCTTCAGCCACAAAGATGTCTGATATGATGTCTGTTCCTAAACACCCATTTCAGACAACCTAAGCATTTCAGTAGCTCTGCTTCTTTGCTGCCAGCTTTTGCATCCTTCCCTCGCTCCCTGTGTCTCACCCACACACAAAGACAGACGCAACCTGAACCGCAGCTTAACTCCATATCTCAGTTTCCATTTATCAGCAACATTTATCGCCAATTGGAACCGGATGGGGGTGTTTGTTTCTTGCTGTCATGACAACCAGGACAGAAGGTTTTCCCTCTCCGCTGTTTCCCCGAGGATGGAACAGCTGCTGCCCACTCTTTCCACTCATCTGTCTGCGCGCGAGCGTGGTCACACACTCACACACAGACAGAGGGAAGAGGCACGCGCGCGTGAATTATCGGCTGCATTCACAATCATTATCAAAAACACGTTTGCTTTTTGACATATAGCGCTGACCTAAAACATTACCTGCCTCTTTTGCAGCAGTGTACCGTGCGCGCACGCACTCACTCAGCCTGCAGTCACTAGATGTATTGGATGTGACAGTTAATGTTATGCTCTGTTAGTCACGTATATCTGGCACATCCTCGTCTCACACTATCGGCACTGGAGTGTTTACACAACCTATTCCATATGAGGTCTGCTTTGTGATGCACATGCATGCTTGTAGCAGCCGATATACTGATGCACTTGCGTAAACTCAGCATATAGAGCCACACTTTTAGTAAACATAGTCATTTTTTTCTGCTGAGCTTATGTTTTTTGTTTAGTTTTTTTTTTTTTATTTAGAAAGACAGTTGTGATTGTGGTTGGAAGCAAACAAACTACAGAGAGAGCAAGAGATTGAGCGAGAGAGACAAAGGCAGACACAGAAAGAGAGGCTGTGAGAGCAAGGGGGAGACTCATAATTTACTAGCAGTGCTTTGAATGGTTTAATGTGATGGACACGTGAGTAACAGAGCATGTAATGATTCAAGTCTGCATATGAGTGGAATTGGCAAATTGACAGCGTTTCCATGACTTAAACTAGCTGAGGAAGTCATGTGACTGACTCTGGCACTCATCTGCTAGTCAATTTGAATCTGACTGACATGTGCTTATCAGTTTTGATTGAAATAATCACGCTTGGTCAGTTTGAGCCTCGCACAGTCTCTCACACTCTCAGCACGACTGCTACGTACTCTTTCTTACTCGGCCCGAGTGTGCCCAGGCTGGGAACATTTCAAATATCATCCTTTTCTAGAACAGTTGCTCTGACAACTGAAACAGAATCAGCTGGTCAGTCTGCTCTAATCTCACTAAAGTATGGGAAGGTGTAAACAGGACTCATCAATATACTAGAGTCTCCGGATTGCACAAGGAAGCGCGTGCACGTGTCATAAGGGACACATGAAGTACACCCATCATTCCCCAGGGGAGATAAACGTGTCTTGACAGAGTTCACCTTCATGCACACACCTCTGTGTAAATCACCTAATATGGGTTGAGTGTAAGCTAGAAAATATGCACTGACGCCAGCACAGAAAACAGATTATTCCACAGATAAATTGATTACAGGGTCGGATTTATCAATGAGCAAAAAATGCATTTAAAAAATGTTTGGGTTTAGTTTATGTCTATTTTTTTCTACGTTTTCTTACTATTGCTTTAAATGCATTTGCGGTTGAGTGGGGAAAAAGAAAGGGGATGCACATGAAAATGGCACAAACTGAAATATATCTATGTTTGCATAGCTGCGTATTTCGATTAAGCGCGCAATCTCACATTCATTTGTGTCAGTTACTAATCTCCATAAATCTCTGCATGTGAGTATAAATAACCTGTAGATAAGTGGAAGGTTTCTGGTTTCCGTTTGCAGTCTGGGCTGCACTGACCAATCGTGTTTGACCAGGCTTTAGCTGCATGAACTGAGAGGAAACAACAGATTGCATCTATTTAAGTGCACTTTTGAAACCATCGGCTGTTATCTAGCAACTATTTCGTTTTTTAATAGGTTTTTAAATGTAAATTAGCTGCATGTGCAAACAGTGCCAACAGACACAACAGGAAGCCTTGGGCCTGATATTTGTTGGCGGTGTTAGAAGCTCCAAACTACTGTTAGCTCCCTTAAGGCTAACAACAGAATAAACGAGAAATCATTTATCTCTTTATATACAGGTGTAATGTATAGAGAATCAACACATAATTTTTTTTATCTGACACACAATGATAGTCTAAGATTTTGAAATATGACCATTTATAAATGTTCACTTTACAAACAAACTGGTTTGCGACTGGTATCACCTCACAGCGACCTTTGACGCTTCTGAAGCATGAAGCGACACTTCAATTTGCATCTTTATTGCTACTCAAAGCAGCGAGCACATTATTAACATGCAGACCACCGACAATTGTCAAAAGAAAAGATTCGAAGTGGAGATTCTTGGCAGGTTAGGAGGTCAAATAATATTGGAAGTCGCGCTTGCCCTACCTTTAAGCCATGCAACAAAAAAAAAAAACCCAAAAAAACCCAACTTGACCCATTGTATGTGGAGCAGTCGCTCACTTTTCTGTCTCTTTCTCCAATAATCTTTCCTCACCTTCTTTAATATCCCCCTTGTTCCCCTAATTACACTGGGTTTCAGGTATCTTGGGTAATCTAGACAGTATAGAGCAATGAGGGGATACAACAGTAAAGTAAGGGACACCTATCTCTTCCTGTCGCTCACGGGACTTTCATCAGTGACGGGTTGCTTTTTTTTCGAGGATGCAGGGCTATTAAAAAAATCAAAACAATGTTTCTCAACAATGTGTTTTATATTCATCCTCTTTCAGTGAAATCACCCACGCTTTATTTGTGAGAAAGAGAAGTGTCAAAGAAGGTACACTATGGCATTAACTCGAGAGTTCAGAGGAGCTCCAATATGAATGACATTTCCAGAATAGCACACGAGATGACTAAGCATCAGGGTTAACCATGAATAATTACTTGATCTTTGATAAAGGTTGCCTCGATTGAAAAAGAGAAAACAACAGATTTCATTAGAGAGTGTGGGCCAGAGTGAAAAACCGGACTCTGGTTGGTCACATAACAGCTATGTTTCTAAAATTCTAATGATACTTAGGAGAGTAGAGTAGCATCTTGCCCTGGCTTAAACCTTTGGCTAAATGCAGCCTTAGTCTGCAACTTTATAAAAAGACACAAATGTATCACATCACCTGATATACTGGATATAGAGAAGAATGTAAGAAAACCTGGAAAAACCACTCCACTTCTGACTAAATTACTGACTCATGTAACACAGACTTTTTTGAAGGCCTTGGGGTTCAGCCAGAGTGGAATTAATTTCCGAGACTGACTCAGATCAATAACATCACAGACTATTATCTACTCAGGACACAAAGAAAAAGAAAATTTATTCAAACCAGGAGCTTCCCGAGTTAAAGTACTAGTCCTATCAAAGGCTCCCTTGACTGCAACCAGCCTGAAAAAGAAAAACAATTCTTAACCATGCAAGACTTGGGTGATCGATAATGATAGATGTAAAGAATAAAGAATTAAAGAAAAAAACAGATGAGATTTGATGAATGTCTTTGGCATTCAGTAAACAGCTTTTGTTTTTCTCTCCTGTTCGCCTAACTATAAGAATATTTGCAAAAAAATATACACTATTGTGGTCATATTAAAGCTAAACAGTTGTATATCAAGAGGTATTCCTCTTTTTCCTTACTGATGAGGAGTGGCGGCAGACCTAATCAGCATATTACACTTCTATGCATTAACTGTAAGTGCTCTTAATCTTGGAAAGAGGATGGAAACATCTTTGCACATCAAAAAAAAAAGCTGAAGAAAAGACAGGTTAGGGCAATCACTCAGTGGTGGTGAATCCTGCTCCCATCCTCTGCTGTCTTTGGTTTCGTTTAGATGTTAATCTCAAAGTAAAGACACTAAAAGTAGAAAAGAAGTGAAACAAGAACTATTTTAAAGGTTTAATACTCACCCTCATCTGTGTCTTCTGTGACTGGAGCCTTGCTGGACTGTCCAAGCCCCATGGTTGCTTCTCTTGTGGATTTTTCCTGTTGTGCTCAACTCAACTCAGCACCGAACAGCTCTCCCTCTGAGACTCACTCATAGCCTGGTCAACAACTGGCCCCAAACACACACACATACACACAGACAGCCTCACGTGCTCGATTGCGTTTTGCTGACTTGAATAGGTCCCGTCTTCCTCTTAACTGCCCACCTCGACACAACCACACATCACTGGATCCATACACGCGTCCACAGAGACTGAAGGACTTGGGAAAACACTGAAGGCACTGAAGTGCTGACACGCACACATAAACACACACAAACACACACACACAGGCAGCACAACTACAGCGTACGTTCCCTGTCTGTCTTCGCTGCTGTTCAGGCGACTGCAGGCAGACGGGCAGCTCGTCCAAGCCAGGAGACGGGTGGATGATGTGCCTCTGCCTCTGACCCTCTGATGACTGAGAGTCTAACCTGTGCAGGATGCCAGGCAAACATGACACCACCATCGGAGTGAGAGAAGGCGGGACAGAGAGGGAGGGGGGGGGGGGGGGGGGGGAAGAAGCAGCAGACTTTAAAGATATCAATAAACAAACTTTAATAGCAGCAGTACATAAACAACTCACTGAGGCTTGGTTAGGAAATTTACTTAGTTAGTGAAAGAGGTAAAAAAATAACTGCTATTTGCATTTCTTACATATCCAGATCTCTTTTCCACTTCCTACCCCTTCATTCCTTCCTCCTTTACTTTCCCCATCATTTATCAATAATTGAATTTATATATTTTAATCATAAGCACATCCCACAGAACAGTGCAAGTGTGATGAAGGGTAAGGTTTTTTCCATTAAGAGCAAAAAAGCTGCAGGCTTGATTTAGGGTGGTGTTATGTACTGTGAATGGAATCCATTCAGATGCCTTTTTAGGACAGGAGATTTCAAAAGTTTCTCTCTCTATTTTTTTTTCCACAAAGAAAAGAAAAGAAAAAATCAGTTTTTACAGAACAGTTATGCACAATGCAATTATGAGTTGCAAAGAAGTGACTTGAAGTGATTAAATGGCATGATAATTTCCTAACACATCGTATCATATTTCAGTGGTTTTCCATTAAATCCTTTAATGTCACGCTTTAGTGCCTGTCAGTATCTTCAGGAAGAACGAGGGTCTAAAATGTGATATGTAGGTAAACTGCCTGCATGCAGTCCTTTGGGGAAGCCCGTTAATGAATGTCATCCTGAGACTGCGTGATAAGGTCACCACCGCGAAGGTGAATGTCCCTCTTGGGTAAATGTGAAATATTCAAAAAAGTAGTGCGGGAAGCCGCAGTGCTGAGCACCCCGCAGAGGACATTGTGCCGAGAGCCCTTATCTGATCAAATAGGAAAGCATGCGCTGAATATAAAGTATCCCCACGCTTCCATGCAGGACAGCCGTGGGCACCTACCTACCTTAGTTGAGCATAGGACCATTTCGAGTCCGCTTTGCTGCAGAGAGGTGAAGAGCAACAGTGTTGCTCAAAGCATCACTTGTAGTCCCGTGTTCGGACGACGACGCACCGGGACATCTGCCACGGGAAACAAATGGTACCACACGGGAAGACGTGACTTGCGGGATGTGCCGACAATGCGAAATCCTGCGCTGTGCTTCTGGAGGACAACAGGACAGACGACAGAGCCGACGAAACAGATATTTTAGCGGGGGGGTTGCTGCTACTGGGCTGCTTACACTGATGAGCGGCTGACCTCCTGTTCAAGAGCTGGCCACCCGCGTGCGTCTTGAGAGAGGCACGTTTCGTGGGCTGCTGTAGCGGGGGCTGAGGTTTCCCTTTTTTCCACGAATCTTTACTCATTAATACTTCTGTAGTGAATTTCCACATTGAGAAAAATCTGATTTCCTATTCAGCCCCCGCCCCCCCTCAGCTATTAAAAATCACCCAATGCTGATCTTCTCTTACTGTATAGACCATCACCTTGAAATTGCCTCATATTGCTTGTTTCCCTATAGTTGCCACCATGGAGTCAGTGTTCATACTGAGTTGACAAGAAGTTGTAACCACTTCTTGGCACCAGAACTGTTTCCACCAGGTGCCCCAGGTGAAAGTCTCTTTATAGTCCAGCTGAGACTGCTGCACCATAATAGCTTTTAAAATTATATGGAAATAGTAATTAGCGTCCATAATTCTCCATGTATAATGTCCCTCTAGTGTTCCATTCTGAGTCTGTGCAGATCTTAGTGTACTTTATTGTATTGTTTCATGCCAGCTATGAATACAGAGTTCATATTCTTGAATAGTCAAAAGCGTTATAAGTTTTCTTATTGCCTACCTGTGAGAACAGACACATAGGTAGTGACAGTCTTTCCACATTTTATAATATATAGTTATGCAGAGACCTACATCCTTACCTATACATGATGATGTAGATGATGATCTTCATTAAATATGTGAAGTATGTTGCTTACTGCAATGCAGTTGGATTTCCTTTTGGCCATAGTTCTTTAGTGCAGCCACTGATTATATATTAACATTTGCAGCCATTAACTACTAACTGTAAAACACATCCATCCATAGTCAGGACTGCACTATTTCCTGCCTCCCACTGCTAATTGAGCAAGCCAAGGTCGAGAGGAGAATGGCTGAGTAGTGGGACTGGGGCATGCAAGACATGCTTACATTGCATTTCCTCTTTATGCCCGTCATGCTAAGACGCTCAGAGTTGGTCATCCATCTTACTGACAAGATCGCCCCACGCTATGAAGTGGGAGCAGATATCATTCAAAACCAGGCCGGTCCCTTATTGGGCATTTGGCAGCATTGGGAAGTTTACATGTTTTTTAGATGTGATGAATAACGGCAGGCTCAGATCACACCTGGGCAGAGATGAAGTCAAGCTACATAACATGCCTCAGGTCATAAAATGCGTCCCTGTTTTCTCAGTTTTGTGAAAATGGGAGATTTTTATTTGCAAAAGGGAAGCTGTCATTGTTATGCCCATTTATACTGGATACAGATTTGAATAGAGGAGTGGTGATTTTTTTTTTTTTTTTTTTGCAGAACTTTTATGCAGAAACTATAGAGCCTACAAGTCTGTGAAATTAGCCCCATCTAATGGATAAAAGTGAGATTGTTGCCTAACAGCAGTTAAACTTTATAGAGCAAGGGTAGTTGGCAAGGCTAGGCTAAGTAACTCTTATATGCCAGCTTTAAAAAAGTGTACAACTCATCTGCTTTATATTTTGAAAATTGATAGTTGCTGCAGTGAAGCTATTTGGTAAGACCACACGTGACATTAACAACCACTTGTTCCCATATTCATAAACAGTCGCTTTTTTGAGTTTGTTCTGTTGCTTCTTTACTTATTCATTTGTTTATTTGGTATTTTAGTTTAGTTATGATGATGCAATTAGTAAAAATCATTGTGAAGCTGATGCTCCAGCCATTAATGGAAAACTAATTCAATGCCTTCATTGGGATATTCAACATCTAAACTATCTGGACTCCTCTCCTCCTGCATAGAAGATATTAAAAACATATATATATAGACTAAGACATGCGCCAATTTAATGCGAAAAGTACTCTATGCTGAGTTGGAAAATTCAGAGTGTGCAGTTAGCTTCACAGTTTTTATGTATCATACAAATAAAAATTATTGACATAAAAAAGTGTATGAAAATGTATCATCTGTGGTGGAGAGAACACTTACCAAATGCTACACATAATCAGAATCTGTAGTTCATTTCCTAACAGTTATCACTGTCAGTGAAAAAAAAAAAACACTGTTTCTAAAGATTCATATATAACAATAAAAAAAATATTTTCTAGCTACTGAGCAGTAATGCAGATACAACTTCAAAGTTGTATCTTTTAGTTTATTTTAAATTTGTATCCATTAGGAGAATCGATGCTGAACTCAAATGCACACAATGCATGCAAATCTGCGTTATTGCATCACAAAGGATCTTCCCCTGTCATTCCTTCACAGTTATTTTGGAGTAAACAAAGGGTGTGTTAAAATCCATCCAGATGCATACGTGGCTCCATGTGAGCGTTGATCACACAACCAAAGCAAAGCTCTGCTGGTACACTAGGTGTCAGTGAGTCATGGCGATCTTTAAACACGTGTTGTTTATCTCATGTTTGATGCCACTGATATTGAGCTACCCTTTCTACCCTCCAACATGCTATACTAAGGTGCTGAGCATGGCCCGGGACCTCACCCAGTGGGCAGCAGACTTGAAATGGGACCCAGAGACTGTAAGTCAGCTTGGTAATTTTTTATTTTACTTTACACTTAAGTGGTATTTTATAACTATTCTAACTGTTTAAAAACTTGTAAATAATAAAGATTTTGTACTTTACATAAATAATTGTATATTATTTCAGCTGGCTTTAGTGACATGAGAAACATGATTTCAAAGAAATCATGGAAAGTCAGGAAAAGTTGTAAAATCTGTGAGACTTGATAGCTTTCATTCTTTTCATCCAGAGTTACTGCATGGCACACATGCCAAATCTCTACATTGATGTTCATGTAAGTATGTCTTTATTATTAAAAGAATAATAAAATGGCATGATTTTTGCCACATAACATTCCGAAAAGAAAATGTTTTCTGCGCTCTCCTTTCTGTCGATGATCTACACGCATTGTTTTGAGTAATCTGGCCGTCCCTGCATTTTTGACGCTCACTTATGTGGTATTTTGACTGCAAACTTTAGCTGCAGTAAATCATGCGCAGGGACACTAATTGTTACTCATGACAGAATGGTTGTGTGATGTACAAAATGAGCACCTACCTCCAAATGGTGGAGGGCCTGCGACAGCGCCGCTGTGCTTACACCAGAGACGTAAGGAAGCTGGGTGTCACTATGCGACAGCTCTTCATCATCATGTCAGAGAGATGCCACGGGGTAAGACAAGACAAGCTGTCTAAATAAGTGTAAACTGTGCCATACTCAATCATATATCAGATATTAACATCCCATCTTGTGGGACTTAAGTGTGGTGTAGTGCATTTGTGCCAGGAAACTCTAGAAACGTCATAAAGTAAATTACAATTCATAGTTAAGATCAAATGTATAGGTCTGATTAAACCAGATTTTTATTGAATATGTAGTCACTGAGCTGCGTTTTAACTCACCCATGCACCTGATATGGTTTCATAAACTGAAAACAGGCTAACAGTGATGAGATGCATTCAAACTAACTGCTGTTTACTGGGTCACTCACTTGGTGATTTCGCAGGATTAAGCAGGGTTTATGATGCAGATTATGAATAACCTTCTGTGCTCTGCGAGCGTTTGATCCCACTCACCTGATCTGTGATGTCAGACCCATCTGGGTCTGCTATTGGTGTCCTGACATGACTGATCTGCCCATCTAGGCGAGGCCACAATGCCTCAGAGAAGGGTCAGAGTAAATTCACTTACATTAGAGAGAAAGGTAACCTTGTGCTGTGGCTTACATAAAGCATATACAAACATTATTTACCAAGTGAAAAACAAGTCACTGCTAAAACGTTCACACCTCCCTCACCGGTGTCCCATGGTGTGTTTTGTTTTCATAGGACTTGGTGTTCACAGCCTTTGACTGCTCTGCCCTGGAGCGCTGACATCCTGGATGCTGAAATATTTCAAGCTGCTCACCGAGAACGTTGATAGAGAGACAGCAAGAGTCTCAGTGGACATTCTTTATTTCTTCAAGTAATGACAGAAAAAAAAAAAAACCTGGAAGACACGAGTATGAGATCACCTGAGTAAACCATATTGTGATTCTGATGTTATAAGCATGTATTCTCTTTGTAATGACATTTATTACCAACCAGATGATTAATCAAAAATATTTTACAGAATAAGATGTATTATTTTTTTTATAATTACACAGGCCTTTTATAGAATGAATAGAGTCACATTTTGGTTGATAGACAGTTTGAATAATTATGCAAAAACTTTTAATGCTGACTAATGAGTTAAACCCTTATGGAAGCAAATTAAAACTGAGCCTTCTGAGTACCTTTGATCTGCCAAATGTGATAAAAGACAGCATTCATTATATTTCTTGCAGGGGTTTTTTTCACACACAGGTTGCCAGATAAGCATATTGCATAGCGCATAGTGGAGGTCATACTGACTGTATTAGGGCAGCGCTTAAATAACAGTAACAGACAAGTAAAAGATCTGTCAGCCAAGACACTTCTATCTTGCTTTTGTCATCTTTAAAAAAAATCTGTAATAGCCACAAACAAGCTACTAAATTGATACTGAGGTGTGACTGTTCTGCTTTTATATGTTCCCAATGTGTAAAATGGACTTTGCAGCACAATATAAGGTTTGGTATTAAAAGTAAGCTCCAGCATGATCCAGCAGTAAGCTTTATTGCATCTTACGATGGAGATATTACAGTTGTTCTTTTGTGCCTTACATGTTTTAAATACAGTCAAAAGTGGAACACATGACACACAACAGTAAGGATTTTGAGGTATCTGCAACTGTCATTTTCATTTGCCATAGCAGGAAAATATCATTTGTGCCCCAGTAAGACAGTGCACTGGTCTTTTTCACTTCATAAGTCATTACATACTACTACAGCTTGTTTCTACTGTGTGAAACAAGCTGATTTATTCAGAACTGGTGATTTAGCTCTTATACTTTTAAGTATAAGACACATTTTCTTGTAATATACAAGCTGGTTTTCTAGGACATTCAGAGGGTTGGTGTGACAGAAGAGGATGGGACAGGGCGAGATAGAGGCAGATGATCTGCTGTGGCAACCCCTAAAGGGAGCCGCTGAAAGAAGAAGATGCAAGCTGGCTTTCTAAGAATAGAAGTTAAATCAATTGAGTTGTCCAAAAATGTATTCTCCTTATGCCTCTAGCCATGCAAATAAAAAAGAAGATGACTAGGTTTCAAGAGAGGTTTAATTTTTCAACACGATTCCAAACGCACTGCCATTGCAGTAAAAGCATACATGGATGGAAAAACACACAATGGTACACACATCAGTCATGGATTGGTCTCCCCAAAGCCTGAACATTATTGAAGCTGTGTGGGACAGAGAACAGAGCAGAAGAGAGCCAATATCCAAGGAAGAGCTTTGAATGTCCTGCAAGAAGCATGGAGAACTAATCCTGAAGACCATTTAAAGAAATTAGTAGAAAGTCTGGCTAAGAGAGCTCATGAATAAAATACTGACTTTTAAGCTTGTTAGAATTATACACACTCTGTTTTTGCCTTAAATATTGCATTTCCATGTATGTTTACACGTTTTTATATATATTACTTGTTTTATTTCTCACCGATATTTCAACAGTCAAAGAAATTTTACAATACTCATACAATAATCTTTAAAACGATCTTGCTCAGTTGTCATGGAAGGTCATTTTCAGGAACATAGATAACCTCCCATATAATCTGTTTGATGTGGACAGCTGGCTGTGTGTCAGACTGATTGCAATAGTGACCGCACAATTCACAATCAGATCTTGATTATGAGTGATTTGATTGCCACCCCCAAGTCCACCTCTTCTCTTTTTATCAGTGCCACCGTCTCCAAGCTTACATTATAACAGTTCACACTACCATGTTGTAAACATTCTCTTTCACACGATAGTGCGAAGTCATGGAAAATGTGTCATGTGATAGGATCTTCAGAGAAAATGAGCTAATAGCAGTGAATTAGAGGTTGAAATAATTATAAATTACATTATTTTTCTTTTGAGAAAGGGCCCCACGGACACCACTTATATAATTACTTATTTATACAAATATCAGGATTGACGACAAGTCACCTTGATAATATGTCCATCATTTTCTTCATTTGCACATCTCCTGACGTCAAATTCCCCACATACTACGCAGAAAAACAATGACTTTCCCACTAGAGGGCGGTGTGGCCTTGCTTTTTCAGTTGAGTGAAGTTTAACCAGCATGCAGCTTAAAAGGAAATACAAACGAAAGTAAGAAGAAACCAGTGCATTTTCTTTTTAATATTGATTAATGAGATTTAAAAAAATGTAGACGAGCTGTAATAAAAAAATCACCCAAATTTGTTTTCTTTTTTGCCCTTTAATGATATATTTTTAAAAAGCAAACAGAACACCTAAACAGAAGAACGAGAAGACAAAATCTGTATATAATGGAGTCCTAACTTCATGCATGCAGTCTATATGTTCTTACAGGGGTTATACTTTGGTATACAGCACAGCTGTTGAAGTTGAAGGAGACGCCGCCGCTGTCAGAGAGCACGCCGAGCATCAACCCGGACATGAAGTCCTGTTTTACCGCCTCGACGCTGTATATCAACCGACTCGTTCTACCCAAGGAACTACATTTCCTACATTTCCATGTCGGCAGCGCGAGCGCTGTTCAGAAACGAGGTGGGGCTATTTTGAATCAACAAGTTGCCCAGCCAGACAGGCGAGCAGCAATTCCATCGTGTCTTCGTAGCAGCAGGTGGTCACCGCGCGCCCAGCACTTAACCACAGCCTGTTAATTGGATTACGCTAAGTTTCCACGTCAGAGCCCCACAGAGCCCACGGGGTGAAATGGACGGAATAGATTAACTTTTTCTTCTTTTTTTGTGAACCAGCCCAGTTCTCTTTTTCTTCTCTCAAGGACGCTGAAAGTGACGCTGTCAATTGGTAGATAAGACTTTCTTTTTAGCGGACTGCACGATTCTGCGTGCCTAGTGCTCTCGTGCTCAAGACTGTTGACAGTTTTTTTTTTTTTTTTTAAATATATTTTTTTCTTTTTAAAGTTGAAGTTAGTACATTGTTAATAATGGCGTTCGGTAGATTCAGTAAACTATTTCGTCTACCCACCATGGATATGAAAAAGAAAGCCAAACAGTACGAGCACGTTAACCGGGACGTCAATCCCAATGACATTTGGGAAATTATTGGCGAGCTGGGCGACGGTGCTTTTGGAAAGGTCTACAAGGTAAGTGTATTCTCAAAAGACACGAGGCACCTGTTGTCTGACAATGCTGTAGAACCCCAAGAACCCCATTCGTCCTCAAATGAAGTAGTCCTCTCGAAATGTTGATGAGTTGCCCGTTTGATGCCTGTTTGTGCTTATGAAAACTTCCTTGAATATCAAAAAGTTACTTAAGTTTACTCTGACAAAATGTAGTAAACGACCTAATATATACTTTATACTAGTTTCATTTCAAATGGGTGTTTCTGTGTATTTTTCCCCCACCTGTCACACACTTTAAAGCCTTGCATCCTTTGGGTGTGGACTAGTTCCATTCACCTGTGGGTGCTGAACCATCCCAGCATTGCTCTAATATGACAGATATCTGAACTATGTTGCTGGTCAAGAGTTCCTATGTTAAACAGACCCATGCAGTCATTACATTTTTAACTTTGGCTGTCGTGTGAAAGTTTTGCTAAATCTTTAGAATCAGCATGGGCGACTACTACTTCTGTGTGGCTCCTCTCTTCTTTTCTCTCTCAGGTCTGACCTCTCAGAACTTGTGTGAATGCAGTTGAAATTATGTATGCCATGTGGAGGATTTAGAAAAATGCCATGATGTGACACCACTGTTGAGTCAGCCTGCAGGGACAGTGAAAGCACCTTAGCACCACCAGCAGCACCACCACCATCAGCACTTTGACTCAGTGGAGATATTTAATCTGGCTCTGTAAGACATTCACTGCCCTCTGCAACGCGGGGCACAGGCCTTCTGTGTCTACACAGCCCAGTGGAGCACAGTGAAGGTCTTTGACACATCAGGGGCCTCAGTGGAAGAAGTGATGCTTTAAGCAGAATTCTGCACTGAACAGAGAGCGCAGTCTTTTCAGAGGACCCCACCTTGTTTAGACTTTTCTTTTTTTTTGTTTTTACTGGAAAGTTTACATACATGTAATGGGGAAATGGGTGTGAAGAGCACCATAAAGCTCACTATTCCAGCAAAGCTATTGCCACGGATGCAATTTAATGAAAAGAAAATAGTAACATGGCGATCAAGTTATAGCTAGAAGTGAAGTTGCATAATTTATCTTAACAGTGAAGCATACTATGAAAACGCACAGTGCTTTGAGTTTTCTTCCTGAGATGCTAAGGCAGGGACCCAGTACAAGGTTCTTTGAATCTGAAGAAACCTCTAATAAGCTGCTGTTTATTACTCAGGTTTTAAGGATTACTCAGGTTTCTCAGTGCAGAAGTACACACAGTCCACTTCAGCTCCAAAGTGTTTAAAGCTAAAGCCAAATGAAAGTGGCTGGTACATCTAGTGTGATTAAGTGCTACTTAGATAACTGGCAAGCTTACAAAATGTAATGTCCCTTCCCCACTATATTTGGCTGGGTTCCTGTTTCTCCTCCTTCAGTTGGTTGGAGGAGGACAGCTCCACACCTGCAGCTGTCAGATGGAGTGGAGGGAGGCAGAGCAAGAGCAGACGATGGCCAAGAGAGGAAACTGTGGGACTGCATCAGGAGACGGCTTCCTCTCGCAGCTCCCAAACCTCAGAATAATTGGCCCATCTGTGGGAGGGAAAGGCCTTGTGTGGTGAATTGTACATGCTTTCAGATGTTAGAAGTATTTGATAGAGCAGGCGTGAGGGAAGGAGGCTCTGTGTCCTGTCACTTGTGAGATCGTTCTACTTGTCAAACTGTTTGGGGGAGGGCAGGAGTCACAAAAAAGATGGTTGTTGATGTGCAATGGGCAGCAGGAGAAGAAAGTATAAATTTCATGTGTCGGACACTGCTGCTTGTAGAGCTTCTTTTTTGTTTCGGTCTTTGAGATTGAGGACAGATTTGTGTAATTGTGCAGTTTTGCTAGAGAGTACCGAGTGCTCCACACAGGCTGATTCTCCAAAGGTTAATGTCACCAGCAGGAGAATAACAACTCCCAGGCTTAAGGGTAGTGTTAAGGACAAATCAATCTATGTGTGTGCGTGGCTGTAACCCAGGAACAGTGTGAAAGAAGGATCTCATAAAATGCAATATACTCCCCCAGTTATCGAATATATTCTTCCCTGTAGGTGAAACTGTACTTTTCCATTATTGAAAGGCTGCTAGGAAAAAAATATGACCATCCATAAAACTTAAGCCTGTGTTTCTAACCTTTTTATTGCTGGAGATTGAGGGTCAAAATATTGTGCAAATATGTGTCATCCAAGTGCTATAAGTACTTTTTTTCTTTAAGCGTGCACTTGTGTTGGTTGATACTTTGATGCATAAATTACCTAAATGCAGAATATTCATTTTGTTAATGAGTCTGAGTATCACAGGACACTGCAGATGCAAACATGTACTCAAACATGCTGTTGTTTACACCTTCTGGTGCTCTGTTAATGAGGTTAAAGTATCACTGTCCAGCAGCAGTTAAATGGGATTATAGAGCAGCTAAATGGAAAGCCGATGTTTCTAACACTGCATTTATCACTCGAGGGCCAAACATATCTTTAACCTTAGAGCACATTTTACTTGTCAGTAAGTCAGTTTTGACCACAAAAAAAAAATCTGTGTGCAATCAGTGCTACGTTTAGATTCAAATTGCAGTTAAATTTTATTAGCGCTAGTTATGCTAAATTGCATTTTGATGCTTGTTATCAGTCGTTTACATGCTGGTTTGTTTCGCAATGTAATACAAACACCCACAACACTGTGGCACTTCTGTCTCCCTGTAGGCTTTTTTCTTTTTTTTTAAAACCATCACTGACTAATCAAGTCTCATATTCCACTTCCTGCAGCTCCAGTGTGTCAAAGGATGATGTCTTTGCTCTGTCTCTCTGTGCGTGTTTGCACTTGTTGGAAGGAGTCCTGCGCTTGTGTATGAAGGTGTTGTGGCTGCAAGTGAGGCATGAAACAATTGAGTTGTATAGCCCTTCTCACTAATTAATGAGCCACGTGCCACTGAGCACACTAGCCTGCTGCTGCTAGTGAAGTGTTTCCATAGACACACACAGGCTTTAAGGTTACGCGCTGTCAAATTCCCTTTGTGGGATGAAAAGCGCAGTGAATCTTGTCCCTGTTGGTCTGACAGTGGGTTCAGCCTGGATGTTGTGTAGTAGAAAGTGTGTAGGTGGCCTCAGCTATGGCAAAAACGAAACGAGTACAGTAGTCGGCCAAGTGTTTAGGCCACAGTACTTAATGTAACGGATCTGATCATCTTTAAAACTTTCAAAAAACTCTATTTATGCACATTAGGTTGGAGAAATGTGGTCATACACCGGGCCAAAATGTTGTGGGAAATCCTGGACTGGTTAAAGGCATAAAACAAGACATTTCTCTTCTATGTAGTGTTTTTGTAAGACTTGCAGAAAATCACTTAAAATACGATTACCGTCTACTGTGAAGTCAAAGAGAAACTCACATGGTGAGTAGGAGGGGGCAAAGGTTGCAACTTCCTTTTTGTGAAGGAAAGCCGCAAGGTTCATATGAAATGCTCACAGTTATCAAGAATGGCTCCAAGATGAATGTTTAAAAAGACTTCAGTGGCACTGTCGTCACTGCTCCCGAGAGCAGGGTTTCCCTGGGTCTAATCTCAGGGAGCAGCTGGGCCCACGGTGACTGATAAGAGCCCAGCTGGATGGGTGTGGGCTCAGAATGGTTGGAGTCCCTGTTATCCTCGTCATGACATTGTCATCGGCATTTACAAAAGCCTTGATCTGTGTTTCTAGTTGTAGGTCTGAGGTTAATGATCTACATGATAATTTCTGATATGTGTGAGTTCATACTCGGACAGCATTAGCAATCGAGAAAATGAAAGATGTAGAATTTTCAGTTATATCAGATTTTCTACATTTTGGAAATTTAACATCAAACCATAATGTCTCATGTGTCACTTGTACACTTTTTCTGATTAATCTGGTAATCATGCAGTACTTGCCCGAGCTTGGTTTTGTGGTGTGCTTTAAATAAGACCGTATAAACCCTCCAGTGTGGTGCTTGCTTCTTCTAGTCTGCACTCAGGAAGTTTGACTCCTTTGTCATGAAAGTCAAGGTTTGAAGGCCTGTGTATCACTGATTAAAGAATTAAGTGTTACAGGTTTTCTTCCAAGGCTGTCTGTGGTATTGTATGTTATAACTTCCTGCCTCCCTGACCTGCTTTGTTTTTGTGACTTCGGGTTGAATTTGGGGCATGTTGCAATGTTGATCACAACTTTCACATCCCGAAAAGGCTCATTGCTTCATTGTTAAGCAGTTTTTGTACAAATTTGCTCCAGTCAGGTATCCTTTGCCCAGTAGTCTGTAAATTCATACATTTGTGCCGTCTTTACAGTCAGTGGTTTTGATAGAGGAGGAAGAGTCATGCTCTGGCGTTGATAGAAGAAAATATGTCAAACAATCTTTGTTCTTCACTGATGCGTTTCGCTGTAAGAGCTTCTGGTATTTCACAATAGAGCCATAGCTACATTCATGTCTTTAATCTATTTTTTTTAAGGTAGGGGTTAGCCATAATGATTGGGTTTGCAGAGCCATTCACATGTCTAGGTGAAAGGTAAGCACTGGCTACGCAGCCTTGAAACATTTTAGTCACTTTTCTTCTTCTCTGCTGTAAAATGAGTAAACTTATTTTACTTACTTTACTTTCTTCTTGAGATTAGACCCAGAGAAGCCCTGCTCTTAGGAGCAGTGACAACCACACTGAAGCCGTTTTATCATTCATCTTTACTTTCTTGGAACTTAAAAAACCTAATAAACAGTAGCAGTGGCAAATTAGTAATTTCCTTTCCTGTTAAAAATATGTCATGTGAGAGTTATAGGTATGCTTCCTTGTGCCTTTTTTTGGAAGAACATTTTTACTATGTCACATGAATGCATCATATCCAGTAAATAAAAGATGATGACTACATTAGTTTTCATACTTTACTGGGTAACATACTTCCACATAAACCATTTATACTGTTGACCTTTACGCCCAATCAGTATTTTCTATTTTTTATCACAAAAAAAAGCCACAATCCATTACTCCGTAGTGGCTTGTCAGTTTGGCCTAAAGTGTAGGGAGCTTGGGGATGGGGGGGCTCCAAGATAGTGGCTCGGGCCCTTCTCAAAAGCTGCGAACAACAACCTCTACCAAGACGATAGGAGAGCTGGTGACTTGACTGGGTGGATGAATCCAGGCAAATGCACTTTTCAGTCACTTCTACTTCCTGTAAGGTCTAATTGCTGTGCGCAAACAATAGCAAAAGGTGACTCAGACGAGCTTTAATTATTTTGATCAGCTCATTTCTTTCCCACCTTTAAGTGAGTGTCAAGCCCACTTTAGAAGCATTTGCTTTCTGATTCATACTGGAAATGTGAAGGTGGCAGAGGCAATAAAAAGGAAATTAGGACTACAAAAAGTGAGTCAAAGGCATCCCCAGCAGTAATGACACCTTTGATTTTGACACTGTTGCCTGACTAACCAGAAATACTCAAATGTTCCACTTGGCACTTGAGACAGCCATCACAGAACAAGAGATAAATAAGTCAACATCCTACATGTAGCTGTTTAACATGTCCTGCTTGTGCCATACTTTGCTTCTCAATAAGAGGTGTGAGTTATATATGTGAGCTAAGGACCACATTCTTGCTGGCAGACATGTGGGAAGGGCCTGTAGGGGCGAGGCGGTTCACAGGTTTATAAAGGGACAAAGGTCTACCGTGCACACATTCTCCTGAAGGGAGCTGTATGTGTTTAATGCCTGTTCAGCCTGTAGGTGAGTGACCCCAGAGAAAGTTCTCTGTGTAATCAGTCACATAAGGTCACCTGGTCCCTTGACATGTCACTTAATTAGTTTTTTTATGTTCTTAACAATAACAAAGATACATTTTAAAAATGAGGAAAAAGTTAATCTAAGTTTATTTTTAAGGTTGAGATTAGGGTTTTAGCTGCTGTATTATCCAGGCATGTGCTTTTGAATCAAAACATCCACATTAATCATTAATACTTTAGTCAACACAGGATATTTAACAATATTGCTTCCAGTCCTGATTAACTTTGAAAAGACTGCCACACAAACACAGGAGACTGGAAGTGTGTGCTTTTGTATGTTTATGTTTACTTAGTCTATCAGTACCTACAGTATGTGTGGAGGTGGACACACAGGACAGTAACATCTGTCCTTGCCCCTTTTTAATTCTTTTGTCTAGCAGGAGCTTCAGAAAGTAGTATGGGGAAACTAAGTCAGGCAGGTTTGGCAGACACATTTTATATTTACAACTTTGCGTACAAAGTGAGGAGGATGGCCTGGGTTTATTGCACATGTGTTACATTAAGTAGACTGAAAACCATATGAGAGACTTAAATCACCTTCAGAAAGATAGGTACAGAGGCACTCTGATAGTAGGCTGGTGTATGATTGATTAAAAAAGCATAAAGAAAATGAAAAGATGCAGAAGAAATGTTTTGTTTTCACAGTCTGAGATATTATTGCTCTAAAGGTTGCCAGAAACTATTTTGATAGGGAAATAATAATTTTTCTAATCTGAATGCTAAGAATTTGATAGCAACAGGCTCACAAATGGTAACTCTGTTGCAATCTTTGAGTTATGCAATGTTGGAGTAAACAAAATATTTTTTGGCAACTTTTTGGTTTTTAATAGACCAAATTAATCTGCAGATTAAATAATGGCAGTATTTAATTGCCCAACAGCCCAAATTATAAGTCTGTGGTCCAGGTTAATAACTCAGCATTATGTAGTCTGTTAGTTGATGTCTGGTTTAATCAGATATTTTCAGAATTTACAAAATTCAAAGTGAACAAATGCTTAGGCTGTCTGTTTAAATGCCACAAGAGCAAATGGTAAAACGGACAGAGAGCTTTGAACCATGAGGACAGAGAAGAAACAAGTTCTTTAGGTAGAAACCATGGAAACCAGACCAAAACAAAGCCTAAGACATTTGTTCTCCTCTGGAGTAGAGTCAGAGGAAGTAAAGAGTCATTGGGTTTAAAACAGTGTTGTCTCGTGGGATGGCAACGGCTACAGTATTAAGTTGACTATATTTCTTCTCCTTAAGGGGTTGTGGGTGTGTCGTCGTCATGTAATAAATTAGATGTTAATGTTTTCAATAAAGCGTGATATTTTTCCCTATTCAACTTTAACATCTGGTGCTCGAGTATGCTTTTTAAAAAGTGGAGGAACTTTAGTTATGTCATGAGTGAACATGTTAAGAATGCTGTAGGTGGCCCCTGGGCCAGCTGATATCAGTGTGTGTGTCATCTGCTCTATAACAGATGAGTTGTGTAGGAGTTGCAAGTTGGAAAACTGTTACAAGTTATAAATGTTGTCATATTTGTTGCATAAAGTGCAAAAAAAAAAGGTACAATCCTTCTTGTATGGGGCGATGTGGTGGAAAACATTTTCAATTTTTTAGTTGGGTGCAATAAGCACACTACCATTTATACACCAAAACGTGCACATATGACTGCGTATACTTGTGCACTGATGTGGTGCTAGTTTCCAGAAATTCAGCTTGTCCTTTGTGAGATTTGATGTTTGTTCCTTTTAGTGGAATGTATACAGATGGTAAGGTGCATATATAAACACGTTTGTGTTTATATACCATGCTTGAGGATCCTCATTGACGTAATGCATTCCTCACTCCACACAAAAAGGACCACATAACTGCAGGACACTCACTTCTCTCAGTCTGCCCATTGAGTCTACCCCCAACCAGCTGAAGCCCAGAGGCACATTCCTCTGCCTTGCTCCCACTGAGATGTAAAGGGGTGTGTATGTGCGTGCGTGCATGCCCGCATGTGTGCATGAGAGACAGGCCTTTCTGAGTAGAGTCTGTCTGATGTATGATTTTTTTTTTTCTTTTTTAATTAAACGATTGATATGGATATTTGAATTAAAAATTAAATGTTTCAATGTATTGGTCAATATTTGTATTCTTTTTCTTTCAAACACATAAACTCCACCGACTCCCCTAACATTTGTCATGTTTAGCTATTTGCTCACTCGGTTATGCTTTGCCCGACTGTTCTTGTCTACCCTGTTGTCGTGTTTGCGATATTGTTGTGTGTCGGGATATTCCAAACACATATTCCATTTGTGTTGCCAACAGGGAAGTTGCAAATATCTGAAAAAGGAAATATTGGAATTTTAAATATCCCAACATGGGTAATAGTTGGACGCTAGCTATGATTACTGATAGTTTTTAGTGCTGCTTCTTTCACGCAAAAGTGAAACAGGTGTTGTGTTTCATGTCCACACTGGTATAGGTAAAAGGGAAACCTAACTGATTTGTTTACATTAGTTTGTAAATAGATTAGAAAAATGCTTAAGGAGTGTGTAAGTTTAACCTTTCTCTGAATCATTTTACTTTACACTCTACTAGTAACTAGAACTCCAATAAGCCTTCTGGAATTCAAGTTACCTTTTACTTAACAAGGAAGGCAGGTCTGACAAGGAAGAATTGTACTAAATGAGAATTTCTTAAGTGTCTGGAGAGTTTCATTTTGTACAAGGAAGTTAAGAACTTAAAAAAAAAATCGGTTGTACTAAAATTAAGGTTACCCACACAGTGTTGACTGTGTTTGTCAGATGTGTGTTTTCCACAGACATGTAGTTGGAATTGTTAGCTTGTCAAAACATGCATTTCTTTGGAAATCTGACCCCAGATGGTGACTTTGTTGAAGCTGATACAGCGCTATTGCAGAAAGCTGTAATGTTAGCAAAGCAGTTGCGAGGGTTTGGTGTCTGTGTTTACTGTTGAGACTTGTTAACAGACTGATTGTTTGATGGCAAGAGATCACATCCTGTTGAGTCACACTTTAGGTTAATCTGCTGGGGAAAGTTTAACTTCTCCGGAGCTCTGTTAGGTAAACGCGCATAGTCCAAGACATACTGCGATGAGGATGTGTCGCTGTGAACCTCATGTGTTTGTTCAGATGTTTTCCCACAGCCTCTGTAAACCATGAAGGATTCAGATACCAGACTTAATATAGTCTGTTTCTGCAGGCCACTGGGTGGATGTAGACCACAACAGGGTCCAGATTTCACCAGAATAGGCAGTTGTTTCTTTTTCTTAGTTTTTTCCTTATTTAGTCATAAAATGAAACACTTGTGCTCATTATATGCACATGCATTGACCATATTAATCAGACAACATTCATGATCGTGATGAAACCATCACTTCCTAGATATTAGATTTTTACAGCAAAGAAATTGAATTGATATTTTTTAGGGCAGGTTTAAATGAGGTGTGGCAGATGACCCCGCCTTTAGCTATTTGTTGTCGACTCCACTTTAAGTCTTCATTTGTCTCCAGTTGAACACTAACAATGACTGGAGTGAATATTTACTTCTGACTGTAGAAACACATTGAAAAAAGCCTGCCTCATACACGAGAGAGCGTCATGTGTTTGATGCTGTTTGAGTCACTCTGCAGTTTGAATGTTTTGTTGCTTTATTTTCTTCGCTTTACCTCTCAGAGTGATGAGGAATTCTTTGTCTATGCGTGTGATGGGTTTGGCTAAAGTGGCATTTTCTTCTTTTCAGTTCCTCTGACTCTTCAGTTGCTCAGGGGAGGGTGTGGAGCTTCCTTTCCAGTTTTGCCTGTAAATGTTAGTCAGCATTTTAATTGCTGTCTTGTGGATCTTGGAGTGTCTTCTTCCGTTTGGCTAGAGCATGGACAATAAAGCCCAGCACAGATTGTGATCAAAGTTATCTCTTTTGAACAAACTAAGACTTGAGACTCTTGGTGCCAGATAAACTATGCAGGGCACGTTACCATGATTCCCCAGTGCATTGATTGGAGTGGAAAGTTATGTACTAATTTATAAATGCAGCTAGTTCATTTAAAAAGATTATTCATGCAGTCTACCAAGAGCAGAGCAAATTAGTTTTTCCAAAAATGAGCAGACCTGACAAGGTAGTGAGTAAGATGATATAGTGTATGCTCAGGTTTTACACATGTGTTTCTCTCTGGAAACTGTAATTCTGTGCCTAATCTCAGGCATTGTTCTGTCTCTAGAAACTCAGAGTGAGAACGCATTGAGGGACTCATTTAAGGACGGAGCTAATGCTTTAGCACCGAGCTCCGAGCTTTGAGCCATCCATCTTTGTCAATTATGAGCTCATTTTGATAATTTCACTGCCTGACATTCCAAATAAATTACCACTCTTACGGGAAGCTATCACAGTCACATGAGGCTCAAAATGAGACGTGCCCCTAGCACATTTTACTGTAAATTGCACGTTGCAAAATTCACATTTGTATGATTTTAAGTACTGTGGAAAATTTAGAGAATCACCTACCAACACATTTTGTATTAATTATGGCTAGCTGGAAAAATACCTCTGACTACCCCATGACACTGCACCTCTTTAGTTAATCACCAACTGTAGATTTTCAAACAAAAAGGGGGCCTTTGAACTGTAAATGTGGCCCTTAATCTTAACATTGGTCATACTGTGTATTTATTTATTTTTCCCTGTTATATGGGCCATGAAAAATTAAATGTTGGCAATAACCTTCCGCACTGTTGATGTTTTCTGTATAACTAAATGATAAAAATTGGTCTCTCTGGAGACCTGAAACACTTAAATTCACAGGGTTGGTTAATTTTGCTTTGAAAGTCTTTGAGCACAAAAATGGGAGTAAAATGAATTGAAAAAGGTCTGCCATTACTCATGCATGTTTCATTTAACATTGATCTGTTTTCCTTTCACAGGCCAGAAACAAGGAGACAGGAGTTTTGGCTGCTGCCAAAGTGATCGAGACCAAATCTGAGGAAGAGTTGGAAGATTACATAGTCGAGATTGACATCTTGGCTAAATGTGACCACCACTACATTGTCAAGCTGCTTGACGCTTTCTATTATGAGAATAAACTCTGGGTAGGTAATGCTGAAATCTGAATGAGCAAATCAGACTCAAGTTAAAAACCACAGACTTGCTGCCTTCTGGCTCTTTGTTTTATTTTTCTTTGGCTGAACATTGTCAAAGAGGTTAACCACAAACACTGACACACTATCTTTACACATTTTAACATGATCTGGATGGAGAAAAACAAAACAAAGCAATTAAATAAATTAGACCTTTTTCAATGATTTTAGGCTGAAATTAGATTGGTGCATAATGCACTAAAGGAACTTCAGTTGTCTTCCTCTCAAAACCACTCATAACCAGGACCCAAAAAAGCCATGACACACAAACCTCAACAGTCAGTGAAGAGGGTCAAAACAAATATTTTCACTGTGCATGTTGAATGGCTCGTGGGATGTTCCGTTTCACTCTGTGACAACTGTTTTTATTGCAACAGTTTTATCTTGAGTATATTTCTCCTCCATATGCAAGATTTGTTGTACAAATAGTGATAAGAAGAGTCTATTGCCTAAATAGGAATGACAGAAGAACCCCTGGCTGACATAATGCATCAGAAATGACCCTGATGATACTACAAGAATGAGGATTAATCTCAGCTATTTTCCCCTGCTCTTGAATCATTTTTTTTCTTCTCACACACACACTGGGTCAGTGTAAACTTTTCAACTCCCTCTGTAATCTCCCACTCTATCTGGCCAAGACAAATGGTGACCTCACGTCGGGGCATGATTTTAAATATTTGAAGAATTACAAGGCAGTGTTAAAGCTAAAGATAAAGATTATTGCGGTTACTAGAAGTGCAAAATGTAGATGTTTAGTTTGGCATGTTTGTGACTTTTCTGTTAGTTATCAGTTAATTATTAAGCATTAGAATTGTAAGCCTTAAATCAAGCATGACAGGACTCGTAAGCTATTAAAATTTAAGTTAACACTTAATGAACTGCTGATCAGTCAAAACTTTACCAGAGGTGTAACGCAACAAAACCAAACTCATGTTTTAATAAAGAATTAATGTACTAAAAATTGCTAATTCACAATGTAATTATGCTTTATTGCATACATGCATTAAACCAACAATGAATTTAGTAGTTGACCTAAATAAAATGTGGAGGGGGTTGAACATTGCCCATGAGTCAAAGCTGGACCCTGTGCAACCGTTAGGTTAGCTTGATAAGTTAAATGTACAAACCTCTCTGCCTGTTACTTTCAGACCACATGTTTCCTGTGTTTTGTGGCTTCAGAGTAACAGGCCTTGTTTGTCATGTGAATTCTGAGCTGTCTCCAGTAACTAATGTGTTTCTCTGTCTAACACATAATTACACTCAGTGTCTTAAAAGTATTGAAAATGTTTTTAAAATGTATGTGAAGTATCTGTGTTAAAGATTGTCACTAAAGTGACAACTGGTTGTCTGTAATTCGTCTTTACAAGAGCACAATCTGGAAAAGTTTCTACACCTCATTGCTGTAAGTGCAACAATTAGCCCAGTAGTTACTGGTGGTCAGGCCTTGGTTACCTCCAATTGGGTGGACTGGGCAGTATAAGTCAGTGCATTCCAGTGACGACCCACCAGCTCTGCTTTCTACCACAAAGAGAGAAGACAGTGAGAGGCTGTTTGTTCCAATCTGGTCTGGAGGTTAGCAAGGCAGCCTGGCCCACAGCGTGAGAAAAACGGGGCCTTTAACGTGGAGATGGGACTGCTGATGTCAGCACTGAGAAGAACAAACAGGGAGAGGCAAAGAAAGACGCAGGAGAAGAGAGGATTTAAACAGATAGCTAAGAGAATATTTCATATATTTAGCATGTAAAAGTACATTATCCCTTAGTATTAGTCATAGTTAGCTATGCAAATTTTCTTTTTCTTTTTTTCCCTCCTAATGAGCGCTCTATCTCTAAACGGTCTAATACTACAAAAATCTGTGTTACTTAAGGCATGTGTAACTTGGCACTGTCAAATGTGTCAGTGGTCAGAAACTCATGAGGTAGGCTTAAAGTGGGTAATGGGTCAAGTCTTTTTTTTGTGTGTGGACCGGGTGCAGCCTAAATGCCACTACAAGTTTTGCCCATTAAGACAAGCTTATGGCTAGGTTGAGGGAATCAAGTTTCACCCACAGTCTGTAGGCCTGGATTATATTGAATTTGTAATATTATATATAATCTTAAATAGGTCAACAGTACCTAGTCCTAGATACAGTGAGAAATTGTAAGTGCATTACTCTAGTCAAGCGCTGTACTGTTTGACAAAGAAAGTTGTTTTTTTTGTTTTTTTGTTTTTTTTTACACCACCTTGTCTGCGTTTTTTAAGGTTTAGTTATCCTTGATTGTATAACATTTTTTTTGCTGGCAAATAGCCTTTTACTTTCCTTTGCCGTCTGTTAAATTGAGGTAAGAAATCACTGTGAAGGTACAGAGTGGCGAACTGGAGGAACACTGCGGTGTCAGCTAAGCCTGCTCCATTTATTTTAAAGCTTTTAGGGGTTTGTAGACTTTGTCAAGTTGCGTCCAGCTGTACTCGGAAGAAAAAGGCACTCATAAATTGTCCAAATGAAGAACACCTAACAACCTAACACTTGAAGATAAAAAATCACCCCTTTAGAGTAAAATGTGAGATATATCTCTAAACAGGGGATGAAATACACTGGCTTATTGTTTAGTTTTTGTTTTTTTTTAAGTCTCACTCTGACTCAGATACACAGGGACACTGAGTGTACGTGTGTGTTCAGCCCACAGTGGTTATGAATATCATGCAGCTTGACCAGTTGGAGCGCATTCTTTACCCACAGCATCACACGTCATCCAAGATTCTTTCACGCAGCGAGAACAAATCTTTGCTGCAGGCACACTGATGACTACACAAACCAGTTGCTTCTGTCACAGCCGAGTAATGTACTAGCTGTTTAGTTTGGCCAGCGCTTTGTGCTACCACTAAAGTGCAGTTCGTTTAACTTGGAGAGTGGTTTTTAAACAGAAGTGAAAAAAATGGGCAGTGGTGAGCAGGAACAAGGATGTGGTTTGTAATAAAAGGTGTGATTAACCACCCTCTGTAGTGTTGAGAATATGCAAAATAAACAAAATATTTTCAGAGTGTGTATATATACTGATAATATTGATGGGAAGAAACTGCACATCAGTTGGTACACATTTTAAAATAATACATTCTGTTCTTATTTAACTTTTTCAGATCATAATGGTGGAAGGATGCATATCAACAGGAAATGTTAATTTTTGAAGTGTGTGCGAAACTATTTCCTTAATAATCTTCTTACTTGAAGAATAAAATGCTAAACCTGACCTATGTTAGATTTCTACGGAAGCGTAGAGCTGCCACCCAGGCAAAAGAAAAATACAAGTGTATCACGTTATAACGTGAAAAGTTTATTGTTCTAACAAGATACTTTTCCCGTTTGTACAATATACTATCCTGTTTGTACAATATACTTTTCACGTTTGAACAACATAATATCACGTTATTACAATATACATAATTATCACGTTTGTACAATATAAATATTATATTGTACGAACGTGATAATTATGTATATTGTAATAACGTGATATTATGTTCTAATGTGATATTATGTTCAAATGTGAAAGGTATATTGTACAAACATGATAGTATATTGTACAAACGGGAAAAGTATCTTGTTAGAACAATAAACTTTTCACGTTATAACGTGATACACTTGTATTTTTCTTTTGCCTGGGTGGCAGCTCTACGCTTCCGTAGATTTCCGTTTCTTCTTTGTTGATCAAATAGTGGAATCTTAAAACAGGTTTTTAGCTACTGTAAAACAACTTAAACACGTGGTAAAACTTCGATCTAGTTCAAAGATATAAAAGCTGGAAACATGCGTCATACACAGGCCAGACAGTCAGCTGTTTATTTAAAAAAAACTAAAAATCTGATATGAAACTAACTTTTAAACAGACTAAGCAAAATGGAAGATCGCTGATGACACATGGCAGAGCCCAAACGAATGAAGTTTGTCAGCGTGACAGAAGAGCATTGTTCCACCTGGTGTTCAATGCCAAGAATGGCAGTCCTCATATTCTGAATCTCTGCAAAGTATGTGCGCCTTCACGTGACCGCGTGTACACAGAGGTATGCATAGTTTCATACCGTCAGACATGCAATGGTGTGGTTTCACCTTTTGGTATTTGTCATTCATTGTGCGGGTTTGTCTGGGCTGAAACTCCACGCCTTGTCCAGCGCCTGGCTGATGCTTTGACAGTGTTGCCATAGCAAGAAAGACTGATGATTGTTAAAAAAAAAAAAAGAGATCACACAGCAGGTATGCTTCGTAGTACCAAGAGTTCAAAACATAATTATAGATGAAGTATGTGCTGTGAAAGAAGTTCAATCTTACTATTGTTTTCTAATAGGTGTGTTTGAGAACATGGCTAATAAGACTCCATTTAGGAAACGTCTTCAGTTTTTACCTCCTCCATCTGCCTTTGCTTTTACTTTACTGCTGAACTGATGTGTGTTTGGCAGTTTTTCTCTACAGGTAGTGATGACATAATTTAACAGGAAGGACACACTTCTGATATAAATTTAGATTTTCTGCTTTTATGTGCCACTGAAAATCCTTCATCTTAAAGTATATTGATGTCTCTGCTATCACAGACACATTAAAAGCTTCATCAACAGCTAAGTTCAAACTCATGAAACACAGACTTTCACTGACAGTTTTTCAGCTGTCAGTTTTATTACTTATAATTCCTGGGTTAAGTTTAACATCAGTTTCTCTTCCCCCCCCAGATCATGATTGAGTTCTGCCCTGGAGGCGCTGTGGATGCCGCCATGCTAGGTAGGCCATTCTGTCTCTGTATTTTCATTTAAAAATCTTTTTCCGTTACAACAACAGTTGGTTTCCAAACGTCAGGGAGTGTTTTTATTTTTTTGTCTTTTTTTTTTTAAGTCAAAAGTAGTTCTTAGCTTTCATGACCGTATATGTATTTAAAAATCTCAAATTTATCAGGCAGAAAATCCTGAAAAACAGCATCATACTACAGCCTTATTAATTTGACCTTGAAGCCTTGAAACAGTCAGACATAGTGGAGTCCTCCTGTGTGGGAAATCCCCCTGGTGTTTTCACTGGGTAATCCACATCCTCGTAACTGCCTGCACCCCATCTGCAGCTAACCAAACACAGACAGAGATGAAACGAAGTCTACAGGGCAGGATTATCTTGGATGTGTGAAGGTTTTTCTAATCTGGGATTACTTATCGGGTAATACTATCTGATCTGCTATGGTGGGTTTAGTGTTTTTTTTCTCATGGAGCTCACACGGTAGCTCTGCACTCTTTATTTTGCCATGATTGTATGAATTACAAGGATGCAGTGTTCCGTCTCTGTTGCTCTAACCTCTCCTCCTCTCCTGCCCATATCAGAGTTGGATCGGGGGCTGACGGAGCCACAGATTCAGGTAGTTTGTCGCCAGATGTTGGAGGCGCTAGACTACCTCCATGGATTGAAGATCATCCACAGAGACCTGAAGGCTGGTAACATCCTCCTAATGCTTGATGGTGACATCAAACTGGGTAAGTGTTTCGTTTAATGCATTGATCTTTTTTTTTTTTTATTATAGAGGCATCAAGGTGGACAAAATAATGTTTTGTTTTTGCAACCACATTTGTATGAACAGTCAGAAAACTGCAGTACTGTTTTGAAAACTCAGATTTTATTTGATATTCAGGCATAAAATATAGTACAGACTAATACAAAGTATTGGTTGCTTTTCTTATTTGACTCGAGAGCAGTTTTTTAATCTCTTGAAAACATTTGTGAATTGCAACTGTTGCATTTTACTGCTAAATTAATTATTGTAGGACTAATTCCCAGATTAATGTATCATTCACATTGCTCATTGAAGGTTATTTCTGGGGTCTTGGCTAATCTTTAGGTTCATTGTTTCTTTGACATAAATGCATGCCACACATAACATGCACAGTAAGAGGTCCTGCACTCCTCCTTTGCTGCTGTCAGAGAATCGGAAGCACTGTGTGGGAAAACTGTGATCTGAGAACATTGCATATTTTTATTCATTTATTGGCTTTTTGAAGCGTTCCCCACATTCTTCAAATTTTATGGCTGGAAAACAAAAGTTGGATCCATACTCTAGTTTGTTTTAGATTAAAGTGTGGTGTTCTAGTGTAGTGCTTTGTCTAAGTGCCAGATAAGCAAGTGCTGAATTGTCTAAATCAGCGGTCTCCAACCTTTTTTGCGCCACGGACCGGTTTGTGCCCGACAATATTTTCACGGACCGGCCTTTAAGGTGTCGCGGATAAATACAACAAAATAAAACTAGTACCGGTACCGAAAAAAAGAAGATTTAGTCATAACACACGTAAAAAGACCCAGGAAAACAGAGTTAATGAAAAAAACGATAACAAAATGACGCTAAAAACTGATAAAAACCTTGAAAACCATACATTTGACACCCGAGTCTCAACTCTCGCGGCCCGGTACCAAATGACTCACGGACCGGTACCGGTTTGTGGCCTGGGGGTTGGGGACCGCTGCTCTAAATGATTGCATAACATTTAGGATCCTCAGATATGAAACTTTAGATAACTGTTTGTGGCGTGATGTTTTACCTTATTTACTCTGATTGGCTCTCGGATAATTTTTACTGAGCTAAGACAAAAAAAAAGAAAAACTCATATGACACATTTTTGTCAAAAACTGTGCTCATTAAGCTGCATGCCAACAATCTTTCCTGCTTACATTCTTCTCCAGCTCCACCACAGTTGCCTATAATCATTGGGAGTTGCCTCTGTAAACCCATTATGTCATGACATGGACTCATTTACAGTCTTCAAACTTATCTAAATACATGTTAATTCAAACAAGACAGCAATTAAACTATCTTTGAGGTCAGCTAAAATGTCTGATCTTCATGCAGCACTCCTGCAGTTCTTTTTTGGATTAAAAAAGCCTTTAATGACTTTTATGAACTTATTTACAGCAGTTGTGACCAGTGCCAAGAATTGTTGATGATGGCAAAAAAAAAATTGCTCATAATTCCTGTTGCTGTATCCAGGTAACGATAAAAACAAAAGCAAATGAATATTGGATCAGAGGTATCATGCCTTCCTGCTATCATCATGAAGGAAACATTATTTTTAGCCTATACGACTTGCCAATCCGGTTATGCCATGTTATTGTATCCATCGTCTGTCCGTCAATTCACAAGAATCGCTACAACTCCCTACAGTACTGGTCAGAATTTAAAGAGACTTGCTACAGTGATGACCTTCACACAGATTTTTCTCAAACACAACGTCACATTTGTCGTTCTCAGTGGATTTCAATTCAGTTTTTGATGATGATGATAACCTGTGAACAGTGAGGGCTTGTGAGTCAGTGATTACATCTGTCTCCCATCACAATTTTGTAATTTTATTCTCATCAGGAAATCCTTGAGACGTGTCTTTAAAATAGGCTTAGACCCAGAGATCAACTGATTAGAATTTGACGTTTAAAGGTCAATGTGATCTCATGTAACAATTATTTGGGTCATAATAAATTCTAAAGTCAATGGTCTACTTCATTTTGCTATCAAAATGTTATGCAAAGAAAACATTGTTCAGCACTGTAATGGAAAATTACATATTACATATTTTGTCGAATACTAAACTAGTGATGTTAATCTTGGACCCTAATGTAGTAGACATGCGGCAGCGGGAACAAAGGAAAAACTCAGAAATTGGCTTCAAGAGGCAGCAAGCAGCTTCTGACACTAAGACCCTCGAATTTGATGAGTATAAACTCTGACTAATGGGCATAATTGAAGTGGTAAAAGATAAAAGCATAGAGGTTGCCACTAACATTACTTCTGTTCTCCTGCTAAAACCTGCTATTGTGCACTAGTTCTTGGAAGTGTAGAACATAATGAAAGCCCTGTTGTAGGTAATGAACAACTATTTAATCTGTTTTTTGCTGTTTTTACCAAAAATATAGTGTTAACTCTTATTCAATGTAAAATAAAAGGACTGCTTAATTTCAATGTCTCTGAGAAGTAGAAATCATTGCTGCAAAAGTTCAGACTGTTTCAAGTGATGCATTTGACAGTGAAGCCAAAGATTTTGAATTGTAGTCTACAAAACCAAAAGTCATTTAAGAACCCATAATAGAACATGCCAGTTTGTAATTGAAGATGTGACCCTGCTGCCTTGTGTGCAAAAACTAAGCGCTACTGCCAAGCACTTCTCTAACCCCGGCATGGTACACATGATATTCCTTCTGACAGGCGGGAGGAAAAAACTAAAGTGAAAACAAGACCCCTGTAATCTGGAAATCTGGCAACTTTTTTAAGGAAATAAGACTACTATAAATTTACTGTTTCTGGATTTGTAACTCCCAAGATCACACAGTCAGGATGGCTTTACAAGCTAAAAAGTATTTGTCTACCTCATGGGCGTGGTTTTGAGGGGAAAAAAAGCCGGAAGTTTTTGAATTGGTTTCATTCCCTCCTTCTGTGAAATGCTAGTGAACATCTTTCCTCAATCACGTGACTTTTCTTTTCGTTTTTCTTTTTTTCATGCAGCTGACTTTGGTGTGTCTGCAAAAAATACCAAAACGTTACAAAGAAGAGATTCTTTCATTGGAACACCATACTGGTAAGTTTAACGTTTCAGTCAGCAATGCTGGGGTGGGGGGTTGGCTTAGTACGCTACATTCAATGCCTTCAATGACTATATAAATTACACTCTACTTTTTCTAAATCCCATATTATCATATAACAATCCTGGTCTCTGATTGCAACATTATCTGTAAATCTATTACTGTTATGCAAAACAACTATATTAAATGTTTACTTTTAATATAATTCATATACATAGCACTTGTGAAGACATCATCTATGAACTTTAAAATTGGTGGGTCAACCCTTTTTGACTGCTCACAGCACTTAATACCTGAGAGAAAATGATACTGTGCATACACTCAGTATTCATTACAGTTCTTCATTCTTGTTGAATAGTGCTCCTCCAAATTAGAAATGATTCCCAGTGAACCTTGTTCCATTGAGCCTTCCTTTATACCAATATGACAGTTAAACATTTACTAGAACAGGTTATCATTCATCCCCACCATCCCAGCTCAATTAAATCATAACTGTGCACAGTTCTGATCAGATCAGGGGAAAAAACTTCCAAAAATCTAAAATGCTACTTTTTTGACTACACTTAGTCAAAATTTGTATCTTATTTAAATTACATTTATGTATGTGTTATTACTTAATTACATCTTGATGGTTATTTTAGATTCTTTACTTGTTTTTTTTATTCTTTTTTTAACCCATGGGGAGCTGCATGTTTTTAGTAAACAGAGTATTTATGTGCTGAACCATGTGGTGCGTTTGTGGAGGAGTTTGCATGCCACAGTCTTTAATGTTTAACCTTATTTATCTGTCTCAGGATGGCTCCAGAGGTGGTCATGTGTGAGACAATGAAGGATGCACCATATGACTACAAGGCCGACATCTGGTCTTTGGGAATCACTCTGATCGAGCTTGCGCAGATTGAACCCCCACACCACGAGCTCAATCCCATGAGGGTGCTATTAAAGATCGCAAAGTCTGAGCCTCCTAGCCTGGAGCAGCCAAAGAAATGGTGAGAATCTGAATTCAGCTGTTGCACATTTGGCCTGCAACTGTCTAGCATAATATGTACAGGCTGCGAAGAGGAATTTGTTAACCAGAAAGTGGGGAGTTTGAAACCTGCCTCCATGATTCATAAGCTACAAGATAGAAAATGGCAAGTGGAGTCAACGGGGACTTTTATTTCCCTGTCTAGATTTCAACACGTCATTTAATTTCAATCACTTCCAAGTACTTTGCACACTTGGTATACTGTAATCTGCTCTAGACAGTCACGCATCAAATTGTCCTTCCCTTTTTCCACCTGCCAACCATTTTCCAGCAGAGGCTGCACTTAAATGAGTGCCAAACTATAATTTTTTCCTACCTTTTTCTTTAATGAGATTAAATGCGCTGTAGCAGTGAATTTATTACTGGGAAAGTGAAGTTATCAGGTAGAGGGAGATTTAGAAAGGGCCGCTGATTCATTGTTCCTGCTGAGACCTTTTTTTTTCCCTTTTTTTTTTTTCCGCACAACAAAGCTGCGTACAAAGATGGTCTAAAATGGTTGGAAATGTTACTTAAAATTATTTTTTTGTTTTAACTGTTTCTTCACTTCTTCACTTCACTTCTTCTTTTCTCTTTTATTTACTCAAGGTCACAGGCATTTAATGACTTCCTGCGGAAATGTTTGGATAAAAACCCAGAGACTCGCCCAACTGCAGCTCAAATGTTGGAGGTAGGCTTGATGCTGTGTGTAACTGAATAGTAGTGAATATTATACAGTGCTGCACTTTGACATACAATGGAACATCGTACTCTGTCTTTGTCTTGTACTGACACACACACGCACACAGATCAGTTTAATCTTCTATTTTAAGACCTGAACACAGTGATCTGTGCCAGGTTGGTGTTCCATGGCGGGCATAGGCATGCAGGTGAAAATGAAACGCTTTATAAGAAATTGATAGTGTAAAAGTGAAAGATTATTAGGTAGAAAATGTGCAGTAGCCAAAATCTAATGGTAAAGGATCCTGAATAAAGACACTATCATAAACTATCCTTGAAGGTTTAGATGGGAAGGACAAAAGAAATAAGAAGCTTTGGCCTCTTCGCTAATGCCCCCACCCCACCCTACCCTCAAAAAAATATTACCCTACAAAAATGTTTTCGACATTATTCTCAGAAACAGAATTCAGATTCTGACCATATTTTGTATCGTCAGCTTATTTGATGCCTTTATAGACTTCACTATACATATGATCCTGGGCAGACATGGTTCTAAGCAGCTGTTTGATTGATTGTTAAAGGCATCATCATATGGTAATTCTAAGTTGTGGCAATGAAATGCAAATATCTAAAGACAAGCTTCAATCAGACTCTAGATTTCAGAGCCAGTAGAACGAGCAAAGCCATGAGCAGGGTGTGGATTACAGAACAAGAGCAATGTCTATTAAAATTCAGAGCCACAGTTTCCTGTCTGCATCCCATAGCTGAGGAGCTGCCAGCTATTTACATTCCTGCTCTCAGCCAATGGTGTGCCAGGATTAACTTGAGTTTGCCACCTTTGGCCAATTAGAGCAAGGCAAAGATGGAAACCCTAGTCAGGCCTGCAGGGAATTCTCCATGTGTTCTCTAGTGGGGAGGGAAAGAGACAGGCGCGGCCCAGTTTTTGGTGCTGTGCTGCAAGTTTTAGATGTTTTTCATGTCCGCTGCCTCCTAACAGCTGTAGGCACTTGTGGGCGTGGTCAGATTGAGGCTTTGTGATGGATGTTGCATCATGGCACTTTGCCGGGAGTTACCATCAGTTTATGTTACAGGTTTCAGGGTGAAGTGAGCAGATGTGGAAAAATACAGGTGAATAAAAAAAGTCAGAAAAAATATCCCTGGTGCAGGATAGACTAAATAAGGGATATAAAAATAAAGCTTTGCAAAGTCTTTGTCACTAAGCTTTTCACAGGAAACAAGAATTGGTTATAAACATCTTTTTAACCTCTTCCCTTTTTTTGCCATAATTACTCTGCGTCTGTCCCACATATGCGGCTGTAAGGAATGTATACAAAAAAACATGACACAGTATCAGTCACTGTGGGTGTGTGGCTGGCCGGGAGACCGTCTGGATGACTAGTATTATATTGAATCCAGCGTCTCCTCCCATAGTTTCTCATGTGCAGGGTTTTTATGGTGTTTTTGGCAGAGCTGCCCTGGAAAGCATATAAACATTTCTGAAGTAGAACAATGTAGCACATTTTGAACTTTGAGTTAATCTTGGTTGTCTAAATTTAATAGAGTATATCATAAACAAAAGTGTAATCTTCTAATTCTGCAAACAACTTCTTTGAGACAGAAATCTGTCCTAAATTACTAAATTTGGGTTAATAAAAGTCAAGTCAGCTGAGTACCAAAATTGCACCTTGCCCAGTAAAATTCTTACCCCTAACTTAACTTTTTAAAGTCCTAACCCTAAAAATGGTCTTAACTGCCACATCCACCTTCAAAAATGAAGATTTTATAACTAGTTAAAGAATTTCCATCATTCAAGATCTACAACTGTCCATAAAGATGGAGGGACAAAAGCATACACTTTATTTTTATTCCTGTGCATGTACACCTGACCTTTTTGCAGGTTTCTCTTCTAGTCACCTAATGGTCCATATTGTGCACATTTAATCTTTATACAAAGCCATGCGCACCAAATCTCCCCCCTCTCTCAGTCTAAAGCAATGCGAAACCTATAAAATGGTGCATTTATCCACTGATACACATCTATATCTGTGTAACAAGGCACCAGTGCTAACACTTAGTCTTTTTGCCCTGTGTTTTGCCTCAGTGAGGATGTGTTTACCTGGAGTATGGGAGGTCTGGTATAATTTATTGGATTATACAGCTTAAAGCAGATTTCTCAGAGGTTTACTGCTGTAGGTGCTTGACGCTACTAGTTACTCCTACTTTTTTAGTTACTAGCTACTCATACTCATCCCTCACATAATTTCAATGGCAATGGGAGAAAAATATCTTTTATAATCTTCAGTAGGCATTCAAATGAAATAAAGCGCTTTACTAAAGCAACAATGATTAGATAATTAACATAATTGAATTTATTTCAAGTCATTTTTATGGCTTTATAAGTTACTTTTGATTTTCTTAACATTTGAGAAACATTTTTAAATCAGAAATTTTGGATTTTAGTTAAAGCAGTTGATATAAAGATGTTTTGATATTTCTGTGGGTTTCATGAATTTGTAACTGGACATTTCTCATAGTTCTCTAATTTAATTAGAAAGCAACAACCATGAGTTGATTATGAAACTAGTTGCCAGTTCCCAGCCTTAAATACCTTGCTGGATGTGTAACATGTTAAAGAATAAGATGCCTTATTTTCTGTCAGAATTGGAGTACTTCTAATGTAGTGCTTCTCACATTAAAACTCTTTTCTCCAATGTTTCACCTTGCTTAGGCTTAATGTAAATCTAAAACATGTCTGAAATTTTATTTCCAAAAAGTCTCTCTCTGCAATTTTCGAATTGAGATGGTGGAAACAGAAGTTGAGTTTATTTTAGCTCCTTTTACTTTTAAACGTGGATTTATTGCAACACTGCCTCTACCGAGCATGACAAACTGAAGTATTATTGAAGCATTCACTGCCACTGCCACACTGTTCATGTGACTTGTTTACGCCACAGGTTTACATGGCTTTAAGATAAATCTGTTGGCTGATTACAGAGGAAGTGGCTGTGTGGTTGCTGAAATCGGAGCCATTTCAGTTGAAGTTTGTCTTTAATTAAATGGCATTGCTGCATCAGTCATGTTGATGTTCTTCTTACAAAAATCACTAAATCAAAAAGGGCTGGCTGTGCAGCAATAGTTTGAGATTTAAAACTCTATCTTATGTTGCTCATGTTGTCAATTGATGCCATAAAATGGGCTGACATAGAAAAAATCATGACATCCAAATGTAGACACTATGCATTTAAGCATACAACTTATCCATGCATTCATATTTTGCCTCACAAATAGTCAAATGGCACTCGTTTGTGTACATCTCATTAGGCAATAGCTGACTGTTATTTGTCATTGGAGAAGCTTAAAACTCAAGCCTAATGCTGTCCTCAAGGACAAGCAAGCTCCTGAACCTACAACTGTGGAGGGCTCACAACACACACTGACTTCTACACACTTCATGGTCCAGCACCCCTTGCAGACTTTTCCCCTTTGTCAGCTGTTCCAGTTAAATTACACAGGAGTGCAAAGCATCTAAATAATAGATGATCAGCTTTTTATCCTTGCAGCACTCAACTTTTAATTTGCCTTTTTTATATTCCTGTTACAGTGTTCTTATTGCCTTACTTGAAGCACGGGGAAACATGCATTTTCTTTTTAGATATAGTAGAGTTGAAGACGGGTTGCTATTTTAGGTGCATTCTGTTAGAATAAACTGTTGCCTCAAGTGGAGAGTTGTATTGTGATGTTCCCATTGTTAATGCTGCACAGGAACTGGCAGGTGTCAGATAGTTTCCCAGCAGTGAAAGTATGTTGTCTTGTCTTCTCCTCCGTTTTTTTACCTCCGTTTAGTGTATCGTTTTTTAAGCCCAGAATTTTATTTCTCTTGATCCATCATTTTGTATTTTAAAGTTTTACAGATTATTTGAAAAGAAATTGATATCATTGAAAGTTGAGAGGTTGCAGAATGCTGCAACATTCATCAGTGGTGTCATCTGCTAATTATTTAAACCTGTGGAAAATACTGTTCTTGTGTTTTGTGCAAATATTGCTTCATGGTTGTAAGCCTTTTAGTCAGCCTCACTCTTAGGCAATAACTAAATGTGTAGTGTTTATAGTGTTTAGTGTTTATCCCTAAAATAAATTTCTGATCAGCCTTAATAACTGTCTCTTCTATCTACAGCACCCTTTTGTGAAATCGGTGACGACCAACCGTCCGCTGAGAGAGCTGGTGGCTGAGGTCAAGGCTGAAGTCATGGAGGAAATCGAAGACAATAGAGAGGAAGGAGAGGAAGACGAGGGCATGGACCTTACTGTGGTACCAAACCTGTTCATTATCATTGTCCTTTTTATTTTGGTGTTTCGAAAACAAGAGTGGGCAGTCCATGCTCTTCCATTCAATTGGTTTAATTTATAGGTTAATTTATTAATGTTGTGATTTAAATTAAAAACATAATAATGGCACAGAAAGTGGATGCATTTTGACGTAGAAGTGGTATTGACTTTACAAGTAAATGCATTTCTGTGACGTTTCTCATTTTCCTGTCAGACCACACAGTGAGATGGAAATTACCCTTAATTTCAGTGTCCAGACTGTGTAATTAAGTTGCAACTTGCACACATAATGACAAAAAGGCGTGCATTTACCTGCATGTGTTCCCAGCACGTAGGTTTCTTCTTAACCACAGAGCCTCACGTTTGTAGTCCTGACTCGTTGACCTCCTCTTAAAGCATATTTTGCTAAATATAGCCTTTCTGCAGAAGGATTGATGGTTTATTCCACTGAAGTCATTCATGAATTCACAAAGAACTGGAGATTAGACAGTAACATAGGATGAAAGTGCAGTTTGCTGCCTGCCCTGAGCACAAACAAAGGAACAGAAGACGGAACACAGGCATTCACCCACACCCGCACATGGTTAAATATAGGTGCTGCTTTTGGCCTGTAGAAACAGCTATTGCCTCATAATCCCTAAAGGAGTAAATTATTTTAGGTTGCTTATTGTTCAGCCAAGATACTCTGACCCTTAATCAAAAACATGGGGATTTCTACATAGCAATAGCAGGTCTTTATAGGATCCTTGAAATACTCTTACAAATGCTGTAATCAGACAAATGTTTTCATACATTTTTGTCCTTTCTCTATGAAGACAAATGGCCTTTTACATTGTACTTCCTTATTGTACATGTTGTGGCATTCAAGGGTCTTTTTTTATTTTATTTGGGTGACTCTAGTATACTGATGGTGCAAATTGGTGGAAAATGGTGGAAATTTATAAACTGCCAGCTTTTAAGCATTAAACAGTAAACACTCTCATCTAGACAATTGAACAGTGTAGGTCTTAGCTGGACAGGTATTTGGAATAGCTTTCTGTAGGAGGTCTTCTTTATGCACCTTGTTGTACATTAATCACTGAAAGGAACGTTATTATTTAAAAGCAGGTGTGATGAATCAGTTATCTTTATATAAAGTAACCACCGTACTTTCTGGACAATAGAGCGCACCTGTATTTAAGCCGCATCCGCTCTATTTTTAAAAAATTAAAAAAAAAAAAGATATACAAGCTGCACCCAGCTATAAGCCGCAGATATCTATGATGAAAAATTAGATATTTACTGCATGTACAGAACAATCTTGTACTGTAAATGTACATGTATGTACCTGAACAGATTCTTTCCGAACAATGCCTTTTAACACGGCAGCAACTTTGCTAATTAAAACGGAACAGAACCAAGAGAAAATAACCGCTATTTATTTACCTCCATTTTTCCTGTATTTGAAACCACAAGTCACTTTAATCATCTTCGCTGAAACCCATGAAGTCGTCTTTTTCAGTGTCGGAGTTGAACAGGCTCAGAAGCGCTTCATCACATCTGTCTCCATCAGTCTCGCTCTCCGTGTCACTGTCATCCTCCGGTGAAGTTGGCTCTCTAACTTGCATCATACAAACTTCTTCGTGTGGTTTCCATGATGAAGGGGCGAGGATTTGAAAATAATTACCAGTTGGTAATTTGTTGTGCGTGTTCTATCTGCTAAAGAAAAAGTAGCGTATTCTTCTCTGCATTGATTTTTCATCTATCTTGTTTTTTTATTCTAATTCTGGTTAGAGTCCCCCTAGTGGTGGAAGAAAAATCCACAGAATAGCCGCACCTTTGTATAAGCCTCATGGCTCAAAACCTAGGAAAAAAGTAGCGGCTTATAGTCCAGGAAGTACGGTAATCAATGAACTGTGTGACCACCCTTTAAAATGCTGCCAAAGTACACTGGTCCACATTTCATGGTACTTGAATAAGATGGTTTGCATAAAATCTTACTTTGTGTTATTATTTCTCTGTGTATGACACCAGAAAACCATTAGTTATTTTATTATCTCTTTTTAGAAAGCACAAATAAAGCTCCCTCTCATTTGCAGGCAGCAACATTTTCACACATACAGTAACAAATTGCTGACTTCGAAACAAGCAGTAACCAGACAGTTTCTCTTTTTCTATATATATCTCACAAAGTGAGAAAGTGATGTTTGCTGAGACATTGGTGAAGCTGTGTATCATCAAGACAGGTTTTTGTTTTGTTTTTTTTTACCTGAGGGAGAAGAGACTGTTCCTGATACAGAGCTGCTGATTAGAGATGTGCACATATGTAGAATTCTTGTCTCACATGTCTGAGATATGACTGTGCAGTTATACATAGTTGTGCAATATCTTCTTTTTGCACATAAACATTACGTTATTTCTGGTTAATGTTTAGAGTGTTGCATGACAATTTTCTTTTTAAAAAAAATAATTTATATCATTTAAATGATTGGCTTTTTTGTTTGTTTGTTTTTTGCTTTCTTTGAGCTGCATAATCAGTTAATTCTTTCCTAGTCTGATTTGATAGGGTGCTTCTGAGATGTGATTCCCTTACCTGTATACATGCTAACTGCAGTAATATAATTTATCCAAGATTGTTAGTCTTGGGCTTTGGTTTTGCAGCATATTTGCAGGTGTTTCACATACTTTTGACACTGTAAAGTGCAGCTTTGTCTGCATAATAAAATACATTTAACGCACTACTGTATGCAAAAATGAAAGAGTGCACACTGATTTATTTCGCATCAAGACTTTTCATAATAGCAATGATAATGCCATTAACTCTCAGGTCCTGGCAGTCTGTCCTGACTTATGCAGGTTTTTCACCTCTGTAATTATTACCTCGCCATTGCAGATTAGATAGCTATCTAAGCTAAGCCATAATTAAAAGTAGCAATGTGCAAGTATAAAACAGGAATGACTGCATTCATACTAAAGCAAAGATTAAAGTTCCTTAGCAAAAAGGTGGACGGCCTAAATGGTTTTTTTTTCCCCATTAGTGTTTGGACCAGAAGCAAAGGTTGAAAACATTAACATTTTGGAGACCACCCATGACTGAATGTCTTACGAACATGAAATGTTTTGTCACACCAGTGCCTAACAGCACTTCTCTGTTCCTTTAGTCCTCAGCCAAGGAGCCATGCCAGACTAGTCAGACCAGTTTGGAAGGTGACCAGCCCCCGGACACCCCAAGCCCTACCACACCTTCTTCACCTGCACCAGTACCATTCCCCAGGAAGCTGAACCAGCCAGATACATCAACAGAGGAAGAGCCAGGCTCCACCATGGCAGGCCCTGTACCCCTGCCACGGCAGAATCTCCATAAGAAAGATCCAGATGAGGTGGGAGACAAAATGGGTGAAATCCTTGAGAAATCCGAGTCTGAGAAATCTGAGAGTGAGTCCTCAACCAAGACTACCTTCTCAGACTCTGGTATTGAGGATGGGAAGAGTACACCCTCACTTGAGGAGGAAAAGGTATTTTTTTGAAAGTTGTTCTGCTCATGTATATTTATGAAGTTGGATAATTTATTTATTTATAGTATTAATACTAAAATCATTGTTCTAGGTTGCCGGAGACACCCCAGAGACAGAACAGCCACCATCTCTCTTTGATATGGAACGTGAGGAATCTGAGGACCGTACGATAAACTTCACGGGTTCAACAGAACCAGAGGTCCCCAAGATCCCAGCTAATGGAGAATTGCCAACTTCAAGTGGTGTTTCGATTCCTGTACCTTCGCCTGCATCCTCCTCTGCTCCCACCCAGGTAGCAAACGGCAGCCTAATAGAGGATTCCCCTGAGAAGAAACCAATGGGAGCAAACGCTGACCCTGGTTCATCTTATCTCAATGGAGGGATTATTGAGCGGTTGTCCTATTCAGGCAGCATGGCATCTGAGAGCATGGATTTGTCTGTCCACAGGGAGAACACATCCATTAGTGCACGGGTGAGCCAACACAGATCAAAGCTTTCTGTACTTAAAGGAATTCACATGATTCATTTACTCAAACTTTTTAAAATGCCAGAAAGGAATGGTCAGAGAAGATAGATCCCTCATTCTCTAAAGTGTTTTTGCAGAACATATCTTTATGGCAAAACCAGTGCTCAAGTGTTAAAGATGTACAGAGGGCAGCTCTGTAGGAAAACCCCTCTTGGGGGGAAAAAAAGAAGTGTTTCTTTGCACTCATAGCGGAACTGAAACAGCATTGTGTTGTTTTAGGGTGTGGGAGTTCGAAACAGAATATTGCCTGTCTCCCATTAGGTTTGCACGCACATTGCACTTAGGGAAACCCAAAGTTTTACATTCATGAGGACTTAAGTAACTTTTTTTATTGACTGTGAGGTTTGCTGGGATTTATTTCTCAAGTTTGGACTGAATTGGTTACAAAGCATATTGGGGCATCTCCAAAATGACTATTTATTTGATTTACCAGCTTGAAAAAGGATATTTTTGCAAACCCACTTAGGACAGGTTATCTCTGCTTAAGAATCACCAAATCCATGTCTGACAGTCCTTGTAAGCGAGACGATTGGGAAGCTAGACGTTGGGAAAGAGAAGCCAAATATGCAACACTTTCAGTTCATCTAGACCAGTGGTGGCCTTTGTGTGGGCACAGTTCAGCATTCACTATTGTGAGTGGAAATTTCTATGCAGCCCATTGTCAGTGAGTTGCTTCTGGAGGCTTATGGACTGACCATGATTAAAATCCTATTAACTGGGCGTGGAGTCATGGCTGTTCGACATGTCAGGTTTTTTTTTTTAATTATAGATTATTTACCAGGCGAGTCTGCCTGTAAGCTTTTTTTTCTTTTTATTATTTTCTTGGGTTTTTTGTTTTTGTTTTTTAATATGATTTCTATGTTTCCGCATGAGAGAATGAGTGCAAACATCAGTGTGCACATGCACTTATAAATCCATGGGGTGTGTGTGAGAGCTACATGTGTTTTTTTTCTTTTGTTTGTTTGCTCTTTGTGTTTTTGTGTGAATGAAGAGTGACAGGGAGTCAGCACAGTCACAGATGACCTCAAACATAAACGCCACAGCTGAACTGCAGAGTGATGAATATATATATCTTTTCATCTTGGTGTCAATGTGCGCTTAATAACACACCAGAAAACACAAGCACATAGACTTATTGTCATCGTCAGTGTGTCCGTTACACAGAAAATGATTCAACAGCACTCAGCAGTGCGACATTAGCATCCGGTAGCTGCCAGCTATGACAGGAGCCTCGCACAGATTCATATGGAGCGTGTTTGCTTAGCTGTATTGGCTTCATGGGGAAGCTTTGTTATGGTGAACAGCAGTTTGTGCAAACCAAAATAATTCCCTCTGAGTGGGGAACACCTTCCTAGGGTCCTTCTGTTCTAATATATTTACTCTTTTTTTCTTTTTTAAAATCTTCAGCCAAATGTTTTGTTTTCTTCGAACAAAATGGAGAAAAGACCAGAAATAAGCCGACAAGTACAAAAAAACCCCAAACTGCTCGCCTACATCTAAGACAAGTACTTCAAACAAGACATCCATAACTGCAAGAAAGTCCCTGTTACATTAAAAGATAAAACAAACTTAATTGTTTACATAAAATAATTCTGATTTACTTTTTGTAATAAAATCATTCTTTTTTTTTAAATTTTATTTCAAGGCAGATCTGTATCATTCTCTCAAGAGGAAGAGTTGAGATAACTTCTTATTCACTGTGTAACATTGAAAGCAAAACTGTCATTAGCTTTTTGTTTTAGTTTTGTATTCATATTTATTTTAATTGAAGCACAAATAACTTTGAGAGTATTGGGATTTTCTCTTACTGTCTTCATACCTTCTGTCTTGCGTTCACGCTCTCTTTAGTTCTCTGGTCTCATCTCCTCTTCATTATATATGAACTATTTATACACCAGGAAGTGACGACATTCAGAACTTCCCAGTGTTTTCTGAGTAAACCCTGTCATATCATTTTGCAAATATTGTCCCTGGAGGATGACTTGGACAGGGGACAAAGAAGGCGTAACTCCTCAGTTACACATGCTCCAGTTAACCGTGACAGTTTTGCATTGCAATTACAATACGCTATGGCTCATGCACTGACTGAAAGGAAATGTGTGTTTACATCATCGCACATTGTTTGGTTGAACTGCCTGATTTGTGCTTTTTGAGCTAGAGCAAACTTGAAGAAACCTTCGTTGGCTAAGAAAAAGGTCATCTGCTCTGTGGGCGAATGTCTAGAAATGTCCTTTCAGACAATGTGAAGACCCACAAGTCTGGATAAAGAAGGCCTTTAACCAGTATTCTTGTTGAAGAAGGCTGAGAAGTCAAGTCACATGGTGCCACATTTGGTATACGATGTTGTTACTACCTCCATGACGCTCTCCATTATGCTAACAGATCAGCATCTTGCTTCTTGTTACAGTAGAACCTGCCTTACAGGATATTAGTGCCATGTAAACATACACACTGTCATACATACTTACTCAGCCTCTCCTTTAACAGATAAAGACTACACTACAGATAAACCTTGACACATTTGAAATATTTGAAGTTAATTTGTAGGAATTTGCATGAAAATAGTTTCCGTGAGTGATCTGAAGATTTTTTTTTTTTTGGGGGGTGGGGGGGGTGGATATTGGGGTGTTTGTAGTTCCTTACAGTCACAGTACACAAGAATCACAAAACAACTCTAACTAAATTATATTGTGGTTGATATAAGCACACAGATTTTACAAGTAAAGTTGCAAATTGTTTTTCACACACAAAAAGAAAACCTGTCTATTGCGAGAGTCTAGTTATGCTATGGAAGTGAAAGAATCTGGTAGTACTGACCTTTTAACTACTAAAAGAAACAGCATTTAAACTCAAAGCACATGAAAAAAGGTTAAATTCTGAGTTTAAAACCAGGCTTTTCTGTGTTTTTGTCTACCTATCAGAACTTTTCAGATAAGACTCTGAGGCGGACCAGAAAGTTTGTTGTTGACGGTGTGGAGGTGAGTGTGACCACCTCCAAGATCATCAGTGATGATGAGAAGAAGGATGAGGAGATGAGATTCCTCAGGTATGTGGGTGATCTTATTATTCCCTGGTAGCTAAGCCATTTTTCATTCGCTCTAAATGAGAGGCATGGACTCTTGTGTTCTCAGGACACAGTGAACACTGGATTGGGATTTATTTATTTATTTTTGTTTTATGTTTTAGTTCTTACTATTTAAGTCATCCTGCTCTTTGGGATTTTAGTCCCTTGAGATTAGAACTGTTATTGGAAAAAGTCTAATTTAGTCTCTGGTCTGAGAGGAAAATTTAATTTCTGAAATTACTTATTGGTTAAGTCAAAGTTCAGGTGATCTGTATTTGGCATTTGAAACAACTGATTTCTGTACTTCCTTTGAAGCATAGTGAGTTCCTGTGTTTTACTCCTGCCATCTAGTGGTGGGACTATGATATTGCACCTATGGCTGCAGTAATATTACGATATCATTCTTAGTTTAAATTTGGTGAAAATAATCTTCAGAAACTCGGTGCTCAACAAAAATTGCATTTTCTTTTGCTTCCATTGGGTTTGCACCATTCAGAGTGTTGTTAGTGGTCTGCCAGCATAAACATTGTTTTTATTATAAAGTAAGCTCAATTTATTCTACTCTCTTATTCATTAGTTTTCTGCTGCCATGGCCTGATCTAACCTGTGATATAGTTCTAACCTGTAATTTAAGCACTTGTGTTATTTTGCTACCAGTTATAGTAGATCTTACCTGGCATAGTTTCATTTATTTTAGGTGTCCTTAGCTATATACATACATACATACATACATTTGATTTGTTTTTTTGTAGGCGGCAGGAGCTGCGTGAGCTCCGTCTGTTGCAGAAGGAAGAGCAGCGAGCCCTGGCTGCTCTGAATGCCAAACTGGAAACACAAAGGGAACAAATACAAAGACGTTTTGACCAGGAGATGAATGTGAGTCACATTACTCTAACAGCTTTAACAACAGCATTTTCGTCTTTAGCTAAAACTTAGTCAGACAGTTGTTGCATTAATTCTATGGTCATATGTATTTTTGTCACACCTAAATGTTTCAGGTCATCAAATAAATTTAAATAGTAGACAAATATACCACATGAAAGCACAAAATGAAGTTTCTAAATGAAGGTGTTTTATTATTAAGGGTGAAAAATGCAAACCTACATGGCCCTGTGTGGGGAAAAAAGTAATTGTTTGCTAAACCTAATAACTGGTTGAGCCACCCTTAGCAGCAACAACAAAAATCAAGCATTTCCAATAACTAGCAGTGAGTCTTTTACAGCACTGTGGAGTAATTACCTTTGCAGAATTGTTGTAATTTAGCGGTTTTTGAGCATGAGCCTCCTTTTAAAAGTCGTGCCACAGCATCTCAATCGGATTCAGGCCAGAAATTTGACAAGACCACACCAAAGTCTTCAAGAAAAACAAGCTTTTTGTTTTTCCTAAGCCATTCAGAAGTGGACTTGCTGGTGTGTTTGGATCATTGTTTTGCTGCAGAACCCAAGTGTGCTTCAGTTTGAGGTCACAAACAGATGGCCACACATGCTCCTTCAGGATGTTTTGGTAGACGGCAGAATTCATTCTGGTTCTGTTTACCACAGCAAGTCTTCCAAGTCCTGAGGCAGCAAAACGGCCCCAGACCGTCACACTATAATCACATTTTACTGTTGGTAGGATGTAAAATGCTTTGTTGGTTTTATGCCAGGTGTAATGGAACTCGAACCTTTTGTCTCGTCACTCCAGAGTATTTTCCAAAAAATGTGGTTAATCACAGTTAATCCATGATTTAAGAAGATCAAAGGGCAATTACTTTTTTACTTTTTCACACAGGACCAGGCAGGTTTGGATAACTTTTCTCCCTTAATAAATGAATGAAATAATTTAAAAACTGCATTTTGTATTTACTTGGCTTATCTTTATCTAATATTAAAATTGGTTTGACAATCTGAAACATGTAAGTGTGACAAATATGCAAAACACTCTGAAATCGGGATGGTTTCAGTTGCAATAAACTTTTGAACTAGAAACCTTTTCCTTGTTTGCTGTCAGCTAAAATTATAATGTGCATATCGCCTGTTGGTGTGTCCTAGACCAAGAAGAAGCACTCTGATACAGAGCTGGAGAATCTGGAGAGGAACCAGAAGCAGGCAATTGAGAAAATGGAGGAAGAACACAAAGTTAAACTGAAAGAAGAAACCAGGCGTATCAAAGCAGAACAGGAACGAGACTATCACAAATTCCTGGACCAAGTAAAACTAAAGAAAAAGGAGGTAAAGTGTGTGTGTGTGCACCTAAGCAAAATAAGCAGTAATCAGTTCACATATTCTTGCGTTTATTTAAGCCCATTTGATTCACAATAGGACATAAAGAAAGGGGGCAAGTCAAAGAAAGCTTTCAGTGCTCAGCCTCAACGACTGCACAGCTGTGTTGATTTTTGTATACTTTTCTGAAGTTCTGATGTCTGAGGTTTAATTACTGAAGTGTATTTTCTTTTTAGGTAAAACAATCTGTTGATAAGCTGCCCAGAAGTCAGCGTAAAGAAACCTTAAAACAGAAGATGATTTCCTTCCAAGAAATGAAGATGTCAGAGGTATGATGCTAGGTCATTTGTGCCATTTTGATGCATAATTACAGCTCAGTTAAAACAAATTTATTTTTTTTAACTCTTAAATTTAGTATTATTTTTCAGTCTATATTGTTTTGGTGGTGCAAGTTGCTCAGTTTTGGAAACATTTACAATTGTGACATGATCATAAAAAATATGTTGAATGCACTGGAGAAAGCTCCTTTTTCAGAAACAATGAACCTGGTAAATGGCTGCTATATCTAAGAACTATTCTTTTGCTATCAAACTATTTACCAACTTGATCACTGCAAATAGAAGTATACATCTACCAGGAAAGAGACTAGATGTAAACACTGATGGCATGCTTTTCAGTTGAGTTATGTTGGTTGCAGGCTTCTGGTACTTGGCATGTGTAGATTGTTTGAAGGGAAACGGCACCTGCATGAAACTGCTGATTTTTGTTTGATTATTCACCCACTCCTCAATTTCTCCTCCTTCTCCTTTGTTTAGGAAGAGAAATTCTTTGTAGCTCAGAAAAACTATCTGCACATCACACTGAGGAATATTATTTCCAACAACAAGAGAGAGATTGCAGACCTGGAGAGGGATTGCCTTAACAAGAAGCAAAGCCTAATCAGAGGTACAACATCTGTAAACCAAACAGAATCACAGTAAAAATTTCAGCTTGATTAGTTTTCTTCATTTTGTGTTTATCCCATCCTTGCTGTAGTTACCGTTTGATTTCATTCAGTGTCAACTTTTTAAATTTGATTAGAGCGTGAAAATACGATGTGGGACATGGAGCAGAAGAACCTTTATGAGAAACATCAGTTAGTGAAGCAGCAGATGAAAGATCAGTACTTCCTCCAGAGGCATCAGCTTCTCAAAAAGCATGAGAAGGTACACTAGTGGATATCATCTTGCCACAATATGTTTGCACACACAACTTGGTAACACCTAAATCACGATTACATGACAAAATCAAGTTAACCAATTCTGTGTTGTTGTTTTTTTTCCTGCAGGAAAAGGAACAGATGCAGAGCTACAATCAGCGAATGGTTGAGATCCTGAAAACTAAGCAGCAGCTGGAGAAGAGCCGACTGCCTAAGATTCAGCGCAGTGAGTCAAAGACTCGAATGACCATGTTCAAAAAGAGCCTTCGCATTAACTCATCGGGCAGTGCTGCAGAGGACAAGGAGAGGATCAAACTGGTGAGACAGAGGGGCTTTCTTACTGCATATTCACACATTCAGTTAACTATTTATTAACTTGCTCCATGTGTGGATCTCCAGTTTTCTCAGCAGGAGGAGAAGCGGCAGAAGGCGGAGAGGCTGCATCAGCAGCAGAAGCACGAGAACCAGATGAGGGAGATGACTGGTCAGTGTGAAAGCAATATCAGAGAGCTGCTGCAGCTACAGGTGAATGAGGGCAAATTTAATAAAACATTTTTATTACAAATCTATTTGTAGTTTTTTTTTTTTTTTTCTTCAAGAATATAGAGGACACTTAATGGGCTTAATAACTAGCCCACATTGCTTAACAAGCACATTTTCTGCTGCAGAATGAAAAATGTCACCTGTTGATTGAGAATGAGACTCAGAGGCTCAAAATGTTGGATGAGTCACACAACCATATGATGAAGGACTGGAGGGAACAGCAGAAGCCCAAAAGGAAGGTATGTTGTCTCCACTCACAATTTCTTACACAATGTATTGGAGTCTATTTTGTGGCTCAGATACCCCCCAAATACTACCATCGTAGTAATTTCTATATTTTTAAGAGCAGGCTTACTGGGAATTTTCTTTAAAAACACACTGAAATGTGCTTGGTGTGAATTGAGATAAAGATAAAAAATGCCCCCTTTTTCTTACTAAAGTTGTAATAAATGCAAACAATTGTAAAACATTTATGGTTACGGTATTTTTGCTCGGGTGTTTTGGAAGTGTTTTCATTCTGAGCTCCACTTTTCTGGTTCCAGGCTCATTCTTAAAACATATTTTGCTGTAGCCATGCAATTCAATAAGCAAAGTAGTAGTTAAGTACTTAAATGTACAAGACACAATGTAACAACCGCTTTCCCAATCATATAAAAGGAATGTTGATATATCAAATAATTCATGATTTTAGTGCTCTTTGTTTTCTACTTTGTTCACATTGCAAAAGCTTACATCTTTGTGAGGTAAACTTGTGCATTTTACATTCCCAGGCTCTTGAAGATGAGCTGAATGCCAGGAAAAGGGAGCAGGAGGCTTTCTTCAGGATGAGCGAGGGTTCCGACTTTCCAAACCCCAGTTCTCCCAACAGAGTCTCCAAGTTTATGCCGTATCAAGACGAGACTACCACATGAGAACAGATGCTGTGACATTACACAATATTATCTTCTGCCCACTAACGTATACACACCCACTGGTACCATTGCCTGCTGGCCTTTTTTTTTTCTTTTTTTTTTTTTTCATCTTGCTTTACCAGTAATGGCAGAATACTGATCCTTCCATTAGGTTTCTTTATTGTTTTAGTAAATATTTATGTTTTTATTCATGTTCTGATGTGAGTCATTAGACACCCTAACATAATATCTACTCCCATACAGTGTTTGCTTTCTTTTTCTTTTCAAGAATCCTTCAGATTTCTCAATAATGTGATACAAAGGCCATTTATTGGGGTGAGCTGAAGATACCAAATTATCTGTTTTAATAATCAAATATTCAGAAAAACCACCTTATGCTTAGGCAACAGGTTTTTTTGTTTTTTTCCAAAGCACCCAGCCAGAGATCATTTTTTCCACGATAACAAGGAATGCTATAAATATTAACGACCTAGTAAGTGAGTACTTGCTTACCTTAATTTTTCAAGGTTATCTTTCAAATAAGACCAAAAACTCCTCTAGAAATGTATTGATTTACTGAATCTCTCTTTTTTTTTCTTTTTTTTTTTCCTTAATTTCATGTTCTCTGTGCCTTACTTTGCCTTTGCTGCCAAAGTTTGCCTTTATTTATTTTTACTCAAAGAACATTATACAGCTTACCCCTATTTAGTTTTGATTTACTTTGTCTTTTAATCATGGTATGAAGGATGTGATGATTTTGTATCTTTTTTTTAAATGAGGGATAAGGCTGAATGCAATGTATATTTGAATTTTATGGTTTCTTTTAAGATTTAGTTGTTAACTAATAAGGGAACACAAGTTTGTTTTTGGTTTTTTTCAGTATTGCTCAGTTATTTTTTCTGTTGTATCATTACTGTAGAAATCAGTCACACTGGATGGGAACTGACAAAGCCAGAGCTGTTTGCTTTTTTTTTCTTTTCTTTTTTTCCCCTCTCTCCAGGATGTTATAGAGGGGAGTTAAATTTGAATTGTTATGCAACATGCAGTAAATGCTAACCAATGTGCAATATTATATGTTTTTGCTAAGCTTACAGAGGTTTATTTTTCTTAAACTTTGCCTTCCTTTGCACTGAGAGCGAGAATAACATGAAGAGCTTAAACCCAAAAATATATATGTTAACTTTTTTTGGGAGGTGAATAAAAGCCTTTGGTTAAGAGTGATTTAACCATTTTATAATTTTTAGGTATTCAATAGCAATAATTTAGGTTTTTACACAATAGTTCTTCATATCATTTTAAGGGAGTGCAACAATTCAGTCTGTTGTAAGATGCCTCTAGCTGTTTAATCTTCTACTTAAAGCAAGTTTGCAGCTGAAAATCATGATTTCTTGAGTGAGGAGCGGTTTTATTGGAGCAGTTTGCATCAGCTAACTGCAGTTGGCCTGCAGATTTACACTGAATCAGGTCCACAATCAGGTACAGCTTAATCTCTCTTATATCAGAAGTATTTACATTTACAATTCTTTTCTAACTGTTTACTGGCTCTGTATCTCTAACTCTCTGCCTTAGTTTACATAACATTATTTGTGTGGAGGGACTGTATGAATAAAAATTTTCAGAAGGAACCACTGTTGTAAATAAATGCAGATTTTATAATTGCTGGATTGTTGTGGAGATTCTTTGTAACATGATACCACCTGTTCTACTGGAAAACGCATCAAGACTGTCAGCTGATATAATCTTTTTTTTTTTTTTTTTTTTTTTTTTAAAAACAGTTGGTTAAAAAATATTTATGGGATTAAAAATCCAGTGTCAACTCCTCTATATATAAACACACATACAAGGAAAGGTTATTAAAAAGAACCAAGTATCGTGGGTACGCAGGAGTGTGACTATATACAGGATGTTTTTATGTAACTTATGTTAGATAGTATAGCAAATTCAGTCATTCATTGTAGCAGTGCTAAAGCTGGAGGAACTGAAGCGAGAACATTGCAGTTTGTTACACTCACCACGCACTTCATTGGATACAAATGTTCAATTGCTAGTAAATCCAAATGTTTAATTAGCCAATCACATGGTAGCATATAATCTCCCATGCAACCATCTCTAGCGTTTACAGAGTGGACAGAGGACAATGTCCAGTGAGCAGCAGTACTCTGGGAGAAAATGCCCAGCTGATGCCAGAGGTGAGAGAATGGCCAGACTCCTTTGAGCTGATAGGAGAGCAACAGTAGCTCAGACATGTAACCTTGAAACAAATAGGTTACAGCAGAAGAGCACACCAGCTGAGAACAGAAAACTGAGGCAACAATTCACACAGATTTAGAAGATTGAAGGAATATTGTCTGCTATAAGGAGTCCCAATTATGCTGCAAAACTTGGTGTAAACGCCACAAAAATCATGGATCCATACTGTCTGACACATAGTGGTGAGGGTTTCTTGAACAGGAAAATCCCTCGACAATCACCAGATCTCATATCAGTAGATGGCATTTTGAGATGGCAGATTCACATCACAGATGTGTAGCTGACAAATCTGAAGTATCACTGATGTTACCATGTCGACACGGATCAAAATCTCTGAGAAATGTTTCCAATACCTCATTGAATTTGTGCAACGAAGAATTTAAGCAGTTTTGAAGGAGCTACAACCCAAATAAATCAAACTCTAAACACTGAGTGGAAGCAGTGGGGCATCTGAAGTGAAAAATCACAAAACTTTTATTGACTTAAAGCAAAAGCAGATACACTGTAATGAAAACACATAGCAAAAAAGTAAACTGTTTACAATACTGAAATAACCCCATCCACCTATACACTTGCCTTGCATTGTACTGTACTACTGTACTTCTCTGTCCTTTCCCACAATTTCACTTTAGGATTTTTTTTTTAAGTTGGTAACATACTTTGGTATGATTGGAAGATGGTATAACATTATAGCAACTACAAGCAGAACAGAATTAGTGTTATACAGCTTGCAGCCTTGTCTAATTATCTCCATAACTATGAACAGATTTTATTTTTTTAGTGTCAGACAATTGGTACTTTGTAAACACTTGAGATATGGACCAATTGTTAGATTACCAGCCAGTTGTTTCCCCAAACCTTTTTCTTAATTACCCAATACGTGAGCAAATCCTATCATCAACCAAATCAACAACCAAATACCTTCTTGAAACTTTCTTCTTCTAACCCTTTGATCAGCACAGAGGGGGATAAAATAGATTGAACATCAAAAAAAAAGTGACAATAGTTAAGATATGACTCATTTCTGTACAATAAAAAATAATTTGTTTCACCGACCATGCTTGAGACCAGTCAAGCGTCAATGTAAAACATTATTCTTATACAACGGTCATACTTTGTTATCTGAGCACCACACTTCGGTTACGAACAGATTGTACATTTACAATACTGTAAATCATTGCACAAATGACTGTAGGTATTCAACTGCTATGTCAAATAGGCAGATGTGCTCTGCCGTTCACATTTTGCAAATCCCACTGATGGCTCTGAGAACAGTTATGTTAAAATACTTTGATATATAGACCCTTCTTGCCTTCTCAGTTTGGATAATATAGCCTCTTTGCTACAGTGAGGATAACAACAACATAAAAAAAGAAAGCAGTCTGAAAATGGCTTAGAAAACTAAATGCACCGTGGCATTCTCCCCTTTCTTTCAGTGTGTGCAAACCTTAAACTTCAGCTGAAATGACTGAAAGTGCACATCTGTTACAATTCGTTGCAACATTAATTATGCAGTCAGAATAAAAGCAATACAACACGGAAACGCTAATATATCTCCAAGGTAACAAACAGCACTGGGCAAAGAAATAACCAACTATTAGCGCTTGAAAGTTCAGATGTAGTCAATGAACTCCCCCAGTGAGTTAATTTAAACGGCTACTCTGTACTCTTGCGATGTATAATGCGATTCTTGATTTTATAGTAAAATGACTCCAAGACTCCAACAAGGACTACGTCTACCATTGCATACCGTTTAATAAGCGCTGAAGCACTTCGCATATAATATTGAGGCACCATATATTAAAAGGCAAGGGTGTAGATACATTTACTGCTTCTTCTAGTTTCTAGCCCGAGAAATGGCGAGACTGACACGGTGACTAACATACGGCAGCAAAAGCAAGATACTTTTTTTTTAACCTAAGATTTCATATATAGTTGACATAAAATAAAAAAAGTAAACATTACAAAACCCAACAAGGTCATGTGTTATTGCTGGTTCAGTTGGTAGGTAAAATATTTGTATAAAAATGAAACAAAACAAAATGTGTCAATAAAAAATGTACCTATAAATTAAAAAAAAAAAAAAAACAGGCTAAGTAGCAAGAAATTAGTGAGATCTTGTTCATTTAGATCATTAAGTTATTTATATGTTCATATGGCGATGTGTGCGAGCACATTTACTTCCTAAGGTTTCTTGCTCAGGTAATTCGAGGGGATCCAGCTCTCGACTTCTTCTCCTACGTTTTTACAGAACCACCAGCCACTGCTGTTTTTTTCCAGAACCTCAAACACTGTGCCCACCTTGAAGCTGGATGTTTGCTCATCCCCTTCAAAGTCTGCCACAGCAAGATACAGCTCATCCTTGCTGGGCTCCTTGAGTAAAGGTGGAAGCCTATCCTTGGGTGGCCCAGGCTTCAGCTGGGGCTTTGGAGGAATTGGGACTTTATTCACCTTGGGCTCTTCCTTCTCTTTGCTTGCTGGTGCCTGAAACCCTTTGGGTTTTGGGGGAGGTGGTCTGCTGAGCTGTGGTGGTCCAGCCTTGGGAACGTCCTGGGTTTCTTTAAGAGTTGGTGGAGATTTAAGTTCAGTTGGACTTGATGGATCAGTTTTCTTTGGAGGGGGTGGTCTTTTTGGAACCGTGGCCGGCGGTCTCTGAGGGGGTTCCTTGTGGGGAGGCACTGCTGGTTTTGCAAGAGGCGATGAGCTCTCCTGACCATGACCATTGATGTGTTTTGGTGGAAGTTTTGGCTCATTAGAATACTTACCGTTATTCAGAGGTGGGATGCTCACTGGAGGAGAGCTAGGGGGTGAACTTGTGTGGGAACTATTTATTGCTGGCGAGGCGTCATTCTGATGGTTCACCTCTGTTGAGCTAGCATCTGCTGGCTTAGATGGTCTCAACTTGCTTCTCAAGTTGGTGATGTCTACCTTGTTCTCCCCTGGGGGATCTGGCTTGGCAGCTGTAACGGGTTTAGGTCGGACCACTGGCTTTGCCTTCATAAACACAGCTGGGCCCGGTGCCTCGGTTTTCTCCTCCTGTGATTCTGGCTTGGGTTTTGGTGGCTGTTTAGGTACAGGTTTCAGATTAAACTTCTTCACCTCTTTGGCAGAGATCTTGTGGCCACATTCAAGACCCATCTCATTTCGAAGGTAAAGAGCTTTGCTCTTTTCATCTTTCTTGGCCTCTGGGGGTTTGTCTGATTTGAAGGGGGGAGGTTTAGGTGTAACCAGTGGCATGATGACCCCAGGAGCTGGGGGTTTTGGAGGCAAAGGTTTGGAGTTATCTGGCCTCGATTTCTCTGCTACCTCCAATTCAAAGCTCTTATTAATAGACTCTCTTCGAGGCGGCAGAGCAGGTTTCTCCTCAGCGGGAGGTGCAGTTGGGGCTGGGGGCAAAGGCCCAGAGAAAGAGGGCCCCTTGCTGGCATTGGACTTCCAATCTCTGAGCTTCGGGCGTGTAGAGGACTCAGAGGCTGCATTTGGCTCATCTGGTAAGGGCTTGGACCAGTTGTCATCTGTACCTGAAACATTCGAACAACCACCATCCTCCAGCCTCAGCTTCTCCATCTCATTGGGCAACGGGGCGAGGAAATTGGGTCGCAAGGCATTGCTGGTCTTCTTGTACTTGTCAATAAAAGTGGCAGGTGCCCAGCCTTCTTTGTCATCGATCTGGATGTACCACCAACCACTTGCATTCTTTTCAATCACCTAGAATGTATCAATGTAGTTTAAACCAAATGTTAGTGAAAAAACATTTTTCTTAATTCAGAGGAGCAAAACTTTAGGGCCGTGTCTAACCCACCTCAACTTTGACTCCAGCTTGGAAGCTGATACCATCAGGGATGGTGGTCTGAAAGTCTGCTATGGTGTAGAACTCTTCCTCAACTTGGGGAGGGACGGGTGGCTTGGGTAAGTTTGTACCACGTGGCTGTGGGATGTGAGAGGCACACATAAAGGTTGCACTGGTGAAAACCTTATTTATTTATTATGCCACTGAAAGCTATCTTCAGAATCACCACTGGGTATATTCTTACAATGGTGAGATCTCTGCGTGGAGGAGGTCTGTGTCTTGATCCCACTTCTGCAAAAAACAAAACAAAATCACTCTAGTAGCTCGCAGCCCAACTGAAAACTAGCAATATGTGTTCTGGGAAATTGTTACACGTCTCCATTCAGGTTTTCTCCACTGGCACAATAAATATTTTGACTGTCATTAGGTAAAACTGTATTATTTGGCACATCGTTGCTTTGCCAGAAAAAGGGTTTTAGTCACTTGTGTGCAAGCTTATCTTTGCAAAGCTTTTGCATGCTTTGGTTGCTTTAATATTTTAAAACTAAATCTCAGAGGCACTGTTTTGCTAAATTCACTTACTGCTTTTGTTGTTATCAGAGAAAACCGAGAGCCTGTTTTCCTTCTGGCTATTCTCTCGGTTTTCTCTAGCGGCGTTGTTTTGCTGGATTTGTTTAGAAAGCCCATCTAGGTCATTTGTACTGGCATGAGGAGGAGCGCCTGCTGACTGCTTCTGCGCGTCAGCCTTCTTCAGGTAGGACGCTGGGGCCCAGCCCTCGCGGCCTTGGTACCTAAATGGAGGAGAGATGGACAGTTAGTGGCTGATATATAATGAACATAAAGCTGGAGGAAAACAAAAAATTCTGAGTGGACCTTCCTGCAGTCTGTACAGTAACATGCATTAGCATTTTCATTCCTATTACCACCATTATCAACAATGTACTAAGAAGTATTTGAACATTTTGCACTGTATAACAAAAATGTAGCTGTTGTTACCTGATCTTCCACCAGCCTTCCAAGTTCTTCTGAATAACCTCAACAATCATGCCTTTCTCCAGGTCGATCTCATCCTGGTCTCTGGCCGAGTACGGGTAAATCACTGAATACTTCTCTTCTGAACGTGGAAAAAGGAAATATTGTTACGTGTATCAGAACACGTTATCAGTTCACAGTTAGGGTGCCACAAATAAACGCATAATGTAGGCTGGGTACGTATAGCACATAATGACACACTTCAATTACAATGGCCTAAAGTATTTATCCCCAGAGAGCTGATTCTGGTCATCTGGACGTAGCGTTTTCAGTGGGAGAAACATTTTGTCACTTAACCAAGTGACTGAAAAAGAGTCAACTGTCTGGGATTTCCTTTACCTGGATTTACTATCTGTTTTTTTTTTTTTGTTTTTTTTTTAATTTTCTCAATGTGAAACTGAATCAAAGATGACAGTAAAAGTTACAGCCTTTTTAAAAAATTAATTCAAGTAATAATGCAACCAGTCCAAAATAAAATAAAGCGTTCAAAAGGATTTAATAGGGGTGAATGCCATCTTTGTTATTCCCACTCGCCTCTAATGGCAGTACTGGCAGTCGACATAGGTTAATGGGTGTGATCTCCAAGTAAAAGTGTGTTGCCAGTGACACACTGCCAACAAAGCTGAAAGTGGAGCTTGTTTTGCCACTGCTAACGACTGGCACAACAAGCTCTAGCTTCACATATTTACGCAGAAGCAAGCACTGGGTGGTTGGATGTTGAGCTGCCTTTTGAGACCAACTTTTTCCTCAACAGACTTTAAATTAAACCTTCTCTTTTTAAGACTGAACACATAAGGAAATGAGGAACTTTGCTTCTGATTAAAACTTCAAAAAACACCAGACAAAGACTATCATCCTTTTTTTCCCCCCACAAAGTTGGCAAAGATTCTTGTTAGGGCAAAAACCACAGGAACTTCTTTCTGATTAACAGAAACTGCTCAGCAATTTAATATTGAGATTTCAGATGAGATACTGTGGTTGCCATAGGCACACATTAGTTTTACCTGTTATAACTTATCTAGTGAGGCAAGGCTTGAGCAACATCTTGTGGAGTGAAAATGTAAGACACAAAAACGCACACACAGGACAAACTTGTTACAACATCAAACAAAGCCTTGTCTATTGTCAACATCATTTCTACTACTATTACATACTACACACAGTGAACAATCACGTGTTTATTAATGCTGGTTAAATTGTTCTAGTTGTTTATTTGATATATAAATAAATATATATTTTTTTATCATATATATTATTTATAACAAATACATTTATATACAAATATGCAGTTCACTTTGCATGCGAGGATTTATTTACATGCTGAGGTCACTCATGCAACATTTCTTCATGCACACACACGGACAAACATGCACACAGTTTTATATGTGTGTGTGTACACGCATATATTCATTATAGGGGGAAAAGAAAGGCGTGCGCTCCACCTTGCCCAAAGCCTGTGCTGAATAGATCCCCTAAAGTTCTGCGACGACCCATATGCCTTGGCAGTGACCAGAATCTCCGTGGCACTGACATCCCAGCACAGTAATTGGGGCAAAATAGGAAGTGAACATTACAAATGCAATCTGGAGGATATTTTCATCCTAAAACACTTTCGTTATTGATGGATCTACGGGGAAATAATTGGTATTTTTATTTACTTGAACTGACAAATAGTTCCTTCATCTAATGGTTAATAGGGATCTCTGGGGTGTTTTAAATTCTTTCTTATTAATGTGGCATTTTAAATTGAATGCTGATAATGCAGTTTGTTGATTTTGTATTGTTCTCTTACGGAATAAAATCTGTGAATGTTTGAATCAAACAAACTCTCCAGACTTTGATAGGGCAGCCAGCCACATACATCTCAGGCTTTTAAGATCTATAATTTGCATATTGGCAGAGCACCCTATTTTGAGATCCTGTCATTTACTGTACAATATTCCTTTCTTTAGCATATCCTTACCAGGGCTTTGGCAATGAAATTGTAATTTTTTTTCTACTGATCCTTTTGAATTTTCTTTTGCCAATTCTCTAGAATGCAAAACACACACAGTCAGAGTCTTAGCAGCAACAGTCTTCAACTCAATAAGCAAACCTATTTTGTCAGACTGACTTTTAACCATCAACAGAGTACTGAGTGAGTTACAGGAGTTAAACGTTGTGTAACAAAAGATGTGCCTCTGACGTGGTGTATCCTGCACTTCTGCACTGCACCCTAAACCTTTCCTTGTGGTTACATTGAATCTTGAGCGATTGAGCGATTCCGCTCCCTGAAGACCAACACAGAGAGACTGAGGAGGAGCTTCTTTCCGCAGGCGATACGGTCTCTCAATCACACCACCACACAGTACTGACCCACACATATAGTTCTTACACACACACTGGACATTCTGGACATTGTTTTCACTTCATCACTTAAACCACTTTAAGCATATTTGCACTGCACAAGACACTATATAATGTGGATTGCACAACACTGGACATTATATTCCTCATTTCCAGTTAATACTTGTACAGCTGCTGTTATTGTGTGTGTATATATATATATATATATATTTATATTTCTTCATACATTCTTATATATTTCTATACTGTGTATTTTGTTGTACAGTTATTTTATTTTCAACTTTAATTTATATATTTTATCTTATTCTTTCCCAGTTAAATTTACCCTTCATTCTAATTTGTGTTGTACAGTTATCTCATTCTTAACTTAATTTTTATATTTTATTTTATTCCTTCCTGGTTAAATTTACCCTTTTTTATTTTCATATTTATTTCCTATCTTATTCATAGCCTTTTCTTTTTTCTTCAGGTCACGAGCAGTTGTCTAAGCATTTCACTGCATATCGGACTGTGTATGTGACAAATAAAAATTTGAATTTGAATTTCTTAACAGTAGCACCCAAATGTAAAGCTTGATGTACCTTCTTCTCCTGGAAGACTGAAGTCATCAGGGTCATCCTGGGCCTCAAGGCAGGTGGCAGGGACCCAGCCCTGAGCATCTTCTGAACTCACAAACCACCACCCTAAATAGGCAGGAAAAACAAAACAAAACTGATATACAAGATACTGCACCTCATGCAATGCTTATTCAGTTAAGGGATTATATGCATCAGTAAAATGCACGACTGATATTTGACTTGTTGCTGGGATTGTTGCAAAAGCACCACTTTTTTTTTTTAAAGTATGCATAACCTATAGTTTATGTGATGTATTACAATTATTCTTTTATTATGCATTACTATTAATCTTCTTGGGCAGCGGTCCCCAACCCCCAGGTGTTGTTTGGTACCCGGCCGCGAGAGTTGAGGCTCAGGTGTGAAATTTATGGTTTTCGGGGTTTTTATCGTTATTTTTTAAATGTTTTTATCTCTAACTTGGCTTCTCTGGGTCTTTTCCTGTATGTTATGAATAAATCTTCTTTTTTTTGGTACCAGTACTGGTTTTATTTTGTTGTATTTATCCGTGATACCTTAAAAGCCGGTCCGTAAAAATATTGTCGGACATAAACCGGTCCGTGGCGCAAAAAAGGTTGGGGACCGATGGATATTCCGATATTTGAATGACTATTTGTTTTAGTAATTTGATTAATTAATTTAAAAAGTTAATAAATAGCTATGATTTACAAAACAAGATGACATTACTGGCATATTCTGAGGTTTTTAAAATATTTTTTTATTTTTTTTTATTAATATATCAACTGCTATTTCTCTTGAGTATTTTTAGCAAACCTATTTAACTCAACCTTAATAGCTGGCAACAGACCAAGTCCAGCAGTAGCAACAATCCCACAAACCCCCATAATGTTTCAAGTAATTGCATATCAACACTTAACGTAACAGGTTTGCTGAACAGTGAAAGCAGCGATCTGCCACAATGAAAACATCAGAGAAATGTACAGAATATATGTTCTAATTCTGTATGAAACTTGCCAGACTCATTTTTCTCAATGACCTCCACCACCTGCCCCACATGCAGGCTTATCTCAGAGCTCTCCTGCTTCTCATAGTCTGTTACTGCCACATACTGGTCAAGTACAAGAGGGTCTGCTGAGGAGGAGTCTCCTATTAAGGGAAGAATAAAAAAAAATCATAACAAAAGTTTAGCACATCTCTTTTGATCTTTCTTGGGGAAGTCACGAATGAAATCTCAATAATGCGAGAAAAGCCTCCACTCAATATCTTTTGTTCTTCGCTGAAGAGCTCTGTTCATATGTGCATGATATCAAAGCACTGTCCATGAACTTGGAATTATAAGATTGCATCAGTGTGGGTTTAAGGTATTGACCTTTAAAGATTTTGCATTTCATTGACCAAATGTAATATGACCTTTTAAAATGTCAGACTTTATATGGGCTTTGAATAACTTCACTAAAACCCAATTTAAGCAGGCCTTTACAAAACAGCCAGAATTAAATTTTAGGCTAAGTGGGAGGAAAAAAAACTGCCTTTTGATGAAATGCCAAGAATAATTCCAAGGTCGCAATTTGTGCAAAAGCTATTAAGTAAAAAGTTTTTTTGTTAGAGGGGGCTTATGTACATTACTGAGATTCCCTCAGAGTCCAGACGGAGGAGGCAGTGTACGTGATTGGAAAGGAGCGTGAGGGGAAACAACGAGCTGAGAGAGAAATAAAGGAAGATCTGGACAATGGGAGTGAAGGGGATGGATTGAAAAGCGTAGATGGTTAATTTATTTATCACCATGACTGTGACATGTCTATAGGAACAAACCAGCATCATTAAGACCCACCACCAATGTTAGCACTACATCACTAAAAAAATAAAGTAACAAACGAGGGCTCACAATATAATCACTGTTAAAAAATGTATAAATTTAAAAAAAAGGTACAACTCTGCTTTTTCTATTGACGTTTGTTGTGTAAAAATACACACACTAAAACTTGACTGACTGATAAAATGCACAATGAAGGGACATTAGCATCAATCGCAGCATGCTAATCACTGAAGGTGCTATCAAACACATTCTAAAGTAATGCGTTTATGGCACACAATAAGTTCAGATTTAAAATAACAAAATAATAATAACATTAAGTATGTATAGTAATTACAAATTACAAAATAGATTTTCTTGATCGGGCAGCTTAAAAATACGTTAACATTAGCCTCCTTCAGTGAGCAGCAGCTAGCTAAGAAAATAACCTGATTAAAGCCAAATTTAGTACTGCTTAATCTGCAATTTCTCCATTATGCCAGTTAAAGATTTGAATATTAGTAATGCAAATTTCTCTAAAGCAGAACTGGAGGAACACTTGTTATTTTTAACAAAAGCTATTTTCAACTATTCCCTTAGTCACTGTGTGTTTGAGCTCCACATTTTTTACTCCAGATGCCTTTCCAAACAAAACCTCAAACCTTTTTTTTCCCTCCCAGGATCAAACCAAAGATCTCTGGCAAATTTGTAAATCACTACACTATGGCGCCACTAGCTAAACCAGCTTAAGTCGGTTAGCGTAATTAGCTCGCCTTAAAAATAATATTTGATATATTTGAAACAGAGACATATTTTAAAATGTAAATGACAAATGTATTAATTGTAATTTCCTAATTAATGACAATGGCATCCTGAAACATACTGGTATAAATTTTAAAGGATTCCTTTATAATATCAACTTCTTCAATCCTTTACATTTCAATGCATCTTTAAATCTAGTGATTAAAAAAAACAACTTTCTATTTCTAACTCCCTGATTCAATGTATTGCTGTTAGCATAACCAAGCTTACTACATTCATAGTAGAGCATAACTTTACTACCCTGTCCCAACACAACATATATAAATAGAGCTGAGATATGACCCACACCAGTTCCAAAAATCAATCACCAACAATTTATCATTAACAGAACCAATGCAAGCCCCAAGCCTCAACAGAGCCACATCCCACCTGCCCAGGCCAGGGAAGGAGAGGGGGGACAGGCCACTAACGACCCACTGGGGTTACACACACAGCACGACCAAGCATGACAGTGTGTTTACTACCTCGCTTTAGGAAAGTAGTTGCTCTCTCCACAAACCCTGAGGGAAAGGAAAATGAATGGAGAAGAAAACTGAAAAAGATAACATGGATGCAAAATTAAGAATAAAAGATGAACTGAGGGGATACAGAGTGTATATAAAGAGGAACAGAGAAGGACAATGTTTGTTTCTTGGTTCACCAGTACTGTAACATCAGTATAGAAGGAATGTCTTCTAATAAAGTCATCGTTTTGGTTTGTTCAACCTGTGACCACTAGATGGAGATAACGTCCTATCATATGACACAGACACGGAGGTAATTACTGAAGACTTGCTTTTATTCCTTTCAATACATAGTTTATCAGAGAAAAGCCAAGATTCTCATGATTAACTAACCTACCTTTCATTTCAAATACACAATCAAAGCTATCTCACCTGATTTCTTCTTCCCAATGGGTTCCCTGTTAAAGAAAAGAAAACATTACATGACCACACCATACATACCAAAATGGAATGGAACCAGCATACCAATAATATTTAACATAATTCACAAACTCATGAAGGTCCCACTTAAATAACTTAAAAACAAACATCAACAGCAATAGAACAGCATCCCCAATTATTCATTTATATTTAATCTCACTATCATTTAACATGTGTACTGCTGGAGGAATTAAAAAAAAGGAAAAAGAAATGATCTTTGCCCATCAGATCTACAAACTGTCACGCAGGAGAAAACAGATCCATGTCTGCAACGCAGGCTAATGTGAATAAAAAGCTTTGAGATAGCTGATCCCGAAAACCCGGGCTGATGTTAAATTCAATACAGCATCTGCTGTGTCTGGTTTAGACATTATCCAGATAAATAGACCATCACTCCACAGCAAGAGTCAGGAACTGATTCAATGGCCAGATGCCTCAAAATGTCACTGGTGGCTAATGCTCAGCATTTGCTCTGTTTGTCCCTCATTATCTAAACGTCGCACCCTTACTTTATAGCCTACCAGTGCCTTCCTTTTTTCCATCTCACATCTTCCACGTCTGCTCAACCTACTGCTTTATCTCCCTTGATTGTTTTCCTTGGCAGCGACTCTGTGTCCATTTCTCTGCATCAACATCAATGCTCTCAGCCACATAAAGGATTATTGGATTGATAGAACTGTTAATTGCAGAGACCTCATCTCTGTGAATGTTTACCTCCAAGCTTGCCAATTAGGGTATTATGAAAAGAAATACTCAGGGCGACCGACTAAATGGACTACAACAGATGAATCTGCGCGTACACTGCATGTGTATACTTTGTTTTCATACAGAGAATAAAGGTGAAGACGTTTTGAAACCTCAAACTAAACTTTACAGTAAATAACTGCTCACAGAAAATCACTCCATCCCTCCCTGTGCCTAATCTTCTCTCTGGATTAGGTTATATGACGTCCTTTTTTTCTATAATAATCTTCCTTGCATTTTCTTTCCTTTTCCTTGCCTTCTTCTTGCAACACTTCCTCTTTTTTACTTCTTTCTTCCTTTTTACTCACTGACCATCTACTTCCTCTTTACAATTGAGTTCTCCTGTCCTCTCCTTTCCTCTCCTCTCTACTGCTCTTAAGAAGAAAGTATAACATGTCTTACTCGTTGCAGTAGATTTATAGGCCATGATAAATCTTCTCCTACAGTTGCTGTACAGCAGCCTTGTTGTCAGTCAGCCAAGCAACAGGCTGCACTAGCAGAAAGCAGTAATCCAATTTCAATAAAGACAAACCAAGGTCCTTCCTATATTCATCTGCCTCAAGGAATCACATCTCTCTGTCTCTCCCCCATCTCTACTGATACATGCTTGGGGCTTTGTATGAGGAGTAGGGAAGTATGGGTCCTTGGCAACCTTCCCCGAGGTAAGAAAAGGGAAAAAAACACAGAGGATGTGTGAGAACAAACAAGATTGCAGACTGGGTGTCATAACTTATAAATATAGATTCATATTCCACCGACAGGCTTCGGAAACTTTTAGACACACTTTTTGTTTGGCATCAGCTTACAGTTGCCATGGTCTGCTATCTTGATACCACCAGGTTTTCCAATATCAGAGAACACAAATGCAAACTCTTCATACAGAGTGGAAAATAACACCCAAATCCTTGTAATAATTCCAGTTTTGGAAGAGATCTTTTCCCCCCACAAATTGACTTGAATTTACTATTTAAAGTAAGAATAAGTACACACAAGTTAGGGCTGTTTTAAATTCCAGTTATTTAGCTAACGTCCATCACATTTTATACTGAAAGTGGCTCATCTTGTCAAAAGAGTGAAGTAAATATAATCAAGCAGTCTTCCTAAGACCTGGCCCCAGTAAAGTACTTGACGGCAGCACACAGCAGACTTCAAAGGAAGATTAAATCTGTCCACATTATATATGACAATATGGCAGGCTGTTGCAGGAGCTCATTTCACATTCAATCTTCATAACAGCTTCTTGTCCTGTTAATTGTCCTTGGGCGTGAACCCCCAGCTGCTCACTCAGTGCATGCTACTCCTGAATGGCATTATGGCATTTATAAAACATCAGGATGTGATAGGTTTATACATAAATATAGTCACAGGCCTTATCTATTGGATTTCCTGACAGCTGACAACACACGTCAAGATGTTTCGACGAAGACGACATGACTACGCTGCCTTTCTGCAGCTGTTAGCAAAATTAATTAATTAAATAAAACATCTCTAGGGTCTACGGTTTCGCTGAAGGCAGCCATCCATAACCCCTACAGCCCTAAATGTAAGCTTAATAACGACACGTTTGCGTTACTTTTAGTGCTGGATATTGCGCTAATGTGTTGAGAGTGAGATTATCGAGAAACCATGTGGACTCAGCTGTGTAGAGGCTGGTGTCTGCACTCCGCTCCAGCAAAAATGCAAGCTCAGCTTTAAAAACAGGACCTATTAAGTGTGTTTCTGCTAGAAAACCCCAACAGAAGGCTGAGCGGGTGTATGAAATCATATTCATTAGAGGGTATAATGAATGTTCATTACCAGCAGATCTCGCAGGACATGGCATAACATGAGCCAGTGGAACAATGATTTACCATTGTATACAAGAGGAAGGGTTTTTAATAGTTAAGGAGATACGTGAGGGTGTGTTTGGGTACATGTGTGCTACTCACTCCTTGGGTGGGTTGAGGTCTTCAGGTCTGGTCTCAAAAAACACTCTGACCTCCTCGCACTGGGAGATGTAGACTGGCAGCTGAATGAGGGCCTGCGTGCACAAACATCCACATTCAGTTTTCTTTATTAGTCATTACTCATGCACAGCTATTAATTTTTTTATCTGGCTGTTTTCCACTTGCTCTCAATCAACCCTCTAAAGGGGAGCAGGAGAACGAATAATCACCTCACCAGCTTGATGTGGCAAACCAGAAGAAAAAACAACTCCCATCAATGACCTTGTGGAGACGATCCCTCTTAGCTATGAAGAAAATATGCAACTCCTCCATTTGCTGGCAAGATCAGCTCAGAGCTACCCATCAAGATTCCTCTTCTGGTCTCTACCTCTAATTTTAATACTCCTAAGTGTTTCAGCTTTGTCCTTCCAGGAAGCACAGCCTAGCTCCTGGACTCTCTGACACATGCTGATGTAACGTCAGGACTGACGGATGTGGAATGGAAGCCAAAGACGTAACCAGAGTGTCCTTGTCCCATGCACTATGCTTTCCTTGTCATATGTAGGACTATGGGTCCAGCAGCTTGTGTTAAAGAAAAGATGAGACACTACTACTACTACTACTACTATTTCTTCTTCTACTACTGTGGACAAATTCGTACAATTATTTTAGCTGTAAAGCCATACAGAATGCAAATGTGCATTTGTGTCCTCATTCCTGTTTGCTGATTCATGGGAAATATTAGGCTTCAAAACTATTAGGCTTCAAAAGAATCTTGTGTTGTTAAGACTTTCAGAGGACCCACACAACGTTTAGTCATGCAGCCCAGGATGTTGAGCCGTAACTGAGGTCAGAGTGCAAAATCTCTGCCTGCTGCAGAGGATGCAATCCTTGGATTTATTTCCATCCACGTGTGAGCATGTGGCTTGACCGCTCATTACAATTCTCCCCAGGGAGGAGACAAGAGGGAGGCTCAGGGTACATTATGGCAAATGGACTTTATGGGTGTTCTTTATAGAAGGCAGCATTAAGGTAATTGCACGCGCGTGTGTGTGTGTGTGTGTGTGTGTCTGTGTGTGTTTGTGTGTATTCTCCAAGGAAAAATATATAATGGAAATGCAAGACCAACCTCTCACAAGGTACAATACACTGTGGCAGTGTGGGTCAGTGTATAGTATCCTCTCACATGTACATACATATAGGGAATGTTTAATTAGAATAAAGGGCATCTTGGCCATATATTAAAAAAATCTTGATGCTCATGTTATCTGCATAAGTGATTTTTGTACTGTTCCACACGTATAGCAAGGTCTAAATAAATCTCTACAGAGTCTTTTTATGTGATTGTTTTTTATCAGCTATCTGACCTTCCCAGTGATCTCATTTTTTCTGTTTTTTAATCCAACCTTTCATCCAACTTTGCTTCCCAATATGAAAAACAAGGTTTCACAACCAGGGAAATTTGAAATGAGTCAGTACAAAGCCTCAGCTGCACAACAGAAGAGATGACTCAGCTCTTCTGTAAGAACAACAAAGTTGTACCTTGTCAATCTGACTACATGTGGGGGTGGATGAAATGCCACTTTTGATCTTCCAGTAAAGTTTTGACTTGTTTTTGCCGCTACTGCGATAACTTCTTCGCTGGCAGTGCTTAGCTCTGACATGTATAATACTGCCAAAGGACTGATGGATGTTTTAAATCACAAACAAATGTGTGGAACACAGATACCATATTGCTTGAATTTAAAAGCAATATGGTAAAGGGACTGACTCTTATTTAGTGCTTTTCAGTGCAAGTCAGTGTTGCTAACATTCACACTCTGATGAACACATCAAGAGCAATTACCCAAGGACCCTTTGGGCATGCAGACTGGAGCAGCTGGGGATTGGACCATCAACCTTCCAGTTAGATGCCCTTCTCTACCTCCTGAGCCACAGCCACTCCTGGACCACATTAAGTCTCACTCTGCTTCCATTCTGTCTTTAAACATAACTTTAACAAAGCTGAAACATTTTAAAGGCAGGCATCCTTAAACCAATAATGCTAAGCAGGTATATTTTAAGGCTTTTCATACATTTGCACAACTTCAAATTTGACTGTGGCAATTCCACTGAAATTGTTTCAGCCGTTCCCATAAAACACCCACACCCTCAGACATGAACCAGCAACTCTACCCTTTCCTCCCCTACCTTTATTTTTCACATAAGTGGTTAAAGATGTTGCCTACCAGCTGCACATTCCTTTAACCCCAGATGACACAGAGCCCCTTCGGTCCTATGCATTGTTCATCATACATAAAAGCTTTACTCTCAGGCTTGAAGAATTGCTGTTTTTACCGGTGAAGAAGTGACCAGTCAGTTCCACCTTAGGAAGCAATTTTTTTTCAGTAATGGTTTCACAAGGGTCTTGATTGAGTAAGAGAAGTAAAGCAATTAAAATATAAGGCAGCTGAAAATCGTAAAAGCGCGAGTACAGGCTAAGTCAGAAGCAAAGTTTCCTTCGTAGAGAGAGACATAAGGAAATGTTCGTGCATGTTTTAAAGCCCCAAGTCACGCCTGTAAAATTGAACAAAAACATAGCCCGTGGTTGTGTGGATATGCTGACTGGAGCTAGCTCAGCAACGGGAAAATGCTTTGCCTGTGGCAACCACCACAACTCCAGAAGATATCTGCCTTGTAGATATGTATCCATAAAAAAGCACCTCACTGAGAAAGATGAAAATCTTTAAACTGCTATTCGACTTTACTTCAGAGGCTAAAAAGATGAGCATCAATCATGATTATTTTATATAGGCTGTGGTGGTTGCGTTGTTGTTGAAATGAAGCAATTACTTGCTAGCTGTTGGCAGTTATACGGTTTAACCTCATCTGCAGTGGAGTTTGAGAATGTAGAGTTGCATGATTTTCCTTTTCTTGAGGTTAAGTGAATAATAATCTCTCTGGCAAAAAGCAATGTAATGGGCTTGACAAGGCACAAGTTTTGCATCATCCTTTTTTTTCACTTATGGAATGAGCTGCGGTATTTCAAAATGACAAAACAGACACCACACACACACACACACATTACAGCATGCTTGCACCCTGGCAACATTCATCAATTGTCTTGCTCTAGGGGGTCATAAGGCCTACATTTTGTGTGGTGTAACGACATTCTCTTCTCATTTAGCTACATAGAAACTTTTCCCCCCCCTTATACACATCTATCCCTTGAGAAAAATTCTCCTTTGGCGTGTTTCTTTTTGCAGGAAGGTCAAAGTCTACAACAGAGCACCTGGGGACCTTTTAGAACACATCGGCAGAGTGGATGCCTGCGGTCACAAAGACTTGCTCCGGGATGTTTAGCATGCCACACACCGCACAGTGCCAATTTAGATCGCAAGGGCAGCAGCATTATTCATAAAGCTGCAACAAAGTGAACGTATAAATCTTTCTGTTATGCAAATGCTGTAGTTCGACTACAAGCTTGACTTTACTTAATATAAGCATGTGTTTGGACGACTAAAAGTGGGCCTGAATGTGATGAAAAAAAAACGGGGGGAAAAAAACAAATGACATGCACAGTATGACAAATGCATTTTATAACATATATATGTTGATGCTTAGCAATAAGTCGAGAATTGCATAACAAATACTCACCCTGCAGTATTCATTAATAGGTCTTAGCCTTTTCATTGCCACATCCCTGATGTGGCTCCTCCTAAACAGAATCTTTCCTGGAACAAACAAGGAAAATCAGATTTAGGAACTTAAATACTGCAACCTACCTTTACATATGTCAAGTTAACATGTTCATATACCTTAGGAAAAATAAATAATTCGAATCTTTTGCACAGCAAGTTTTCATAAAATACACAAAAGCTATATTGAAAAAACGAAACAAACAAAAACAAACAAAAAAACCCCACCCAAACAAAACCTTGATTGATTTCTTTAAGTAGTGACTTAAAAGAAAAACTTGCAGGTAGACTGAAGGACAGTGAAAACGGTGGCTTTTTCCAAAATGTAGTTAGTGAATTAGCATGCAGACACAACACAGTTGCATCATCAATAACAGTGACAGCACAATGAGGAGGCTAAGGAGGTGGGTGAATAGCTGGCCTTTCCAAGTTAATAAATGATTTAGGACAGGCAAAGAGTGCCCGTTTGACAGTTTAAACACTGCTCCCTTATTCTTATCGCTAGGCACACATTACCACAGGCACGGGCAAGCTAGTTCACCATAACAATAACAAGAAATGGCTACAAAAAGCCCTCTTTTCTATTCAAAGGCATGTGAAAAACTTTCTTTGTTCTCATTTGGCAATAGACACACTGAGACATATTAATTAAAAAATACAGCATAGCAGGGCAAAAGGTTGTGTATGTAATGAGATCCTAAATGCAGGTGACAGATTACAATATTACCGCCATCAAGGAGTCCTGGTGTTTGCTTTTGAAACAGACTTGCTGACACATCATCCATCCATCCATATATAAAAGCTCCATTTCACTATTGTTACAAAAAAAGTGGCTGCTTCTTTAACCCACGCAGCTTAAAACTGTTTATGCTAATACTTTTCTCTTTGTTCTGTGAATCTGAAGCATTCAAGAAAAGAAGTAATCATGAAAGGAAGGGCCAAGGTGAGACAGAAGTATAAAAGGTTGTACAAGTGTATACTGCTGACTGGAGTAGATATTTGTGGTGACTTCACACCAAAAAAAAGTAGATCTTGCACATTTTACAGAAAACTACCAACACCCAACGTTCAAAGAAACAACCTCCACACCCTACCCAGCCATCCCTGCTCTCACTACAACCTACAAGCTGACTCAGGTGGTAGACAAAACAAATGGGAAACCCCCTCCCCCCCAGGATATTGTATAAATAACACAATAAAAGGAAGCTCAAAAGTAAGACAGTGAAGCTTACTATAATATAAAAAAAAAACAAAAAAAAAAAAACAACAACCTGCGGATGATGTCAGTTAAAAGGAAAATTGATTTGTGTGGATATTAATTTAACCATCAGGGAATAATAAGTAAAGGGGGGTTCGTCTGATTGTTGGGGTTTTCTCTGGATGATTGTAGGCTCTTTACCTTAACTTTACCTTACAATTTAAAGCGTCTTTAGGCGACTGTTGTTGTGATTTGGTATGATTACCAGATGTGTCCTTGGGCAAGACACTTCACCTGTTGCCTACTGGTGGTGGTCAGAGGGCCCAGTGGCGCCAGTGTCCGGCAGCCTCGCCTCTGTCAGTGCGCACCAGGGCGTCTGTGGCTACAATGTAGCTGCCATCACCGGTGTGTGAATGTGTGTGTGAATGGGTGGATGACTGGATGTGTAAAGCGCTTTGGGGTCCTTAGGGACTAGTAAAGCGTATACAAATACAGGCCATTTACCATTAAAAAGATGAAGTCTTGGTGGTTCCTCAGTTGTTCTGAAACATCCCAACCAATTTCCTCTCATCAGAGAGACAGCCTGGGTCTCCTTCCCAACCCTGGCAAAGTGGTAATACTGTATATCCAAATACCTTGTATTTATGTATAATTGTTTGAATGATTTGACTGATGATCTTGGAATCCGCAGTTTAGAACTTCCCAACTTCTTCTTAGATCTTCACAGAGTTCCTTGGACTTTCCCCATTGTAGTGAGCATTGGTCAATCCAATGAGTGCTGCCAAACAAATCCCTTTTATGTTGGCATAGACAAGCTACAAGCTATAGTCAGTCAAGATCACTAACAATTAGTTGGTCTAGTCAAGTTAAAAGACATTGTAGAATAGTACCACTTTTTAAAAAGATTTAAGTGAATGTATGTATATATTTGAGCCTATAGATTTCTTTCTGACCCTGTGTGGATTAGAGAAAGTCCAAAATAAACACAAGCTTGTCCACCCAATTTTAGTAACTTTGGCAATTTTTTTGCTGTAATGCCAACGGTCAGTTGTAAGTTTTAGTCTACTGCCAAAAACAACAGTCATTAAAAATGGTGTGTTCATCTCTCTCGGTGAATCCCACAGGTTCAGTGTTTGGACGGAGTTTAAAAATGTGCACAATAAGCAATGCATCCATAATGTTTTTTTTACCAAGGCTGTTAACTATTATGCTACTACTGTTTCCCATACTGCAGATAAATGCATCGCAACAATAAATAAAGATGTGAAATCTAGTGTCAACGAGCGTGGTCTGATTAACAGTAGACTTTAATATCTTACCACACTGCAAAGGACAACAAGATCATACTACATAAGGGAGACTGTTACAAATGAGATTAACTAGAAGAAGAATTAGAGAAGACATTCCGAATCTCTATGGCATTGGCGAGCTCTTGCCAGAGCAGTCGAGGGGATGCTGTTGGGACAGCACTGAAAAACTAAAGAGATTTGAAAGTCAACCCTCAGACACACTTCTCCTTCTCTATTTCTGTCTCTTTCTTCCTCTCCTTCCCTCATCACTCCTCAAGCAGAAAGTGTTCTTGAAGGTTTTCCAAAGCTCTCTGGGGTCAGGAGAGAAGCACTGACTCAACACTGCCCACTTTGTATGCACGGCAGCTCATGGATGCAGCCGATGAAAAGGGCTTATTTGGGCAGGGTGGAATGCTGCTACCCTGGAGCCATGGCTGAGGCACGGTGGACATTTTGGCAAATCTCAGAGTCAGTAGTGACCAAAAGTATCAAACAGCTTTTGTTTCCTGGGAAAACTGAGCGAACTAGATGGAGAAAAAAGGCAGGCTAAGATGGCCATACATAGAGAGGTTATTGTTACCTCACCCAAAGAAAGCTGTTCTCAGAATCCCTCACATCTTAATAACTACATTCACCAACCTAGTTAGCCTTTTTGGGGAGATTTTGAGCTGCTTATACTTTTAACACAAAAGGACTTGGGATCTTGTGACAAAACTGCGTACTCGAGACCGTATTCGGATTTTACTTGACACATGCATATATTCAGTCGGGACTTAGTAAAAGTAGGGTCGGTTTTGAATTGTATGTGACCTGTGCCGCATGCAGCACCTCCTGCCATGTCAGGCAGATAGTTCCTCAGGCAATAGAGTGCACAGAGAATACAAAACAGAGAAAATAATGTTTTTGAAAGGACTCTATGCAGTTCTGTGAAAAACTATGTCCATATTCAGTAGCTTGAATTAGCAGACCCACAATTTATCTTAACTTTTTAAAAGCCAACCTGACTCTGAATGGTGGGATTAACACATCAAATGTATCATTTTATCTTTATGTCATTTATGAACCAATCTACAAAACCATGATGGCACCATCTATCTAAAGATAAAGAGTTGACTTCGTAAATGAAAAATACATAAAAGTTATGTATTTATTGGACTTCTAACATATTCCTTCCAAAGGCCAAAATCGGACCTCAGAGTAAAAATGCTGTCAATGCTTGTCAAAGAGAAGAAAGCAGTTCTACAGTGTGTACTCTTACTGACAAACCACTTTGCTGATGCAGAGATACCAAGAAGTAAAAACAACTTGGGGCCTTGAACAAACCAAACCAGAAAGGGAAAACCACTTCCGTACCTTGTGAGATTGGCCCCTCGTCCTTTTTCCAGACTTTTGCTTTGTAAGTGAATGTTTTAGGGTTTATTTCCCCTTGGCTGTCAATGAATACTGTGCAGTTCAGAAGACTGTTTGCTTGGGATCCCTCTCAGACAGAGGTCTGATCTGATGCTAGTAATGGTCCTTCATTTAAATCTCCATGTATTCAGCCACTCAGGATAAAAACCTTCACATAACATGCAAACAGCTTCACAGCAGCATTCCTAGAGGACGTCCCATGCAAATGTCCATGAGTCCAATCAGACCTTTACTTGTGGTGCCTTAGCAGCACCACAGAAGCAGCACTTTAGTGCCATCCTCAGTGGCACTAAATTTATTCAGACAATAAAAACAGGAAGCACACGCTCAGAGTTCAATGTAGATGTTTAATGTATCAGTATGGAGTATGGGGTGCTTAGATGTAAAAAAGGATGGTATGAAAAGCAATCTTTAAAAAAAAAAAATAAATCTCCCTCCTCCCTTTCCTACTTACATTTCATCAAACGGGGTGAATGCGTGTGTGTTTTTGTATGAGCATTCTCTCAATGAGTTCCAGACTTGCATGGGCATTTAAAAAAAAAAAAAAAAACCCTAACCCCCACACATCCCAAGCCTGGTGGGGGAGATGTGGGTGGGGTTGACATTAAGGATTTTCTTCCTTTCATAAAGGATTACTTTCAGCAGGATCTCAAAAGTTGGTCAAGTACACCCAAAGCCCCCTTTTCAAAACAAACTTTGTTGCCATTTGTATTTGAGAAAGAAAAATAGTGAAAACTAAAGAGAAGAAGTTATTTTAGCCAGTTCTCTCTCTCTCTCACACACACACACACACACAATGATGATTCAGCCAGGAGAATGATGGAGTTCAGTTGGGATTATCATAATGAATACCATGGAGTATAACATTCAGATTTTTGTTAAAAACACATGAAACACTGGCAAATAGTCTGTTTCTCTAAAAGGCTCCAGCACTGATTCACATAGATGGTATAATGTGTCTTTAGGCCATTTGCTGAGATAATGTGGTTCAGTCCAATGCTTAAAAAGTACATGAATTAAAATATTCTTGCTTAGTGGCAGAAATAATATGCTTATGCCCAACACCTTTCCTTCAGGTTGTTCTAGTTGGTTTCTAAGCGCACGTGTAAAAGATTAACTCGGCTTTCCTCCAGTTCATTTAAAGGTCATCATCAGTAAGTCACTGCTGCCCAGTGTGTTTGGTTGAAGGATCAAAGGGAGCACACATAATACAAGGACATGACACTGCAGCAAGGACACGACACAGGAGTTCAAAAACCTTTCCGTATTATAAGCACATGAGCTGTGGTTAAATCGCTCTGTGTGAATCAGCCCTTAAAAATCAGAACTTTGTTGATTTAATTCTGGCCGCTTTATCCCTCAATCACTTTATGGACATCACATTCTGTGCCTTTGCACTTTTACCTCTTTGTTGCATGCTGAATCTCCGTCAGTATGTCAAGACAGCGATCCTTAAATGTGGTTTTGATTTTATGGAGAAAGTGACAGGGAAGCAAATCTGGTTGAGTAGGGCCGGTAGGAACTGACACAGGTTTGCGTGACCAGACTCGTCAGGACAAAAATGGAAAACTAATGGACTAAATGTTCTCCCCTCGGGACGCCTCGGGACATTGAAGTAGAGCTCGACAAAGGGACAAATTCACGCTGCACAACCAGTGAAATGTCAAACAAAATGACGAGCATGACCCTGGTTTCCTGATACACTGTGGTTTGGGAAACGTGGGCTTTTCAACTGAAAACTGCTGAATGGAAGTAAATTTTTGCTGTCTGCACACATTTGAGGTCCATGATGAAGTCACAGAGCACCCAAAATAAGTGGTCATGATGGGATTTCCAGGAAGGACTCTAAAAATAGCACTAGAAGTGGATCACAAGGCCTTCAGAAGACAGCCTTGAAGGGAAGATTAGACTAATTTAAATCAGGTAAGTTTAATTGGGATGGTCTGTAAAAATTATGTATTCTCCATTTATTCCTAATAATGCCCAGTTATGTGCCACTTCTTTTTTTTTCTGTGATTGGTCATTGAGGGACTGTGTGTTCAACTCTTACCTGGCAGGAATGGAATGATCCGGCGCTTAGGGTCTTTCTGGCCTCCCTCCACTGGGAATTTGTCCAGCAATTCCATCTGAAACGCGATGATTAATCAAACTTATTAGCATGTAAGGTTTTTACATTCTCACACACACAGGATACATACACAGGACAGCTGAGGGTGGTTAAGAGAAACTGATGATTTTTTCTTAACAAATCAGCAGTTCTAACAAGGAATTTGGCCAATAAATGCTGATCTGCCAATAATTATAAATGTACTGAGCAGATGGTATGGTTTTCCCCCCTCTACTTCACATGTTGCTGTAGCTGTAGCTAAGGAGCACCACCGCTGACATAGTGGAACATTTCCTTTGCCATGATTTTTAAAAGGCTAGAAAGCAGTGGCAGCGAAGAAGTTTAACAGTCGTATATTTACCTTACTGAAACTCAGCCTATTCTTATAGCTTTTTTTCTCCTTAATTTAAAACTTGAAATCACAAGAAGGTCAATCCAAAAACTGGTTCATAAAATACAAGCTTAATTACAAAGCAAAATACGGTGCTACAGCAATTTAACTAATATACTCAGTAAAGCTAAATCTGTATTTTATATGATGAAAACGAATAAAAGGAACTGAAAAATGATCCCTTTCATCTACAAAAGCAGGAATAGTAAGAAAACACGAGTCAAGCAAGTTACTGGAGTTCCGTACTTTCTTGAAATGCATCACAAGACAAATAGTCAGATGCTTAGTCGGTGAATCAGTACCACCTTGAGTAGGACTGTATAAACAAAAAGACGGCCTGACATAGACAAAAGAGACAGAGTGAGGGAAGGAGACAGAGAAACAGAGGAGCCAGTACCCCACACACTGTAATTGTTCCCATGTGTCTGACTGCGAGTGCAGACACACCCCAGTCCCTGTGTCTACTCTAAGACTTGTATCTCCTCTGTAATCAGAGGCAGTCAAACAAGAAAAGGCATATGGAGCGAGTAAAGTCATCTCTTCAACATACCATTTACATCATGCACTCAACATCAAATATCCATCCTCGACAGGGGTGAGGATGACAGGCTAAGGCAGAGGAGAGGAAAGCTGCATATGGTTTTAACTTTCTAAAATGTGGTTTTTTCAGTTATGTGCTAGGGAGTTTATCTCAGTCATGCGTTAGTATTGTATAGATAGACATATGCAAGTCCAAAGTTCTACATTAAGCACTTTATTTCTGTGCCTGTTCCACTGCACTTGGAATACAATGAATGTATTCATTTATTTACTTAAAAAAGTTCATTTCAAAATCTAAAATACCCCCAACCAAATCTACGTGCTTCTTCACCTGATAAAAAGTGTTGAGAAAATATTATGATTCTCCACAATTTAAGGAAAAATCCTGCAAACATTCTGTAAAGAAACTCTTTAATGGAAACACTGAATACAGTTTGACTCTCTTGGTCTACACTTTGACTTCAAACAACATATCTTACGTTCCTTTTGGTACAGATTAGAAATATTTCCAAGGTCAGACCAATACTCTTCAATGACATACTCGAACATCCTATCCATAACCCCGCACCATTTTCTCCTGTTTGCTGATTATTGCCACTCACTGCATATGTGCCTAACTGATGTATTTAACTGATTTCAGTTAAATACAGCCAGCAAGACAGAGAACGCATTACTCCAGTCCTAGCAGAATTACACTGCCGTCCCATTCACAACACAGACACATTTAAGATTTCATTGATTACTTGTAAATCATTACATGAAATGGCCCCACTTTGTAGCTCCAAAGTCTTAATGCCTTATTCTGCACCCAAACCCCTCAGATCAGACAATCATGCTAATATATCTTGCAAGATCCAGACCACTGTGCAACAGGCTTCCTCTTAAGCTATTAAATCAGACTCCCTGTTAAGAATAACAATAATATTAATAGTAAACTAACACACCAGTAACAGCTGCAAGCATCACAAGTGCTCTGAGGTCTCAGTTGAACAGAACTCTACATTGTCTACATGCTACATTCCCAGGCTATTATGATCCTGCAATCTTTTAAACACCGTTATTTCATCCAGCATTTGCTTGCAGATTTACAGTCACATAATGTTTCAAGGGACTGTAATTTGTCTAGTCTATGTCCCTTTAAACCACTTCACCAGTATTTAATCAAAAACCAAATAAAGAAGACCTAAGAAGCTCCAGACTGTTGAGCATGAAAAAGGTCCATGAACAATTGTTGCTCTCTTTGCTTGTCTCAATAGTCCTGACATTCTCTGACTCAGTTCACTGCATAATTAAGCCTGAAACCATTTTTAACCCTTTGTGGGGAAACTGTTCTCATGGCAACATACTGTTACCATCCACATTTGTGGAGTTCTTTAACCTGTTCGTGTTTTTTTAAGTATTTAAGTTAACCACGGTATTATGCTATAGTAATTAGCACTAACACTGACTAATTAATACTAAGTAATTAGAGGAAAGCATGCTAACACAGTAACTTGGCAAATGAAGAATGAAGAATCCTAACGGATAAACACTTGTTCTCTAATGCAGAAAAAGATGCTTGGGGTAATGACTATGCGGTAACTATGTGTGATGGCTTAGTTTACCCAGCGACCTGCTCTGGCTACTGTTAGCACTCTCAGCCATAAGCAATATAAAGGATGATTGTAACTTCTGCTTCCTATCACTTGTGACTGACTCAAGGAACATGCAGCTTCACATTCAGATCCTCGTCTTGCTTGTCAAAAACATCAAGATGGCAATGGGCAAAATAGAAGGTATGTGCAGTATCAATGTAATGTTCACCATGATGTGTCTCATTTTAAAAAAATATTATAACAAATTTCAGATAATTCCTTATAAACATTCAAAATTACAGCAATACCAATTTTCAGAGGCTCTGTTTGTTTCTGATCCCTCAGTTTCTCGAATGTATAAAGTGAAAACATGGGACATGGGAAAAATAAGTGTGCTCGCCATCTCTTCAGCAGTTAACAATAGGCCATTTTTCAAAAATGAGTAATCCTGAACAAAGATAGTGATTTCACAGACAACAACATGGACAAGAAGCCAGGGGTGAAAGTTCAGAGTAGAGCTCCCATTTCAAAGCTTCACTTTCTGGAGATCTGTGCCATGCTGCTAAAGAAACCTCTCCCATTCTCAAGAATGATGAATCTGCACAAGAACATAATGAAGCTAACAAATATGATAACATCAATGCTAGCTTTGTTAGCATTCATTTAGCTGAACCCGGAAGATTATATAGACTATATACACATGAAAACAGTCTATTTTCATCTACCCAAGATAATCCTGATACACTCAGTTCAGCATTTTTATGAAACTTTTCTTCTTTTGTTTTAGCCATCTCATTCTCTCAGGTCATCAGTTTACTTCTTTCAAATGAACTGTTGAGGACATTAAAAGTTACAGTACACAAAAATTATTACATTGTTGCTGCAAGAGGCAACCTCGTATTACAAAGTCAAATAATCTGCCCCCCCAACCCCCGTTTCAAGAAGCTGAGTTTATTACTGCAGATGGAAAATATGTGACAGCTGTGCAACTCTGAATAAGCAAATAATGTTTTCTTTTTTTCCCCCCCTTAAGCTTTAAAGTAGAAATATATCCACTATCCAAGGGGAGCGGGAATGCAGGAAGCCCGTAGAGCTCGATGGACACGTGTGCAGAATGGAAACTGTTCTTTGTGACATGGAAGCAAACTGAAAAGCTCCTAGGATGAATGCACTGAAAAAAAAGAGAAAAACTAGAAGCCACCATGGGATGGGCTCACACCAGGCCCAGTGCCCCCACCCCCTCTGATCATGAGCTCAGCTGCAGATGTGTCATGTTTCAAGATTGTGTCTTATATGGCTGTGACACTATCATGTTGACAAAAACGTATCCACAGACAGACAAAAAAGCCCCTAAACTGTATTGTGTATCCAGGATGATATTTTCCACAAAGACACACACAGACACACTAACTGACAAAGATCAAGACAGTACACTCTAAGTGATGTTTTGCTTAATGTTTTGTTTAATGCTAAAACATAATAACCGTTATTATCTGTACATTTTCAAATGTAATGTTTTACAAAAAGCGGAGAAACGATCGTAAAGCACATTGTTATTTTTGATTAAGCTGCATTATAAGTTGTTTACTTGCATTCCTGAACACAAGCATTAAGTTTCATGGTTGAATGTTAAGCTTCTTACAATTGGCTGAATTTAGTCAATTCATGATTTTAAATAGAATAAATATAATTTATTGGCCTTCCTCTCACTTCTGGAACAACTGCCAACTACTAAGATAACTACTTTACCCTCTTGTTTTTCTGAGGAAAAAAATCTCAAAAACAGCACAAGTGCAAGGCCTTTCTCTCCTGTCGGAGGCACACCTCTGTCTGTTCAGTGAGTAACTGTTTGCACATGCTCAGTGTTTGTTACCCAGACAGAGGATGTTTACTGTATGTGAAAAAAAAAGGCTTTCTGTGGCTTCTAATTTTCTCTGAGTAACAATTTTCAATGTAAATATAGCTTAAGTCACAGCCCAGCTGATGTTTTTAAACTGTGAGTATGACGAATCTGTCTGATGAGAACACGGTTAAAAATCTATTTAAAAAAGCTGTTAATTAAACAGAAACATTCTCCATTTCTAGATGGTGCAAAAAAAAAAAAAACAGTAGCAGAAATATCCTCGGTGACAAGAACATCTGGCTCTTGCTCAGCTATTCTCTTCCTTAGAGAACTGAGCAATTGATCTGTCAGATCAAAGATAGAATGCCAGGAACAAGAAACACTTGCTATTTTGTTACTGCTGCATGGTTAATCCTAAGATTAGTTCTTTATTTTCAATATGTAAATAACAGCCTTGATATTGTTGATTTTGCGCATGCATCAAAAGACTTATATTTATAATAGAGAAAACTGCTTTTATATCTTGTTTCAGCCCTTAGTGAAGCAAAATCAACAAAGTCTGTGCCAGCCACACAAAAAGCACATGCTGCTGTGTTTGCAGAAAGAGAATCAGCTGCTTAGGGCAGTTATGTTGACAGGATGTGGTGACTAGCACTTCCTGCATAACACTAAGGCTGTGGAGTGACCAGAGATATATTATTATCTGCATTACAAGACAAGCCAAAGCCACATAATGAAAGACGTTATGAAGGAACCTGTTAGACAGATTACAGAAAAATGATAACATAATATAAAAATATATCAGACACATGGGGGATGTATCAGTGTGCTAGTGATCGGAATAAGCCAACTGATTAGCCACAACTGGTCACTGGATATATTCAATTTCAAGGAAATCTAATTAACATGTCCTACAGCTTGACATGCACCTCTCCAGATATGCAACATGACACTGCAATGCAGACAACAGCTAGTGTGATTGCTTTAGTTGATACAAATACACCGACACCGTGTGATCATGGAAATCAATATAAAGCATACTAATACCCACAGAGACCTTTCTTCCTTAAAACACAATACATGTTAATATGTGATGGGCTGGGACTGATTGGCTTCCTAATGTTGCTAATGCTGACACTTGCACAGCAGTGAGTAATCTGCTGGGGCAACCATCTGCTGTTTTCATAGCACTGCCACCATGTATAAACTCAGCTTGTTCCAAATCTGCTCTCTTTTTGTGTTGTGGTAATTTCAGCTATTCGACTTCAACAAGGTTAGCTTAGTCACTGAGAATTACACCGAGATACTCCACATAGCATCCCAATAATACCACCACCAACTAGTGTTTTGGGGGTGTAATTACAGAGTAATGCAATTATAACATATGGTAGAGAAATTGAAATATTCTGCAGCTCATTTTTCTTTTTATTTTAAATTTTATTTGTATAAAAAAAAAATGTCAGCCCAATAACCTGGAGCATGACAGCAGGTCATGTAACCTGATGCAGCTGTAAACAAAATGTACAGTTTAAACTTGGTCAAAGAAAACTTGGAATAAATGCTGCATGGTGACTTAATGTGGCTTTTATATATTAGTACCAAACCATACAGAGATACAAGAGATGAGCCATTATCTGTTATGTCTCTACTAGGATTTACCTACATCCCCTTGACCACTGAAGTAACTCAGGAATCCATCATCACACCAGGGAACAGCGGAATGGCATGGCACGCCCTGCTGAATAACACATCTTATACGCTCTTATTCTAAAACACTGATCTGATACAGTCTGAGTTATAAATAAAGTGTTGCCTGTTGTGTGTAGTAGTTGACCAATTACACAACTGTAATGCGACTAACATATATACAGTCATTTATACAATACAAATGATGTTTAAAGAGCAGCCTTGAGACTTTATCTGTAATATTATGCTCATATTTATCCATGCTTTTATACTGTGTCAACAACAGAAAGGTGGTATGGATTAGACAAAATTAATGGATAATGGTTCTATTAGCAGCTTTACTAGGGGTCAAGTCAAATGAATGACATGAATACTTCACATTCGTATGTTAAATGCTACAAACGCAGCCTCAAAACTCAGTGAGGCACTATAGTTCTGTACTTCATTACCCATGCATTGACCATCTTAATCAATTAAAAGGAATTTAATCCAATTAGGGCCGACAGTACGCCTTTCCGAAATTGACTACATGCTCATTAAAAGTAATTGCCTTTCTGAATTTCCTGGAGTCCATGTTCTGGTCTCTGATGCAGCCAGGGCCACCCCCCCACCACCACCACCACCTCCCTCAGATCCATTACCTTCAAGAAGACAAAAGGAAACTAGGATACTAATAAGACTCCCTCATTGTGCAGCGTGCACCATCACCATGACGTCTGAGAATGATTCAGACATTTCTGTGGTCATCAGTGCCACAGTCGCATTCATCACTGTCCTCTATTAACTTCACTGGAATTTTTCGACTCGTCTCGCACAATATAATTACCAGGGTTATAAGGGTGGAGCAGGGAGAGGCTGGCTACGAGTACTAGTCTTGTATGACTGAGACAGTGCTTCCATGCCTTTCCTGCCCTGTGCACTTGTCCGCTAGCACAAAACAAAAAAAAAAAAAGTCCCCCAAAAAGACAAAAGTGAAAGAACACATTTAAGACTATTAAAAGAAACTCAAAAATGAAGACACACACGCACACAGTTAGTGGCTCACTCACCTGCAGGTCAAAGAACTTGCTGTAGCGTCTGTAAATGGTTTCTGTACTGCCATCGCTCCAGGACACTTTGATGATGTAAACCTGGCAAAGCAAAATAAAGGAAAATAACATTGAAACTAATGCACAGCTATTATTGTGATAAACTAAAGCCCTTGGGGCATCACTCTTCAGTCACTACCATTATTTGGGAGTGTTATGAATCCTAGAGAGGGCTGCATATAGCAGACATCCCATTTCTCTGGCAGCATCACGCAGCTGTCACTGAGTGGTTTTCATTACTGTAACATATGCTTCCCCACATCCCACTGCCTCCAGTGACCCAAGAATTGCTCTCCGGTCCCTTAAATGCACCTCAAGGAGATAAAGAAAGAGGAGGCTTTCAGAGAAACCTTGCACAAGGAAACACAGGTGCGTCCTACACAGAAGTCTTCCGTCTTGTGGCGTGACATTTAAATGCCACACTTCCATCCATTATGAGCAAATTGCTCCACTTAAAACACCCCGAAACCACCAACTTCTCCTTTCCTCCATCACATCTACCACATGCCATAGCTGGGAGGAGCTAAGACAGACTTGAGTGCGGGAAGTCAGGAGTCACGCTAATGAAAAGCCCCCAATGTCATCATCCGTTCACATGAAAAGAACAAGGATATCAGATGATTTCACTTCCTAGTGGAGTTACATCACTTCCTGCTGTAGAAAACATAATTGTCCTGTCTACATGCAGAAGAGTGAAATACTAATATTAATAATAATAATAAACCCACAAAGTTTGTGCTACCTTTCTAACATGGGCAGCACTAGGTTAGAAAAAGGAGAACAACTGTGTAGGTGCAGCTGCAACTTCAATCAGACATATATCTAAAACAGTAAATCATAATGCACTTTAAATAATGTCAAGAGTTAGGGGACAGCAGCAGATTTGGATTTGGTTCTTTAAAGAATGAAAGGGGAGAGGCAGGGAGGTGATCGGAAACACCCTTGTGGCTTGCTGTGTTTGGCTAAATGCTGCTGGCCCCAATCCCAGACCCTTTCAGGCCTCATTCTCTTTTTTTCGGTGGACTCGAATCCGATATTACGACGGACTGATCAACTACGGGAGCTGTACAGACAAGCAGCAAGGCCATCTTCATTAAACAAAAAAAAGATTCCCCAAAAAGACTAGTTCAGGTTCTGTCTGACCAACTACTAGAATGAAATTCCTCATCAATGAGAAGAAAAACTAATCAGTGCAAAGATATCCTGTTGTGTCCTTGCTGCAGATAAAACTAATTAAGAAATGTTTGTTATCCAAACTAATTTGCAGCAACTCATAGGAAACAGGAGCTGATACAAAAAACATAACTAACCCTCCTAATTAAAGTTCCAAGTTCAAAGAAAAACTTCTGCCATTAGATATTTGCAGATATCTCTTAAGAATTAGAGCTTTGTGTTAGAAATTCTATAGGATATACTGAACTCTGGTGAGCAGACAAGCCTTACACAGCTTTTTGCTATTCAAGCTACATGTTCAGACCTGAGACTTTAAATTTCCCGGAACCTTGAGATCTGTGTAAGAGAGAAAAGGCATAAAATAACAGTACACCAGAGACTGAACGAACAGATGGAGAAGACACAGGACCACAAGAACTCTGCGCCCTTGACCACTAACACTCACAGCGGTACAAGGTCTGCTGGTCCTTTAGCCCCCGGTTTAAATTTGCACACCCATATGGATGCATACAAGTACACACACACACACACAGTGACACAACATGTACACGGAACTAACACAAACACCTGCTAAGGCCTTGGCTGCGAGTCTCTCTCTTTCTCTGGCTAACTACACTAAGTGATGTCATATGTGTGACTTTATACTAAGTGCAGGATTGCAGGAAAATACACCCACATTTAGCTCTCGCTAGTCACTAATAAAAGCTCTACTGTTTATGAAAAAAAAGAGGCTTTGTCCTGATGACATTCTCGTCTCCCACACAAGGTCTGGTTATTAAGAAAAGAAAATTATTCCCAAGTTCTTCGTCTTCTTTCCCTCCCTTTCGCCAACTGTTGACCGGAAAAGAAACACACAACTCTCTATACAAAAAATAAAAATATTTTTTTAAAAATAATAATAAAAAAAATGACAATATCTGACACAGTCTTAAAACCAATAAATGCTACATGGGGTTCAGCCTTTAAACCCTGTCATAAATGTTAGTCATAGCCTACTTCCTGGTTACCAGTGGCAACTAACCAGTGTGGATAGTTAGGGGACTGGGCTGACTGTATATTATTATGTTTCTTGGGCTCTTCCACCATTGCAGTCTTCAGTGGTAAGGTGCTGCAATGGCTACGGTCACATGCATGTGGTTCTGGGAGTCACTTAAAAAAAATGCACACTGAGAAAAGGGGTCATAGGTCACGTGAGTCGGTCCACTCGAATGCTTCTTAATGATATCCTCACGTTTTTTTAAATGAGCATTTTATTAGGTCAAAAACAATCTGAAAAACGATAACAACACAAGAGCTTTTGACTTTGGGTCACTGCACAGGTTGCTGAAATATAACAGCGTAAATCTTGATGTCGGTCGTTACTAGTCTTAAGAATAAAGATCCCAACAGATTTAAATAGTCTGAGCATGACCTGAAGTTTTCAGAAATCATATTCTAATAAAGTCTGCTTGACCGTTTCGGCTGATTTGGTCAGCTGTAATTTGACACTCTCTTTGTTTTTTTTTTACTTTTCCCGACAGGACAAAGGGGGAGACTGCGGAATATCCGCGATCTGTTGCACATTTCACGCAGCAAATCACACGGCTGTGGTAATTACACAAAAGGCTTACGTAGTGTTTGTTCGGATTCCTCCGCTTCTGGACATCTTGAACAGTTACTTCTTGCACGGTGCGCCGTGGCATGATGTCCCCTTCTTTTTACGGATCCGTTGAAAAAAAAAAAAGCAGATATCCCTGTCGGGTTTTTTTTTTTCGAGCGTTCACACCCGGTTGAAAAAGTTTACACTGCGACGCTTCTTTGTCATCCGAATGGCTGGGATCGATCTGAACAAACGCCTTTTTTTCTCCCCGTCAAGCTGCTCACGTCAAAATTTCCTGTCCAACATTCAGACTCTCGTAAGCCAGAAGTTAATAATCGGTTCTTCCTTTCCCCCCCTTTCTCATGCCTTGTCCCGACCCGCTGACTGCCCCGACCAAACTCCCAGCCTATCCCAGCTCGCCTACTCCCATTTGAGCAACTGGGACGCTTCGTGGACCAACCCTCCAGCTTCAGAGCAAAACCACAGTCTGCAGGAACACTCGGGCTTCAGTCTGCACACTTAGAGCTAGATGTTAGTCTTTAATCAATATGACAGCACTCAAAAACAGCGTGCTCAAGAGCACTTAAGGAGAGCGAACTTTGCCCATTTCTCACTAAATTGTAATTCTATTTATTTCAATTTTCTGTCGCAACTTTGAATGTTCGCCTTCTTTGCGATGAACCGCTCTCCATTAGTAATATAATAACCATGATGCAATTTAAATGACAGTTAAGAGTGTATGTTGTCTCACTGTGCATACAGCTGAGCTGCAGATGTCTGAATCAGTTGGCTTGAGTCTGAGCTTACTTTTCTACTCATATGCTAACTACAAACTACAGAGGACATCGTTCAGATATACAGTGCTGTGCAAAAGTCTTGAGCCAATCATCAAAGAGATAGGCACTCTTGGGATGAACCAGTGCTGTCTATATATAACACTAAACTTAGCAAAAAAAAACCAAAAAAAAAAAAACCCCAAAAAACAGTTTTAAATTGTATTTTTAAGACACTTAGTTACTAGCAAAACATAATTTTCTTCCATTTCTTTTGTTAAATCTCCGAAAATTTCCAAAGATAACACAAAATTGAAGTGTTAGGCCTAGAAATATCTAGACATGAGTGTCTGAAAGTTATGTATTTAGGAAACAGGAAATAAAGAAAAAAGAAAGAAATCCATAAAAGACCTGACACAGGTCGTGGGAAATCCATCTGGCCCTCACTTGATACATCTACTGTCTGCAGAGGTCTCGCAAGAAATGATCTCAGTGGAAGGGGAGAAAAGGCTGAGGGATGCCAAATAACACAAGAATTAGTCTGAAAACCAGTGGTAGCAGGTCTTATGAACCTAAACTGAACACTTTTGTATGAAATCCTTGTCAGCAGGTACAGAGAAGGTAAATAGAGGGGCACAACAGTGAGTATCTAGAGCCCCCTGTAAAACATGGGGAGGCCATGTTTTAACTGCTCTTTGGAAATCACCAACAAGTTGTTAATGCAAAGGTAGAAACCCTTAAATGCTTGAATGAGTCATATGTTAGTGGGAAATGCCTTAACACGCACACATCAGACTTTAAAACATGATGTGATATCCTGTGTCTCGATGTGATTATTAGTCATAAGATGATGTGATTGGTAAACTGGAAATGTGTTAATATTTATTTTTCCATCCTGGTAACACAACACTATCACTCTATGGTTTATTGTTTAGTATTTAGATTTGTACAAACTCAGAATACTTGCAGTTACGTTCAACATTTCTTTGCTGATATGTGACCAGGATGACTGCTGAGGTCCAGTGTCAGGTTTGTTTTAAAATAGCTCCATCTTTTGGTGTGTCATACTCATTACATTAGTACTGTACATGTGGAAAATCTCCCCATCTGTAGATATCAGATGAATATGATGGAAGATATTGGTAATTAAAAAAAATTGAATAAAGTTTGTGTTGAATAAACTTGCTATTTTTAAGATGGGGAAAATATTTGACAGTCTCATTTTTAGGTTTGAAATAGAAAGCACTTCAGACAAAAGAAGAAATGAAACTTTATATTTATTCCATTGTTGAAAAATAAAGTCGCGGTTATGAGTGATGGGACATTTTTCACAGAAAAGGAGAAGGAAAATGTTAAACATATGACTCGTGACTTTTTAGAAAACATCCTTTTGTTTGTAGTCGATATAAAGTATTACAAAAAAATTAAATGGTTGTAAAAACTGAGAAATGGAGACAGTTATCAAGTATAGTAACGCTGGTCAACACAAGTTTGTAGAAATGTGTTTTAAATAAGTGTTATTGTAAGAAAAACAATACAATGCATCTTTGTTAAGTTATTGTAAAAATAGAGACCAACATTTTTTTATGGCTATAATAGAGTAAGAAATCGGAAAGCAAATAAGTCTATATAAATTCTTATTAGCATTAGGGATTTTATATGCAGGGGCATGCACCACGTAAAAAAGACAAGGACGCACGGTGCCTCAGTTGTATAACACATGGAAATAAAGGTTTATATGAAGGGTGAAGGATCAGTACCATCACACATTTGCAGCTCCAGGTGTGATGTGATGCCAGGGAACTGTTCTTGCGGTGGCAGTAAATAGCCCAAGGCCTCTCCTTGAGTTACCGGGCCGGAGTAACGATAAGGACGGATGTTGAAGATCTTCACGCAGTGTACTAAATGGGACCAAAACAAATATAAATGAATTATTTTGTGGGCATTAATCCCTTAATATCATCCTTAAAAAATGCTCAGACAAATCAATGACTTAAGCTAACTCAGCTGAATAAAGTGCTTATTGACTACACACCAAAGAGTTTGAGTTTACTGTTTTATAACTTGCTATCAATCACATGTGAAACTGATGAGGAAAATGCTCTGTATCTGTCAGAATGTGACTGCCTCATTTTGAGCTTGTTAACTCTAGTTATTTGTAGAGTTTGCTTCCTTAGTGTTTTCCAGCAGTCTGATCCAGAAATTGAGAGCAAAATGGCTGTATTTCCAGTTTTTCTCTATGAGGAGTATTGGATATCTGACAGATGGGTGTGGGGGATAAGAGTGTGAGTCTGGCTTTTTGATTTTTTAAAAGTCAGAGCATTTTTAAATCAAGTCTGTAGAATTGGGAAGCCAGTGTAGCTCTAATAAAACTAGTGCCCTCTGTTATGCATTTTAGTTACTAAGCTTGCAACATGATTCTGATTAAGTTGAAGACCAGAAAAAAAGTGCATTGTAGTAATCCAAACTAAAAGAGATGAGTGCATGAACAAGTTTTTCGGACTGAGCAAAGGGTGGATTTTGGCAATATTCCCAAGATGGAAGAAGGTTGGCTTGGTAATAAGCTTGTGCCTGAAACTCCAAGACTTTCAACTTGTGGTTTTACCCTGTTAGCTTATTTCCCTAGTTTGGCTGAAGGATATAGCTGTGGTAAGGTGGGTTTAGCATTCACTTTATCGTTGGCATATGAATAGTTCACTTGTGCAGCTAAAATCCTCTTACAGAATTTACAAATGTTACAAATGCAGGCTCAAGACCCTAAAAAAAACCTTAGCTCTCGCCTTTACCATCCACCTAAACAAGCCGGCTGCCAACCTAGAAACAAACAACCTAAAAGTAGTTCTACAGCAAAGTCACCAACATCATTAAATCTTAAAAGCACTTAATGATCAGTGTCTCAGCATTAATGTGGGCATCACGGTGAGGTAATGTGTCTCTGTGATGTCTAATCATGTCTGTGCTTTACCCGGAGATGAAAGGAGCTGACAGTACATGTGTTCTTCTGATAATACAGTTCAATTATAAGGCGAGAGGCAGAATGAGGACTAATGATGTTTACTCATCATTCCAGCACCTTATCAGCTCAGGATGGTCTCAAAACACATTACCACGCATGAGCACATATACACATACAAATAGGTATACACCGCAAAGGAATACATGTATTTTAGTCACATACACAGATGCATTCCCTTTTTTTCTCTAATGATGGCCCTTATGGGGGGTCATTACTCATGAACAGCCTTTAGTGGGGTTTCACATAGACCCCGATCTTAGGGGCTACCAGGAGGTCAATGCAGTCTCCGCTCGCGTTTCAGCACCTTAACTAATCCCTTTAAATCATTCCTTTTCATTCTCATGCAATGCCTCTACCATAATAGCATAACCTCGCCTTTGCCCTAGCCATGGAACTATACAGTAGATTAAAGGAATTCACAGGCAACACTACAAGGTTACAAGGATTTAATTAAACCTGGTTTATGCTTATTTTCAGTTATAAAAATATCTCAAGGGACTTCTAAATTGAATTTTTTAAAAATTGAAACAGACTTGCATACTTATGGCCATTATGGCCATACTAACAACATGGGTCTTTGAATGATATTCTGGTAGGCCATTTGACTGGTCTGTCACTTTGGTTCCAACTGAAATATTTAGACAAGTACTGGATGATTTGACGTATGTTTGGGTACAGCTATTCATGCAGTCACTGATTCGTCCTAATGATGTGCTAAATATCTACTGAAATCGGTCTTTATCTGGTACAGGAATCGGTAAAGACCCGCAAAGTCTTTGTCCTGTTTATTTTGATTGAGACTCACATCTACAGTTTTAAAAACACTGTAATTTTCCTTGCTTTGCTAACTTTCAGGTATTGTGCTAGCTGCTAGCACAAGATGCTAGCAGCTAGCATCTTGTCCCTCTTACCATCACTGAGAAGTTTGACTCCATCAAACTGATAACCAGCTGGGTCTTTCCGACTCACTGGACCGGCCAGAGAGCCTGAAAATGGTGTGTTGATGATCGAATAGTCATCACATACAAGGTCCACTGCTTTATAAAGGCCATTACCTCTGTAAAAAGACATGTGACAGTGGAGACTGGCATTAGTTTGCCATCAGAAATGGCTAGATTCAATTAGTCATCTTAATCTGGCCAGAACAAAAATGTCTGACTAGTTATTTGGACATCTTTGTCTACAGAAAGTCAGCCTTCTACCCAGACAAAGCTTCACTCATCATTAATTCCAAGTGGTTTGGTAAAAATGTGCTTTGTCATTGTAGGGATCAGGCTTGGATACTATACAAAACTAGACATGGGACAGTATCAGCGTCTGCATGTTGCAGTATGAGTAATCCTCTGAGGGCTCTGAGATAAAGATCTGATCAGGATTAGTCACCTTTGGGAGTTAAAAGCTCCACAGCCGTACGCATCACAGGCCCTCACTCTGTTGTGGTGACCGGCACAAAGCATACTCCAGGCTTGGACTACAGAGACAGGGAAAACGAAATAAGTTAGATAATACTTCTCCTTCCAAAATAGGCACCATATTAAAAGCTGCAGCACTGCACGCTAAAAGGCCAAGCATAAAGACGATATTTTTAAAAATATGTTTTAACATCCACTGACTGTGACTCATGCTCTATTCATGTGGAAATAAGGCCAATTACAGCAGAAAGGCACTATTCAAATGTCATTTACTGATGTCTTCTCCATCAGTTTTGTGTTACCCACACATACAGCCTCACTCCCACAATAACGTTTTCATGAGTAAGACTTGAAAAAAACTGTGCAAATCCATTTTAATTCCTTCTTGGCAGAAAAAAAAGAATGAGCTGTGTGTTTGTGACCATCTGAAGAAGTTTGCAGGAGGTTTGTGTTATTGTAACATTTCGATATGGGCAGATGCATATTTCTATCATACCTGGCATGCAGCACTGGCGCGTCTTGGACCCTGAACACTTGTCTTTGAGGTATCGGTCTTGGCAGATGTAACGGACTGGCTGGCAGATGCCTCCCAATCTAGTGCAGCTGATGTCACTTCTAGGTCCCATGAACACTCTCTTGCTTCCTGATTTGACTTTCTTTCCTGGAGTCACAGCCTTTGGCCTCCTGTCATTAGCACTTGTGAAATTTCCCTTCACCTTGAGTCTGCTGCTGTTCTTGTCAGGGCTTTGAATTTGTTCCCTTTTTCTCTCTCCATGTTCTAAAGCGCCACTTAACACCACATCTTGGGAGAGATGAAATGTAATGAGAGTTAGAGTTAAGAGTGTAATGGAGAAAGGATTAAAAAAGAGAATGGCTCGAAAATTTCCAGGTTGAAGGATTAAATCAAACTTTTCTGAGACTGATATTTGGAATGAGTTATGCAGTATTTGGAATATGAAGCAGCAGATTTTCTTTCTGTTCAGTTAATACCACTTACAGTCTGTGAAAAAGTATACGCTCCCTTCCTGATTTCTACTTTTTTTTTTTTTTTTTTTGCATTTTTGCTACATCCATTTGCAGATCTAGCTTTCTTTCTCCCTCCTCACTATCCGTTTTATTGTTTTACAGATTTACTTCCAGAAGCCTCACTGCCCACTAGTTGACTCTCTGAATGTGAAGCAATGGAAAAGTACATCATGGACTCTCTTGTAGATAGAAGTATTCATCCGTCTTTTTCTCCTTTTGGCGCATGCTTCCTCTTTGTCGAGAAGAAAGAGAAAACTCTCCATCCTTGCATTGATTTCAGAGATTTGCACAAAATAAGTACCATTACTGCTCCTTTTATCTGCCTTTGAACTCCTGCAGTGGGCTACAATTTTTTTTCCCAAGTTGGATCTCCATAATGCATAACATCTGTTGTGCATTAAGGAAAACAGCCTTCAGTACTCACCTGTGACACTTCTTATACCTGGTAATGCCAATGGTCCTACTGTTTTCCAAATGCTTGTCAATGAAATTCTCTGTGACTTTCTGAAATGTGATTTTATTTGTTTTATTCTTGTTTACCTGGATGACAATTTGATTTTTAAAGTCCATCTTAGAACACTGTAAGTCCACCAGCTCCTCCAATGCCTTCTGGAGAAGCTGTATGTTAATGGAGAGAAGAGCTCTAATGCTTTTTGAATTTTGCCACTCTATCCATGACCTAAGGAAAACCTCCTTGTCTATTACTGACTTCTCCAAAGGTTGCCTTCCAGTGAAACTCTTTGCCTTGGCCTTGTTCTTATTCAACCAGACCCATCTCAGCAGTTCATTGTGGAAGTGGACGCTTCAGATTCTGAGGTAGGAGTTGTCTTATTTCAACAGAAAAATGGCAAAATTCACTCAGTGCATTGTTGGCGCCCATGAACTGCTGGCCATCAAGTTAGTCCTCAAAGAACGGAGACACTGGATGGAGCAAGCTGAGCATCTCTTTGTTGTATTTACTGACCATGAGAACCCCCATTACCTTCAGACCACCAAACATCTAAACTTTTGCTTTTTACCAGATTCAGCCTAACCATCACTTGCAGACCTGGCTCCCATAATTTAAAGCCTGACACAATGTCCCATTAATTCTCCACCTCTGATTCCACCTCAGAGAATAAAACCATCCTTCCACTTATTTGCATCATTAGTTCCTTGGCTTGGGAACGTCTCTATTAGGGAATGCTTAGCGGGAAATAAGTCCTCCAGCTCCCCACCTTCTCCACTTCTTCAGACTCCCAGTCACCCTCGGTCCCACCTGTAGTCCCATCTGACTACTGCCCAGATCAGAAATTCGGGTTGTCTACAAAACATGTTCCCTTAAGGTCAAAATCCAAGAACTGTCTGCAAGTTATAGCAGTCCTTTTGAAATCGAGAGATTTATTAACCCTCTGTCTGCTCGTCTTAGTTTACCTCACAACATCAAAATGCACAATGTGTTTCACATCACTTCACAGCTCAAACCTGTTCGGTCCAGTCCACTATTTTGTACCTTTGTCTAATATTAAAATTTGCTTGATGATATGAAACACATAAGAGTGACAACTATGGCAAAAAAAGAAGAAATCATGAAGGGGAGTAAATACTTTTTCACTGGACTGTTTATTTATATTACAACTAGATTTAGATATTAGGGATACCAGTTACATTCTGTCATACTTCACATAGATGCTTGCTTCAAAATGCCCCCACAAAAACACTATTTTTAAAGGATCACCTTCAAAATTGCAGTTTTTAGGTATTAAGGGAAAAACTTTTCTTGCATTTTCTTGATTAGTTAAGTCACCAAGTAAGTCTTAACACACTGTAGGACGACTTTTTTTGAGGGTTGAATGGTATTGCTTGTCTATATAGACAGACAGAGTCATAGTTCAGTTATTCATAGTATGTTTAATTCTGACAGCATACTAATTATCCTGCCCAGGCATGAGTCTTTGATCTTCATTAACCTCAGAAGCACATAAAATATTTCAATCACACCGCCCTGGCACAAGAACACACATTGGGCTCAGTGATTGAAAGAAGCTGCTTATCACTAGAAGGCCTTAATGAGTGGGCAGAATGGTTGGCTGTGGCATGGAAAAGCAATTTTCCTCAGCATGTGAACTAAATTAGAAAAGACCAAATTTTTTTGACATGTGCAAGTGTGCCTTTTGCCTCAGCAAAATTAGATAGCATTAAAGGTTTGCTGCAGTTTTACAAAATGTTTGTTTATGTATTGCCAGGCTTCTACTACATTTTAAAGCAGCTGCAGTGTTAAGCTGTTAACAGTTAAGGTACTAACAGTTAACCTGAAGAGATGAACACATGCAAAGACAGACAGCACTGATTGGCAAGCACATTTCCATTAACTCCACTTGACTGGATACCTCTCATGGAGCTGCAGGGTTTTGTCCACTGTGGCGCATGAATCATTTTCATCTCAGTAGAAAGATGGCTGTCTCATTTTCATGTCGCTCAGAATCCCCCAGAGTTACTGTGCCTTAAGCTTTTTAGTTAGATGCAATGCTGTAATGTTGCATTAAGCACTCAGTCATGCTTTAAATGTGTCATCCACTTGCGCCAACTCATAGTCTCTCTGGCAATAGGCTCGAACCCCCCAAGGTTCATGTTTACAGGAGTTTACAGTCTCCTAATAGGGCTCAGTTCATGGTAATTTGCAGGGCCAAGCAGATGTTTATGCACCATTTATTGCTTCCATAATAGGAATCTTATTACACTGCTGAATGAAAATTTGTGCCCTATGTACTCTAATGCATACTTTTAGCATGTGGATTCAAGTATTTTGTGGGAATGCACGTGTCCATGTCTGTATGAGCTACTTAATACAATTACTAATATATCCCAGACATATTCCATACACTATGACGCACGCTAGAATAGTGTGTATTTTGCAGGTGGCAATTTTATATTAAAGTGACTTACGTACAGCATAATAACAGCGCAGATATGACACAGATCCTAAACAGTCTTCCCATCATCAGGTCAGAAATAAAAAAAAATCTGTAGAATGATGAATGAACAACAGAAAATGTTTATAATCTAATCAAACAAGTGTATGATAAATGTAAACTTTGTATTAATATCAACTATCTGGTTAAATCCTTCAATAAAAAAGTTAAAAATATAGCTTGGGTTTTGTTTTTTAAAAAATATAATACTAGGAAATCTGTCTCAAATCTCAAAGGAACACACGGAAATGATGGAATAATACTGAGACTTTTTAGAGATAGAAAATTGAACTAGACTTACCAGTCATGTGCAGAAGCTGAAGAGTGGCTCCCAGCTCAGTGGGAAGGAACACAAAGAAGGGACTGTTGGAAAACCAGCCTGCTGTGGAAGCTACACGCCTGAGCCACAGGACATCCCCCAACTGTCAATATTGACATTGGCTGCTAGAAAGCATACCCTTTTACTGGCTCAAAAAGCTCAAGTTTACTTACTTTCTACTGCTACACTGAAAGCTAAAGATTGGGACACACACACACACACGCACGCACGCACACACTTAAGCAGCTGAAAATGATGCTTGAACAAATAACTTTCCAGTTATATTATATTATTACGAGCTTGGCTTCAGTAAACATTAAATCTACTTGAGAAATTTCAGTTAAAAACTTGTTTTATGTATTAGACAGTAAACAGTAACTTGGGAAAAGCACCAGCTGTTATGGCTAATCTAAATATACAACAGGTGATATAACAATGAAATGCTTATAATATTTTAAATATGTTGTTTTAAAGTTTTTTTTATTGTCTCCAAGAAATGAAGTTTATACTGTTTTGCTAATTTCACAGTAGTGGGAACAACCGCTGGCACTATGGTTATGCATAGTTGCACTGAACTCTGACTCCTAGCATGGCTCCAATTACACCCCTCCAATAAACTCATTAGTATATGTGGTGCAGTCAGCAGGTGCTTGACTGTTGTGTCAAGCTTAATGAGACAACAACAACGAAGAAAAAAGAAAAAAAGAAGGAGAAAGAAAAATTATTATATTCATACCGTGAGACTGGCATCTTTCATTGCATAATTTGCCTCCACGAGGCAATGGAAGTTAATCAATGATGAATTTCTTCCTCTCCCTCTGGGAGAGTGAAAAAGACGTACATGGATGAATGATGGATGGATAAACACGTGAATGTAGGCTATTTTAGGCATTGCTTTGTGCAGAATAGAGGATGGGAACGCCAGAGATGAGAAAAAAAGGGTTTAATTGAGGTTACACACATTGTATTCTAGCCAAAGAAAGAAAGTGTTCTGTCTTCAGTAACTGGGAATGCCCGAAATGTGGTTACTGCACTTACAAAAACTAGTAAAAGCCCTCAGAATAGACCTTGCTGTGATGAATTCATAATAAATAATTAGTAATTAGTAATTGAGTTAACAGATGTACAACTCAAACATCTGTTTAAATGAGTCACAGAGATAAATGTGTGGTTCTTTCATGGAAGCAACCAGTCAAAATTAATTTCAAAAATGAAGGCCTATATCTCTGTATGTACGTCCAAGTGTATTTTTCTCTACTGATGTATTGTGGTCAGCTGGTTGCTCTCTCTGAATTTACAATTTACTGAGAGCAGAGGAATGGATTCAATAGCAGCCGGTAAAGAGTTGAGCCTTTTGCAGCCAGACAGCTTTGATAATCAAATATCTGGGCAGAGGATTACACTGATGGAGCATATGGCTTGGAATTTGAAAAAGAAGAGAGGGAATTAGGGAGACTAATAAAAGACAAGGGAACAGAAAAGGAGAGAATAATTAGAGCTGAAGTGGTAGTGCTCAAGACTGAGCGAGTGAGGGAGGGAACAAGTGAAAAAAAAAAACACAGGGAAGTGAGAGAAATAGCAAAGACAGTCGACTGGGCAAACAGAAAATGAGAATGAAGCAGCAGAAATTCCAGCTAGCCTATCTGCATCTCAAACATGAAAGAAAGGCTGGTGTTGACTCAGTGAAAACCCTTTGATAAACATGGCTGCTTAAATAAAAACATGTATCACATTCTTCAAACTCCTGGGAGGACAGAACTGACATTTCACTCCTGCTTCTCTGTCAGTTAGTTCTGGCATTTCAAGGAGACAGAGAAGAGATGCTACAAGTGTTTCCTAGCAACAGTTCGCTGCAAAACCCTTCTCCTCCTCCGCCTCCCACCTTCTCTCCTCCGCTCGCCTCCCCCTAGAACTCCCTCCATCCCTGAGATACGAGTTGCAGCAATGCACCACTTGCTTTAGACCTGAAATACATTCTAATTCTCCTGACCCTCCCTCCCTCTCCTTCCAGTTCCCTTCAGCACGCTGCCAGGCCTGCATCAAATGACATTCAGGCCGCTGTCATCTGTAAAGAAAAAGCATACAGCCAGGCTATTCCCTGTGAAGGTTGAAGGCGCTGCAACTGAGAAGTGTTGGCAGACAAAGTACTAAAAGAATGCAGCAATATTTTACCTTTTACACGGTGAGCGGTTAATGTGCATGAGCCTGACTCTTACTCTTTCATTTGATTTCTTTAGCACCTCTTTGCTGCTTAGGTAGAAAGAACATCTCACAAAAGCAGGCTTGTGAAAAGACTCTGTGCTCTGTTTATGGCCTGGAACAGCTTTGAGGGTCTAAATCAGCTTTCGCAACACAGCGGCCCAGTCACACCAACTTGGCTCTGTCGATTTGTAAACATATTCATGGGACTTGGGGAGCGGGTATTTAGCCAGCCTGAGCAGACAAACAGAGCGCTGTAGGGTGTGGGATAAACTTGATGGTGCTGGTGGCAGCAGACAGGGGGCACCAAAGTCTTAATAATTTGTTCTATTAAAAGCATTTCCTATGTTTGAAAGGGCATTGAACTGAAGTCTGCCCATATCTGTAGGGAACAAACCAACAGCATTTAGCGAGACAGTACATTTCAGCATATACAGCATGTCCATCTATGTTTTTCATCTGTCTTGTGAATTTTCATAAGCCGTAACAAGCAGTGAGACAATGGAGCAAGAGACTGAGGTAGCCGAGGCTTAAGATTTCAGTCACATTCAAAGGTGCGTCCTTACATCATATGGTTGCAGTGTTATTCTACAAATGTAATCATATAATGCAGTGTATGCACAGGGCCTGTGGGACACTACACTACAGCATATGGTTGCAAAAATCGTATCAAACTACAGTGGAAGGAGCCATAGACTCTTTAAAAACTCACCAGCGTCTGTCTGTCTCTTTATTTTCTAATGAAGCTGTCTGGTGAAGTACAAATTTACCAAAAGGTAGCCATGTAGTAGCACTTGTGCTGAAACAAATAATCAGTTGACACCTACATTTACGTCATGTTGCTTCAAAACCTTCATTCTCAGAGAACTAACACAGCCCGTGACACAGCAAAAAAAAGAAGTGAAGGACAGAAAAGCTGAAGTCACAGGTGACAACGTAAAACTAGCTCACTGGCGAGGAAGGGAAAGCTCAAAGGCTCAGACTGGAGCCTTTGAACTGTGCATGAGTGGACACAACAACAGAATGTGATAGGCCAAGAGGATGGACGTCTCACAGGCCACGTCCAGCGACATGCATGCATCAAGACACGGTTCTGTGATTGATAGATCATTGCGGAGGAGGGAGAGAATATCAAGCACAGCAAGAAAGATTTCTGAATCACATCCTTTTGCTTTGATGGGGAAGAAGGCAAAGGTAGGCAGCACAAGAAGGGACCGAGTAGGAAAAAAAATGAATGAAGAGAGAGCAAAAAAACCTGGAAGTCAGTCTCTCATTATCTGATCAGCTGGGGACTAAAAAAAGGAGAGATTTCTTAGAGAGAGTTTGATTCAGGGTCTCTCCTTTTATATAAAACTCCAAGATTTGCACCGGCTGAAAAAAGCCATGCAGGAAGAGCAATCACAAAACCCTCACAAATTTCACATTTGGCACTTAGCAGTACTTAGAAATTCTATTTTGAAAAGAAATTGAGAAACATATTGTGTTTATGAGAAAGCAGATCCCAGGTGTTAAATGTGGCAGACACAGACAGAGAAGCCACTGGGTCGATTAGCCTGCTCTGTGAGGTTGCATTGATGAGCAGACAGCCCAGATAACCCTTATTTTCACGTCCAATATTGTTGTTCCAAACTCGCATAGGTGAAATTGACTTGTGTAAGTGAGGACAATACATTTCAAGTAAGTTCCTATCTAATGCCTGCTCTCATCTAAACAACATCTCACTTGAAGTCTGTTCATTAAGAGGTACCTAATTACGCCCACATTATCTATAATTACAGTATTTTTACATCACGCTTCCAAGATAAAACTCCTTTAATGTAGCTTCAGTGTATAATTAGCATTAGTAGGCTCCTACTGCACACATAATTAGAGAGAAATTGATACTAATACACCTGTGTAACAGTGCAAAGGGAAAAAAAAAGTACTATTATATCCCCAAGTTACAAAGTAAACCATTTTACAGATATGATGGTTGCAAGACAATGTGTGTCTGTGAATATTATACACTGAAACCTGCAAAAGGCTTGGTTTTATTTGGGTCTACCTGCCCATGATGTTCAGTTTGCAGCTGAAATAGAATATCTCATCTTGATGAGCAAGATGAGGAGATGTATTTTAAGCAGCTTCAAGAACCACGAGAAAGAAGAGTGATTATTATGAATCTATAGCTACAACTGAGTAAAGCTAACTGATGTGCTATTTTTATCCAGCTGCTAAAGTCTATAGAAGGGCAGTGGCTTGCAGTATGTGTTAGCGGGATTGGTTCATTATTGGTTTTTGTCTCTTTGCTGAATAAGTAAATAACTGAAACCAGCTGATGCCTTTTATTTTATTTGTAATAGATGTGTGTATAAATGTTTGATTTTAGGGGCTCGTGGTTACATTCAAGAGGTGGTGAATTTCTTTCTTTTTTTCATGGTGGCCCCATCAAATTTTCTCAGGCTGTAGTTGCTTCTGTAGCGATATAAGACAGAGAGGGACAGAAACTGCATTTTGCATAGTTACCTGTTGGTCTCTTTTGACTCGGCTATCCATGATCTCAGAAAAAACTTGTCAGCTCCTTCCTCTGTCACATTTTTCTGTTTGCTGCAGGGATATCCATATTTAGACTTTTTTCCCCCCCAGAAGATGGCAGTAATAATCCACCAGACTAGGCCACTGAGGCAGGCAGGAAGCACGTTGCAAAAGCAAGAATCTCATAGGTTAATTACATAGCACTCTCATGCCAGGGAACGTGATCATTCAAACAGTATCTAACTTGATAGAAGCACAGAAAGAGATCGGGGGAGAGAGAGATAAACAGAAAATGTGTGCAAGAGAGAGAGAACCTAAACAGAGAAAAAAACCAAACTTTTGTGTTGCTTGCTAATAATCACCTTGGCTTGATTTGTTGTTACAGTTTTCAGTGCCTCTTTTTCCTCTTGTCACTGTCCACATAATTACAAACAAGGACTGGGAAAGCTGGTGGGTCAATTTAGACAAACGCACTGACTTATCTTGAAGGAGGTTAAGTGGTAAGTCAGATGAAATGTTCACAATCACAATGTTTACACACATAAACACAGAGTTGTGTCTAATCAGAGATGCCACGTGACGGGATCCGTTGTGCAGCACTTCATGAGAACAAAGAACGTCATGCTATAAATAAATGAATAAAGTAAATGAAGGAGTAAATGTTTAATGTTGTAAGCCTGAAGAATATCCACGAAAACATTCAAAGGAACATCTAACAGTTTATTCTAATGTCAAACTTTCACCTGCTGCATCGCAGCTCTAGATTGGTCATTGTTTTAAATATATTGAAAAGTCCATTGAAAGTCAGCAGACATATCAATAGACTGTGGTAAAAATATGATTTCCATAATCATTTTAAGGCTTTCAGGGAATTTCCATGCTTAGCAGTAGCAGGCTGATTACACAAATTTAAACAACCAAAGTCACACATTAACTCAAAAACATATGAAAAGAAAAGACCGAGACCTTGACTTTGCCTAACAGTACTTCAACTGGAATTGCTTCTCCTGAAGTTATTTTTTCTGCTATTTTTCAAACGCATTTATTTAGTTTTTCAACCTAATGATGGCTTTCTTCACATACGTCGTCATCTCTTTGGAGAATGTTCAATTACTTTAGAGTTTCATGAGGGACTATACATAAAGATGGATTGAATTCCTGCAAATGTGATACTTTTGCGAAACATATTTCCATCACTCATGAGAATTAAATGGTGTAGATTCAGTTATTACGCCGCCATAAGCTCTTGTGGTGGTGGGGAAGGTTTTTGTTGGTGGTTGGCATATGCAATGTGCACTTTGCACTTGTTTGCAGGCATCTTTCTGTTTAATTATGCCACATGGCTGTATGGCTGCTCATAATTAAACAGAAGCAATAAGGAAAAGTGAGGATGATAGCTATTGGAGAGAGCAAGGCTACAATTGCTTAAAAAGGACCTAAAAACTATAATCATTGGCTGGAAGCATGACCATTATTAACACAAGTAGTGTCCCCACAGCCAGATAGTTTAAAGAATGCAGGAATGCACAGGGGTACCTTTTAGTACAGAAAGCATTGACCAAATTGTTGAAGAAGCTCAGTATGTGTGGGAGACCCATTTATACTATACTCCCACGGTGGCAGTGTTCTTTTCTTATCCCCATTTCCTGATGAAAATTGCATTTTGCCACTCGAATAAAAATGGTTTGAATATTTTTCACAAACTGACACTGGGGAAAACCCCCCTACAGAATCTTCTAATAAAAGTGGTATAGCAATTTAGTTTTGGGGATATATGCTGCCTCACATTTTGAGTAAAGTGCAACTAAAAAGTTAAAACATGCAAAGTTTAGCTATATTTACAGATTGAATAACTATTCATATGTCATATCTTAAGATTCAGAGATTCAGATTTCTGTTATTATCAGTCAATTCAATGCATTTGCAGTATGGTCTAGGTAGTTGGTGACCCAGACCGTAATAAGCATCTGAGTTTTCAACAACAGATCTATTTAGTACATATGAAACTGTAGCCAACATTAACAAATAGATGATTAATCTTTAATTAATGTTTCTGGAGAAAACCATCGGTTATTGGCACAATAACATAACCATAGTGATCCATAAAAATAAACATAAACATGGCAGGTAAAGTTTCACATCTGTCACACTGAAAACTAATCTAAAAAAAAAAAAATACAGGTCAGATCTGACCTAGGACAGCCTCAACGTGCACAGTTTAATACATGTTTAACAGAACCTGTTCAAACTAATCCTGTTTTGGATTAGTTTAGGAAAGGTTATTTAATTTCATGGTGAAATAATAACATTTTTATAATTTTCAAGTGTCAAAATGGGTAAAATTTGACCCCAACAATAAGGTAACAGTCAGAGAATCATAGGAGCACCAATGCCCAGAAGCTACTGTGTTGATCTTGGAAATAGTTTTGATTATATAATTAAGATATTTTTGTAGTAGTAGTGACTCACTCTTAATATAGTTTAGCCAGACAGCTTTATTTGTATCTGTATTTTATTTTTATTATTTTGCCATAGTTACACAGTGAAATTAAGAGAGACAGGAATGTGGAGAATAGGGGGACACAGTGGTGAACACACCCAACTTTACTCATGTGTAGATGGTCATCGACACCCTCTACCCTCATGGTGTCGGAACATCCCAGTGCACCCACTGCACAATAATAAAGCCACTGCTGTGGTTAAAAACTATTACTAAAAATACTTATTTGTGGAGGGTTAGCTTTAAATAGTTACTGTCAGACTAAGCATGTCACAAAACATCCTATATTTTTATATCTATGCAGAGAGGCTCTTGTGACTGGGACTGAATGTTGAAGAATGTAAGTAAAAGGTAAATTTCTGTCTGAGAGAAAGGAGGCAGTAAAAAGCAACAACAGCAACAACAAAAAGACAAGACAAGAAAGTTATGTGACAAAAAAACAAGAGCTCTGAGAGTTCTGAGCAAAACTTTAAAAAAAGAATTTTCAATGAAATAACAAAATGAAAGGGGACAGGAGTCATTGTGTGCTGTGCAGGCTGATCCTCTTCAGACAGCAGGATGCCAGTGAGTGGGTAGTTGTGCTAGAGGGCCGCCCAGTAAGGAGTGACATACATCATAGACACTGCTTTCCCCTGCACCATTGTCTCCCCTGCTATCCTTCAAAAGTTACCTCACTGCTAACACATAATATATGACTTTTGCTAAAACTGGCAAAACTGAAACATTGTAAATATATGCGATCATTAAAATACTTGAAACATCTACATGACCCTGTAAGTGTACCATAACTCTACAAAACCCCAAATCTCTACGGGAAGATGAGCCTGTGTGCCTTTTTCGTGCTGTGCGCAGCTAGGCCCCACGGGCTAAGGCCCGACCACCCTCAGACACCCTCCACAGGCCTGGCTCCAGCCCTGGTAACCCTATCATTGGCACGGGGAACTGTTCCCTAGATTTTTCAATTCTTCTGCATTTTTTGAATCGCTTTTTGTCTGGTCCCTCACCCTGACCAATTTGCCAGGAGACTCCCAACAACATAATTCCTGGGATCCCTGGGACAGACAACCCCCTCTACCACGATAAGGAGGCGATTTACTGAGGTATCTGGGGGTCTTGAAGAAGGGAGCAAGAGATCGACATAGGGATTGTTGTCACGGCTGCAATGATGCGACCAGTGTCTGTCGTGGTGAAGAGAGATTTACCAGTCAATCTACGGCCCTAGCCTCAACTATGGGCACTATCTTTGGGTAATGACCGAGAGCAATATCGCAGATACAAGCAGTGGAAATGAGCTTTCTCTGAAGGGTGGCTAGCCTCTCCCTTAGATATAGGGTGAAGACTTTGGCCATCCGAGAGGAGCTCAGAGAAGAGCCGCTACTCCTCCACATCAAGAAGAGCCAGTTGAGGTGGCTCAGGAATCTGACAAGGATGCTTCCTGAGCACCTCCTGGGTGAGGTGTTCCAGGCATGTCCCACTGGGTGGAGGCCCTGAGGGAGATCCAGGACACGCTGGAGAGATTATATCTCTCATCTGACCTGCAAACACCTTGGTGTTTCCATGGATAATCTGGAGGAGGTTGCTAAAGAGAGGGAGGTCTGGGCTTCTCTGCTTAGGGTGCTGGCCCTGCTCCTTGGCCCTGGATAAGTGGAAGAAAATGGATGGACGGATAATTCATTAATTATGTACAACAATTTTTGACAAACTTTGTTTCATATCTAGGTGGTGTGCAGCGGATTTATTACGTTTTGCTGATGAAAAGAGCTACCAGACTGGGGAAACATTGATTTCTTTGAATACAAAATGACTACCTAAAAGATTCTAAAAGCCCATTTGATCTGTATTTAAAATAAGAAAACAAATAAGATGATAAATACTTAATTCATCCTATTTTTATGGAATTTTTTCAACATGAAAGACACACATCTAATGGACAAACAAAAAACGAAAAACACGTTTGGTATTATGTCATTCACAGATTCACAGATAACCAGTAGCCCTAACAAAATGATCAAAGCTTACTAACAGTGTGAGTAGAACCTGCAATGACCTGGAGTATTATATCTTTCTCTGGAGCTTTTTGATCCAGGGTCAGTTATAAGAATCTATTTATGTTTATGTTACAGTGAGCTGGCAAAGTTGAGGTTGTCTGAAGGCAAACAAATTATAAACTACTTTATATAAAATGACAAAGTTAGTGAGTCTCAAACTCTTTAATGATCCTTTACATACTACGAAGAAATTAAAAATAAAAAAGGCCATACCTCATTAATATCATCATTCATCAGATAGAGAGTATTATTAATTGAAATGGCTTTCCTCTGGTATAGACATTGCTCCTTACATAACTAAAAATCTGATTCCTTTTTCATGCTTGGAAACAACAGTCATGTTCGGTTATTTCGTGCATGTGTTTTAAGCCACATGCACCTAAAGCTCTGTTACTTATATTCTACTCATCCTTAACCTCAAGGATGAGTAGAATATAAGCAATAGGAACGATGTCCATAAATTAAATGAGCAAATTACGAGTGCTCTTCCGTCTGATAAGTTATGCAAAAATTTGTTCCATTAGCATGGAAACACTTGAATCTTTCTGCCTTCTGCCAAATGCTTTTAGGGAAAAGCTTTACGCGAGGTGACCGTGAAAAGGATTACGTTGGTAAGAAAAAAAAATGTAAGAATATAATTATGGAGATATTCTGAAAAGATGGATTTCAGGTGCCTTAAGGTATCAAATCCTTCAATGGGATTTTACAGAGTAAAGATGGTTTAGAATACTATGTCACCATAAACTACACAAAAACAAATCAAATACACACACCATCATCTAGACATGTATGCATATGGTGCACACATATTCAGATTCAGTCATAAATTTGAGCTCCTCCTGCAAACACTGAATCAAACACACACTCATATATTCACACGGAGAAAGCTCATATCTTCAGGGTTCACCTTGACTTAGCAGAGGGCTCCCTTTATAAATCCCACCTTATCTTGGGTCTCAAAGACACCCAGATATATGACAGAGGAATATGACTGAAATATGTAACACTATCAACAGCACTGATGGGCAAACCCTTCGCACATTCACCTACATACGCACGTGTGCAGTGGGAGAGTTGTGAAAAGTGTTATATCACAGAATAAATTGCATTGTTGTGGTTAGCATCTTTATAGTAGCACTGTAAAATGCTGTTGCAGAAACTGTGAAACTAAGCGGGTTACATCCCCCTCCAGTTTTGAACAGGGCCATTGGATAACCTTCTGTGGGTATCACTCAACATATACTTTCAGCACAATAACTTGTGATTTATAGCTGGCACAACAGTTCTTCTTCTGTCCTTCTACTGGATGCTATTTACTTTGCCCTTTGGTCCTTGCTCCAAGCTAACATGTAATGCATCAGTTTCTCCACTAAACAGAGACAGACTTGTGTCAAAGAGCAAACTTCAGAAAAACCTCCACACGTTCAAGCCGATCTTGTAAACTGTCAAAGTAACAAAAAGCTACCTTGACAGAATTACTTTTAAATACAAGTTTTTAACATTGCAAAATGCTGACAGGTAAATTGCATATACAGTACTGTGTATAACAGTCTTGAGTCACTCCTCATTTCTTTATATTTAGGAGAATGGGAAATAGGTGCAGTGGAAATACAGTGTCTAAGGGAAAGACAAGGTATTTACAATTCTACCAAGATTGAAAGTAAACTCTGTAAGTCAAGTCTTTTTGCAATTTCTTTATGTAATCTTCAAGAATAGGTTTCCAGGCTTCTTAAAGGACATTCCAAAGCTCTTGCTTGGATGTTGGCTGCTCTTTGATGCATTCGGTGTCAAAATGATCCCCCACTGCTTCAACAAGGTTGAGGTTAAGGCTCTGGAAAGGACAATCCATGTGTGTTGGTATCACCTTGTTGATGCAAAAATACTATTTCCTGCCTGTTAAACTTTACGTTCCCTATCCCTTTGGCATTTTTTGCACAGTCATCTAAAGACATGAGACGAATTATGTGTTTTTGTGATAGCTGCTAGTGACAAAGTGCCTAAAAATAAAACTGGTTCTTTGCTAAGCTGTCTGTTATGTGTAGGCACAACACTGTTTTATCACTGGTTAGGCGAGTTAGTGTCAACTGGCTTAACAAACAAGGACAAGAAGAGAAGTATGGTGGAGAGAACACAGGTAGAACACTGAGGTTGGAGCCCTGACATCCAGTGGGACAACCTACCTGGAGAGTTAAGCTACTGGGCATTTATATTGCCCCTCCCATGATTAATAGGGCTGTCACTTATGACAAATGTTGCACTGTGTATGCGACCTACTTCAAGATAGAAGACATGTAACATTTTGCTTCCTTTCCCCCCTCTTTCTTTCTTTCTTTCTTTCCTTCCTTCTTACTTTCTAAATGAAACACTCCCTCTACAGCTTCCCTATCTCCTGCTTTTTTGTTGCTGGAATTCTGCCAGTGTTCCGTCTTTATCTGGGGCTATAAAGTTCCTTTGCACTGACAATGGGTTCTTGCTTTTTCCATGTGACTGCAGAGGGACTGTCCTCAGTAGGGCATTACTGAGTCTTTGAGGCACTAAGGTCCCTTACAAGTGCATTCAATACTGACATCAGTGGGGGAAAGCAGGACAGATGTTCTGTGTTGGAGTCCTGCACCTTGTATCACTATGCCCAGAAAGTTAATGGAAATGCATGCAAAAATGATATCATTTTTTAAATTGGTAAAAACTGGTAAAGATTTCACATGCATTCTGTCATGGGTGAAGTAATTTGCTGGGAGGTCCTGGAAGAAGAAAAAATGAAAGAAAACTGGCAAAACTGGACTGATACTTGACTGTTTTAATTGTAACACAATCTTGGGGTGGGCCCGTTACTTTTAACTTTTGTCCAAAGTGGTGGAACAGTTCTGTGTCTATTTTTGGTACCTTTGTGGTTGTGTGGAGTACTTTTGAGCTCAGTCTCCCTAAGGGTCTGTCAACCTGCATGGAACAAAAGATTCTGAGCACAACACACCCACATCTTCATAAGCTCTATGTTTCTAGTATACTGTTTTGTTTGAGTAATCATAACATATAGATACTTTACACAAAATGTACACAGCTTCTTTTTTTTTTTTTTTTTGCAAAAGGTTGGATGTTATCTGCATTTCTTAATTTTGTTCCATTAAAGTAAAAAAACTTGGAGGCTGAGAAGGACAAGTGCTATTTAAAGTTGTAAAGTTTGACAGTGTGTGTACCTTCTGACTTGGCAACTTTGCAGTAAACCCTGAAAGTCACAAAAGAACAAGCTGCATGATAGCTGAGTGCCTCGGATGTATTTCAGGGTACAAAAAAAAAAAGTTTGAAAAAGGTAAAAAGCAGGAAAAGTAGAGGACACTGAGGAAACGTGTTTGTGCATGTAAGGGGATTTGAGTTCAATATTTTCAGTTATCATTTTGTATTGTTTAAGCTATTTAATTTCTATTCACTTTGCTGCATCAAATGTTAGGTGTATGCAAATATTTCTTACTTGAAACAAATAGCTCACTAAAGCAAGTTTATAAGACTTTTTATCCTGTAAACTCACCAATCAGAGATGCTAGATGGGATCGATCTGATGGTTTAAAATCCTCGTCATCATATATACAACAACCTAGTGTCGTGGCAAAGCGTGTAATAGACACACAGTCAAAGTGGGATATGGACACGCATGCAAAATTTGCAGTAATCTACAGTAAGAGCAGAGGGCCATATTTTATTTCAAGACAACATAAAAATAATCACGGGAAAGTGTTTAAACAGACATTAATAACACATTTACACGTAAATACATATTAGCCACCTAACGTAATCATTTCCAGCAATTAAGGACCCTGGAATGTACTAGATATGTTTTTGCACACTATGTGAGGACAATCGTGGTTTTAAATATATTATCTCCCCCAACTGGTAAATGCAACTTCTGCATGCGTGTCCATTTCATGCAGAGTGTGAAATGGCCATGGTGGACCAACGTGTCTATTACATGTTTTGCTGTGATATTGGGTGTATAAAGGAGGTCAAATCAAGTTCCATGAACTAAAAGGACAATTTCCTTTAAAAATAACTGAAATATTTTAATGCCAACTCTGTAAAATACATACGGTGTACATAAAGCACAGAAAATGGATGCAACTGTTAATGATTTAATACCTCTTAGCGGTATTCATAACTAATCTGTAGAAATTACTCATAACCAGTGTTGGGCAAGTTACTTTGAAAAAGTAATTAATTATAGTTACTAATTACTTCTTCAAAAAACGCCGCGTTTTCTTGTTAGTAACAGTAACGGCATTGTAACAATAGAAAAAGTAATTAGATTACTCGTTACTGAAAAAAGTAATGCCGTTACTTGTAACGCTGTTATTCCCATCACTGGTCATAACTAATCTCTACACATGTCTGGTGCTCTTTAAAAGCTAGGAGATTATAGATATGCTTAATTTCAATTCAATTTTATTCATATAACGACAAATCACAATAAAACAACCCCCTTTGAGCAAGCACTTGGCGACACTGGGAAGGAAGACCTCCCTTTTAACAGGAAGAAAGCTCCAGCAGAACCAGGCTCAGGGAGGGGCGGGGCCATTTGCTGCGGCCACTGAAGGAGGATGGGAGGAAGAAAAGATAACATGTAAGTCAAAATAGCAGATGAGCAAATAATTTGTGCATGTAATAGAAGTGTGAAGGCTTTGGAAGAAAACACCACAAATGAAGTTCCTGGACGACCATTTTTTTTTTTTTAACTTTTGATTAATTTGTTCCCACTTTTAATTGTTTACCACCTGCCTCTAACACACACACACACACACACACACACACACACACACACACGCACGCACGCACGCACACACAAAATAAATAATGAAAAATAATCACAAACTAGTTAATTATACACAACAGCAGCATAAGCCAGCCTCTTTCTCTGAGTAAAATGTAAAATGACTCCACAGAGAGTACACATCTGTACTATTTCTAACAAGCAGTACATTTACTGCTTGCAATAAACAAATATAGTAAATGTTCAACTTGGCATAGTAATTTAAGTGAAAAAGGTTTACCTTCAATGCGTGCATTTATAAATGCATCACTCTGAATGGTAATGCAATGCTAAGAAACATCAGGTAAGGCCATCAGGCTTTCTGAGAGCCTTGCTGAACTCATTAATGTCGAAACAAGATGGACTTTATGTTTAGTCAGACCAGTAGAATTAAATGAAAGTGGGCTTTACATTCAAGGGTTGCTCACAAAACTGGTGATGTTCCATTCAGCTCTGATTCCTGGGTTCACTAGGATGTGGCTTGTCTAATAAAGAAGAAAAAACAACAACTATCAAGACATGGTAGATACTATAAAAAAGTTAAAGGACTTAATGGGTGCCCTCGCTAATAGATTGATGCTTGGTGAGGAATGCTGAGATCAGAGTTCAGCAAACTGACTTGGGTCCCAACAGTGGGGTGGGTGTTAGTTAAATTACGCTTAAGATTACCCAGTGTATTCAAATGGGACACTAGAGGTGCTGACCAACCACCCATATGCAGTGAAGTGGTTGTAATATTGGTGTCACCACTGCTGTGAATCAAAGTGCCAAATAACACATAATCCGTAGAGAAATGAGACACCAGTGGTTTGACAAAATGAGTTTTTTTTTTCAATGCCTTGAGAATGACGACCAACTGTCAGTCAGCAGCCTCACTGTCTACGTTTTACTTGTGTTCTAATTTTATCTCCCTCAGTCACATGTGGCCCCAAATGGCTTATATGTGGCTGTACAATCTGCATTTGTCTGCTGATGTCTTCACACACCGTAACACATAGCTCCTGCCAATGTGTGAACGTTACGTCTGTATACTGAGACACACATCCTTGTGTTGTGAGGATGACCCTGTCTGTGACTTTATATTCCTTAGATTGTGTTTGAGATATTCTGGAGGTGTGTGTGCAGTGATGGAAAGGATCGTGACAGCTCATGTCACCCTTTTCACCAGCCACTGGGGCGAATCACAGAGAAAAATAAAAAATAAAAAAGGAAAAACTAAGACCCGTGTCTTGGCTTGCTCACTTGAGGCTACCTAGAACATGACAAGTCCATTCACACATCCTAGGGAAAAAAAAGACACACACACCCACACACACACAAAGGAATACGCTGGTAGATGAGCAGATATAGACACAGAAAGACGCATAGTCTAAGGTTAGACACAGGCTTTTAAAACTGACATTTAGCTTTTATCGACTGCATGTATTTTGTGAGCTCTAACACTGGGGCTTATCTTCCATTGGGAATGTAGGGAACATGCTAACCATACTTTCCCTTTATGATATCGACTGAACTTTGTTCTGACCTGGTTTTCAGCTGTTGACATGTTGAGCTTGTTGTAACCATGAAAGAACCCCGAAGGAAAAATTTCAGACTGAAAAATATGTATAACATTACTACCTAAACCCAATTTCTCACCTTAAAATTGTCTCATTGGAATTTTCAGATTTTGTAAGAGCACCTCTTTCTTTTATGAGTATTTATACGCATGACAATGTAGATGACAAAGACACGTATTTATGCTCAAAGGGCAGAATAATGGTCACGCATTCTATTTGCATAGTAAAGTCCAAGGTTAATCGGTTGCTTAGTGTCCTCAAGCAAGTGATGAAAGTCATTTTAGCTTTACAGTCCTGATGACATGTCAGCCAGCGTCCAGTGTCAAATCGATCAGTGGTTGCACCAATGCACAATTGTGTGCTTACGTGTAAATGGATCTCATGATCTTTCTTTCAGTAACCACGATATCTTGTTATTTCAGTCTCCTAATATCTATGCCTTCCTTTCTTTTTTGTTTAAACTTAATCACTTATCTTTAGACCCTTTTTTTCTCTTACCATTTGTTTACTTTCTCTTTCTTACTATTTTACTTACTTTTCTGACAAGAATCCACTTCTTTTCACTCCCCCCAAGTCTTACACCTCGTCTCTTTCTGTCACCCTTCTTCTTTTCCCCCAATAATCCTACGTTTATAAATCTACCCTATAGCTCCTATTTAATCTTATGTATCCTGTAATCCTGTATTTATCATCCACAATGTTTGTAACAGTGCTTTCTGTAGAGAGGTTTACTCTGTACTGCTCTCTGTACCTGTGAGGAGAAATGCCCCTGAATGGACATACATAACGTGCAAGAAGAAAAACACTTCTCAACTTATTTGGAATATATCTGTTTTTTTGTTTGTTTGTTGTTTTTAATGTGTCTCAGTGATCCCAGGGGCAGTGCCATCTAGTAGGGTCTCTCCATTCTATTTGAACCCAAACTATTTTTACTATTTCAATACTCAAGAAAATAAATATTAATACTAACAAACTAATAAAATAAAAATATAGCACCCTAAATAGTGAAACATGTTTTCAAAGAACACTACATGGATGATCATCGTGACTAAATTTCAAGCCAACTATTTACCATTTATGGTAGTATTTTTTTTTAATATTTATTGTTTAATAATTTGAATGTTTGTTAAGAACAGACAAAAGTAAAACTAAAAGGTTCATTAACTTACAGTTTGCTATTTATTAATGATGATTATGATTATTAGATTATGATTATTATAAAGTTTCACCCATTTAGCAATGTGAGAGGTGACTTGATGTCATATTGAATCTTGTTATTGTAGCCTTTTGCCTGGCTAGCTGAACTCAGTTGAAGTCAGTATTAATTTTACCTCTGTATGTTCACATGGACAATTTTTTTTTTTTTTAAAAAAAGGAGAAAATCCACATTTAAAAAAAATATCATGTGGATTTGGCATTACACTAATTGTCAATCAGTAGTCAGTCAGCACAGTGTGTCAGATCAGGCTATCTCAGAGTTTTGTGACCCAGGCTTAGTCATATCCCTTTAATTACGGGCCATTATTTGTGCTGCTGCCTCAGTATAAGTGAAAACCGATCACTGTGGCTGGGTCTACAAATCTGTACACTGTGCACTTATGTTTTGCTTTTATTTGGTATTGTAGTGTGATCCAGTAAATAGTAAAATAAGACCGCAATCCAGGATTTTCTTTCTTCACATTTACTGTTTCTGTCTGCAATTTAGTTATAGTAGTTACAAAATTGTAGTAACAAAAGATATAAATCAATTTATGTAACTATCGTTACTATTTGGAAAGCTATAGTCTTTCAGTCTTTATGGCATAGTTGCGTTTATGTATTCTTGTCACTTGTGAGAGAGTAGGGCCCAAAAGCTTTAACCAGCAAAGTAAGATTGATAACGTGATGGTAAGTCCAATAACTCACCAATTTCATCAAATGAAACCTCGGTGGAATAAAAAGAACATAAGGTTTCTCTCCCGAAGAGAATGAAAAATGTCTTTTTTCCCAAAAAGAACTTCTTTCTGCATGGACATGTACGGGTCTCACATACAGCCTTTGTGATGTTCACCACTTTTCCACTTCACATTTTTTAATGGATAGAGGGCTGAGATCTCACACGAAAGCATCATCTCTGTCTGTCTGTATCTGCTGTCTCACATCATCTTCCTCTCTACTTCTTTATTCTGGCACCTCTCCACATCCTTCACTCTCACATCACAGGGAACATTGTCCAGAGCAGACAGAAGATGCTGTCATGACGCATCTTAAGAGACAGATTGCGATGAGAGCTGCGTCTGACATAGAAGGTGGATATAACAAAGGCCCAGGAGAGTCTCTTGAGGTTTTGTAGCTGACAAGCATTGGGATCAAGCAATGGGACTGTGTGTTGCAGTATGCAATGAGGCACGCAATGAAGTGCTCAGAGCTTGGTTCTAAATGATGTGGGCTGCATATCAAATGAACAAATGATGGACAAAAAGATTTGAATGGACATCAAAGTAAACATAAAAGAGAAACCAGACAAACAAAAAAGGCTGCATGATAGAGAATGACTTCCTAAACCCAAATGTTGACAGACTATGATTTTATGATTCTGAAGTTGACTGCCCGGCATGGCAATGTGAATTTAAAAGGGTAGAGAACCGTGAGGCTGCATAAAAGGACCAGAAAGATAGGCAGTCTTTACCGCTCAGTTGCTATGGATACAGCTGCTGTGAAATCTCTCAAACAGCAAGCAGTCATCAAACTTGCACTGTCACCACTACCACATTGATCCCATTATGCCTTAATACATATGTATAGCACCTGATTTTCACCTTGGTCCGACCTCCGTACGCAGTCTATTCAGTTTATCACAATTTAGCAGTGAGATTTGCCAGAGTTCACTGAGTTCAGAGATTAGCTGATCAGAGATACAGCTAAATGTTATTCTGAATATTAACAGGCCCGTTCTTTACTTTCTTGATTAATCATTTGCTCTTCAATCTGCTGTGCCTAGACATACAGAAAACAGATAAAAGCTGCGAAAGATCACAGAGGAAAAGGTTTAAATATCAGATGTAAGCTGGCAATTAAGTGATTACCAAAATGCTTGATTTTGATGCTTTTCTGTAGAAATTATTCAGTTATTCATTTGCTGCTATTATAGCACACCTCTGAAACATTTAGTAGACACTTTAAGTTTTATTTAATTATTTGTACATTAGTCTGTGGAGTTCCTTTCACTTTTAAAATCATAGTTCAGTACTGAGGTTCTTGGTTTACACTTTCCCAAACTTTTATGAGGGGTTTAAGATGCTCATTTGTAGCATTAGCGACTACATCTGACACACAGCTTCGCTGCATCACTGCACACAGACACAGTTCCTACCCTTACTAACAGCTTAAGTCTTAAAAATTTAGGCAAATTTTGTAAAATTTTTTCAATAACATTGAAGTATTAAACGATTTACATAAATGTTAACCTGACTGCCAGACATATTAACATTAGCTGTTTAACTATTTACCAGATTTAGCCATCTGCTATCATTAGCATAGCGGCTAGCAGCTACGATCCAGCTAGGATAAGGGACACGTGAGGGACCTGGTGGGTTGCTTGCTGTGCAGAGCAGTGACGGAACGATAGGTGAAGTTTCTAGAGTGTGTCCATAGTGTGGTGAAGTGAAATCTGGACCCAAGCAATTGAATCAGATGGTTCCAGGTCTAAAGAGCACAGCTGAGGATGTAAAGAGCTGCAGACCGAGGCAGAGCAGCGCGATTGTTGGGCGAGAGCGATGGTGCAGGCAGATGTGTTTCTTATTTTGTTGTACTGCAGCCAGCTGTGAGGTCAGTTTTAAAATGCAGGCAGTGATCAGTTCAATCTATCACAGTGAGTGCTGTTTTTTTACATCTTCTAAATTTTAGCATAATTAATACAACACTTTATCCAAAGTTTATTTTTAACTTTTCCATAATGTTCTTCTTTTACAATAATTACATTATTTTGGTAGGTATTGCATCACCCATATGGAAAAGAAATAGTAAAAACATATGATTTACTCATGAAAGTGGCCACTTTCTCATTACTTTCATATATTTTGTTAGTAAGTATCCAAAACATACAAGTTTCATTATATAATTTTTCAAGGGATCTTATATGTGTTTTCACTCTTGTATGCTTTTCATACAAGACAGATACGAACTTTATAAGATTTATGTATATCTTTTCCATATGGGCACCTGTTGTACCCCTTGTTTATTAGTATGTTCTAAAATATATTTTACCTTAATAATCTGAAATGAAATGACTTACATTAAATTCTGCCTTTCACGTTTTACACAACTTTAATTTCCAAAATATGTAAAACCTCCAAACTTAATATTAAATATTTATTTTGCTGAATCTAATTTATAATTGGGAATATTGATTGAAAATGAACAATTTTAACAAAATTGTTAAAAAGTCGAACTTTCATTCTTCGCCATTATGTCTGTTCTCGCAGGTCAAATGCTTCCCCGGGGTATCACAAAAGGTAGTGAGTATTTTTCTGGATATTGGTACGGCAAGAATGCCTGCTATTAGCAGTGCTGAGAAAGTCACCAAAAGTACCCTGTATTTTACTAAAGTATTTTTATTTTTTATACCAGAAATGTAATTGTACTAATGTAAGAGCACTTTTGCTCAATTAAAGATTTTTCTCACTTTCTTTTGAGCCACTTGAATTATTTTCTGTTGGTGTGTCACGGACATAGTGTCAGGGCTCTGTGTGCAGGCGGATGGAGAGGAGGATCCAAATGCGAGACTCGGACACTGAATACAACTCAAAACCTCAGCTTTATTGCTGGCATGAAGACAAAATATGAAGTGACCACTGAATATTGAGAACAGACGCACACAGGAATAATCTGATGGTACGACGCAACACCGAGCACAGGAAAACACAGGGCTTATATACACAGGGTGGTAATGAGGGAATGGGCAACAGGAGGGAGACACAGCTGGGAGAGATCAGGGCTAACGAGACAGGGGGAGCAAAGCTGCACACACTAACATAAGACAAAGACTTTCACAATAAAACAGGAAACATGAATCACTACTCAAAGACACGGACTCAACACAGAGAGGCAGACAGAAAATAATACATGAAACTCAAACAATACATGAGACAACAAATCCTGCCAACGAATAAACAGAAAGATAGAATTCTAATAATAATTGACAAAGCACAAGAGGAACAAAACGATCATTCTAAAAACAAACCAAAACATAATAAACTCAAAATGCTGGGTCGAACCGACCCAGAACCGTGACACATAGGCTGGAGACTGGTATTACAAAAACAGTTTGCAGATTGAAAAACATTTATTCACGAATTCTATTCAGTGTAATGGAAAACTGATGTTGGATTTGATTTGAGGTATCAGAGAGTATCACCTGCTTCATCAGCAAAGTGTTTTTCTGAAAGCTCAGGGACAATGAAGTGAAAACACAGCCCTGAGCAACATGACATTCAACTGTCTTGCCTAGAAAAACAAGCAATGGCAAAATTCAATTCACAGGTCCCATCTCCTCGTCTGACCCTAAAGCGAGTTAAGCGATAGTTTGAGAGCATTCTCTGGAAGATTAAATTCCCCTCTAGCTAAATCTCCTTGTGTCCTATTTGATTCCCGAGGCAGAAAAGAGAGAGACATAATCACCTTCTCAAATATTTTGCTCTGTTCTTGGTCTGGGGGAACTTGAAATGTAGTAATGCTAAGAGAAACCTAATTTTATTGACGTATTTTGTTCCTAATATCTTTTTTAACAAATTTGATGAGCTCATAAAGTTTGTTGGTCACGTAGAGGCTACACAAAGAAATGAATACAGGCAAGCATTTAATTGATTTATTACTGTGAAAATATTAGTTAGTTAGCTTGTCTTACACACCAACAGGCATGAGCAACATTGGTATTAATCTGCCATTATTTATCTTGGTGTAAAATCTGTTTTGATTTCAAAAAACATCAAACTGAAGTGAACAACTCTACGGCCGCATATTAGCACATTTGCCCATTTGCCCATCAGCTGGTTTCTGCCTTTGCTACTGTTGCTGGGCAGATAAAAAGGTTTATTTGGTTGTTTAAAACAGCCTGCTGTTACACGAAATGAAGCTAAAGGCTTTAGAAACTGTCAAACAGGCAAATTTGTGATATTGGACTCAAGTCAAAAATGCTTCGACTTGAGTTTTATCAGTTAAGACTCTTAATATGTTGGTCATTTCTTGTTTTTCACATTTTAAAAATGCTTTAAAATGTTCCCATTTTGGTAACTGTAGGAAGACCTAAAAGAGACACAAAGCTGAACTAAATCACCCTAATACATCAACCTCTTATTCCTCACTGTCTTCAAAATGTAAGAATGGCTGTGGTTGGACCATTTCAGAGGTCATTAACATTTGAAATGGTTATTGTTCAGTCTGAGAAAGTACTGCAATTAAATACAAAGAGAGCAAAGACGGATCTCACATTGCTCCCTCAAATAAATCAACATCATTAACGTGAACAGCATTCTTCTTTATAGCACACCTGTGCAATCTCCTTTTAACAGCAAAATCTCGAACAGATTTCTAAATATACTCTTCATAAATAATAATATAGTCCAGCCAACAGAAGTATTTTCTTTTCGGTGTAAGTGAAAAACTATAACATCTATGAGCTTTTTGCGTTTCTCTGTATAACCTTTCTATTCAGCTGCATCCCAGTGCAAGATCTTATTCACTGCTGGCCATTTTGGGAGACATATGACAATGGCATCTGACAATGCTCATGCAAAGTTCTGTGTATAATGGTGATTCATGGAACCTCAGTGGCAAATTGCCTTCAGCCTCCTTCATGTCTAGAGCAACATTAGATATTATGCTCAGGCATATATGAGAAACCCTGTGCATAAAATGTTTTTGTTGCCTTGCTCTAAGTCAGACCTGACATTGGGCCTCTGCAATGGAACAGCCTGTGGCCACAAGCCTCACCAGTAATCAGCGAACAAAAGAGCTGAAATGGAGGATCAATGTGAGTTAGCGTTATCTCCCTTAGTGCCTGCAGCATGTTGCACAGGAAGGAAATGTCAGTGAGGTAAACTGATTCACATTCAGTGCTGGCTCATGGCTATCAGCTGCAGGCTCTATAGGGCGTGCAGCTCTAAGAAGGATTCACTGCTGGTCCTGTGAAGGTTCAACCAGCCATCTATGTTGCTAATGTCAGGCTAAGCAAGCCAGTCTCCATATCCTGGCGGCACACAGCCCCCTGCCCTCTACAGAGGGCTATAAATCTACCCTGAGGTAGAAAATCTATGCTTCTAACTTTGTGTGCTTTATTGTAGCCGTTTTGTTTTTTATCGTTTAGTTCATTGCTCTGCTCTTAATAACCCCGTCACAGCAGTTTTCCAATGCAAAAAGAAAATACTCATTCTGTTCTGTGTTTTCCATAAAAAATACAAAAGATGTTATTTACAACTTGTTCTGCTGTCTCCATGTTGCCCTCAAAATCTATGAATATTTAAATCCATGGGGAGATAAGATGTGCTATATTTAGTAAGTAAACCTTGGACAAGTGTAGCATGGGTTTCCTTGAAAGGCCATCCCAGATTAGGTAATCATGAAAAAAATATGACTGGTCCCCGGGCTGAATTCTGTTGCACGAGATGATTATGCACTTCAAATTCATTTTGTCCTGAACAGCTATGTTTATTTTTAGATTACAAAAAAGTACTTACCACTGTCTTGATAGTTTCTCAATAAATGCAGTTTCCAAAACATCTATCTATCTATCTATCTATCATACATCAGCATCTTCTTTTGCTCCTGCTTTTTTCCCTCGGGTGAGAACGGAGCGTCTGTTCCTTAACGACTTCCCACCTGCTTGACTAATTACCAGCCCACAACAAATCAACTGAGCATGCATGAAAGACAATGCTGTGTAATGTCTTTTAACATATGTGTACATCTACAAAACTGAGCTAAGTGATGTTAAATCGTGGGGAACTTAAGAGAAAAACAGAGAAACCTGTGATCGATCCTTTGAATCGATCAGATTGGTGATAATTTATGTGGCTTTGTGGACCTGTGTGTGATTGAAGTCAGTGCTGATGGCCACATATTTAATCAAACAGTATGATGAAACACAAGTACCCCCAACAAATGTTTGCCATACTGAGCAGTTAATGTTTGTTTTGTTTTAAGGCATAGTGCATACAAAGTATTCCTGTAACATTGAACTTTGAGCTTTTCAAGAGGAAATACCGAGTACTGAGGAAAATAAAGCAAGCTTAGTTTGATTCATTTCTTTTTTCTCCAGCCTTCATTTAGATTCCAGCTTCTAACACAACTGTAGACTGAATACTTGTGAGTGCTCTTGACCTTAGAAGAACCCTCCAAACATCAAAAATATAGAGACGAGAAGAACATCGCGTAGATGTGATTCATTTCAAATTGCTATATGAAAGCAGCTGGATTAAAAATGGCAATTTGTGTATGCAAATTATTATTTTTATATATATCTCTGTGTGTGCATTGCGTACATGGGCATTTTCTCTGCAAGTGTTTGTGCATTGTGACTGTGTGTGTTCTTGTGTGTGTGTTGAAAGTAAAAGCCCCGCCTCCCAAGTTTGGCCTGTTACATGCTGGCAAGCCAACGTATGGCTCAGAGCATTCCCAAGGCTTCCATCTAATTGGTTCTCTACAGGGAACATTGATGCTTCCATGCATCCCATATTGACATTGCTTATTATATCAGAGCCTGACAGTTAACTTTAATCACACACACTGAGCTCTAGACTTTAGCACACCCTGCATGTTGTAAGCATTCAAGGAAAAGTGCATGCCATTGAACATTATTATTGGCCATTTATGTTTTACTGTCACAGGATGTCCTCATTGACATTTAAATGAATGTCTGCTATGAACACAGTGATAAAATCTTTGCGATTACGGAGTAAACAAGTACACTAGATCAGGGATGTCGAACTCATTTTACATTGAGGGCCACATACACTTTAATTTTGAGTGTGCAGGATTAGTGAAAGTCCACTTTGTGTCAGGGTAAAGATGTTTAACTGCACATTTAATTCCTGGGTTATCTTAATATAAGAAATAAAAGTGCAATTTCAACAGCACTTCTCTGTTTTTCTACATGATAAATATGTAAAATTACAAAAGAAGTTCTGGTAGCTCACTGCCCAGTCTCCCGTATTTATGAAAATTTACTTTTTTTTAACCAATATTTGTATAGTAGACAGTGAAAAACACAGACCTTTCAGTCATTTAACATCTATTACTTAGCTACTTTGGTGCAGTTAGGCCCAGAGATACAGATTTTATCCATTATTGCCAGGTTGCAAGAATTAGTTCTTGTTGAATCTTACTTTTCCTAAATAAAATAATAATAATATAAGAGCTGAATTTTTGCCTTTTGCCTGTACATATGTACAATCCAAAGTTTTACTAAAGCACATAAAACTTTTAATACCTGTATTAAATATCTGTCAGTACTGAATTCATAACTGGCTGCTTACCCCTCTGTATACACTTCATCCGCAGTCTGTTTTTTTAAATTGGTAATCTTTTGACAGTAGGATTTAACAATACCTTCTGTGCAGTCTGCACACATTTTTAATCTATTCCACACAGATCTAAATTTATACTCTGAACTTTTTAAAAAACAAAAAAAACATAGCTGATTTTAAAACTCCTCGAACTCTGCAAATCTAAAAGGATAATTATACATTATTTTATTTGAAGGATACGTAATCATGTAAAACATTCATTAAAATACACAAAGTGCGCTCTATATTACACGCTGAAACATGCAATTGCATACCGTTCAGCTTGTGCACAGACGTGAGCATAGTGTGGAGAATCTCTTTCTAAGACCCCAAATTAAAGCAAAACATAACAACATACATGCAACATGTAGTATTTAATGTAGCCATTGCTTGTTCTAACTACTTAAAGTGCATTTCTCCACACTATCTTAAAAATAATTTAGAAGGAATTAAACCATATGTGAATGAATTAGGAAGCCTGTCTAAGCCTGTGCACGTTTGACAGGTGGATATATGTAGGCTGAATTAGAGAGCTGGAATGCAGCAGATGGTGAGACAGCCATATGGGGGCTAAAATACATTGAGACTGTCAAAATCAACGCCAAGTAATGTGTGGAGGTATAAAAGAGCATTTGCAAATGAATTCTCAAGAAACTCTCAAAATAAGTTACATATCACAAAATGCATAGCCCAAGACCTTAGGGAGACTTAATTCCATTATACACATATCACTTTCTAGCTTAATTTCTGTTGGTTGCACAAAGTCACACCTTTTAAATTGAGACCACCTATATGGATGCAATTTAAAGACAGACAATTACACCAGAAAGACTAAATTAAGTTCCGAAGAAAATTAAGTGAAAATTGTGCAAAGTGTGGCTGTAATGAATATACCTATCTCTAGCTGATGTAGCTCTACTTGCTCCCCCATAGAAAAGCCTGTAATGAGAGAATAAGGAATCAATCAATTACCAATGTTCTCACTTATAACACTGATTAAGCCGGGTTGGTGTGCTTCTCCTCCACTTGTAAGACAACTAATTTAAAGTTGGTTTGAATCTGACATGTGTGATTGAACAAGGGCCAGAACGCATAAGGAGCGTGGGCTGACGATCGATCTCCAGCAGTGCCAAAATGCTAATGTGGAAGGCGATTAAGGCCGACAGACCAACAGGGGCTAGTGACCTTAAATCCAAAGATGAGTCCTTCAGCCCAAAGTCAAGTCACATCTGCTGCCTGCAAAGCCACAGCTGTATTCTTAGCATCCTATTTATCATTAATAATTTTGAACACTGTCAGTGCTGCACACCTTAAATTCAGTATGTCCACTAAAGGACAACAAACATAAAAATCAGTAAAAAAGCATAGAAGAAAAAACTATAGAAAATATTTGTATGTATTTTTGCATGGTGCTAGCTAATGCCCAATAAAATACAAGGACCATTTGGTTAATTCCAATGATTTATTCTTGTAGGTCTTTAATCTGCTGTTTATAGATTACAAATAAAGTTATACTTTCAGTCCAGTTAAGAAAAGCAAAGTATCCAGCATTTAACCATTTAATTGGAAAAATGTCCTGGCATGGTCAAGATCCCTGTCAGATTGTCAACTGCTACACTGATCACATGTATGGAGATCTAGGCCATATGCCAGAATATCTGTACACATGTCTAGTGTCTAGACATATGTATGAGGAGTTTGGAGCACAACATTGTGGTATTCAAGAGCAACAGGAAAGTTAGGGAATGTGGAATGATGTTCAGTGTTACTAATCTTGTAACATACTTGTATACTCACTGTTATGTACTCACTCATAAACTTTGTTTTGACAGATTGCTAAAATCATTTTATGAATAAATCCTCTGAATAGAAACAAACAGTGTACTTCCGAGGTATTGGCTTTCACTACTAAATTGTTAATGATTTCTTTTGTTAATGCATATTCCAAATGCACGGCATATTTTGTTCATGCTTGGTATTGCTGAACACTGCGTAATACCCAGTTCAGTAAACTGATAAAACTGTACACATGCCCAACTATATGTTGACAGTTTTTGATAGAGCAATCTGGTGTCAGAATACAATGATTATTTGCATGTTGGCTTGAAATCCCCCACTGCTGGTACTGCAGCTTAATGTAACTTCTGCATCCATACATTTCACGCTTTGGAGAGGCAAAGTGTGAAATGTTCACAGTGGGCCGGCATGCCTATGACATGCTTTGTTGTGATTCTGGGTCGTTCAGGCCCCACACAATCTGGAGATGGATAAGTGGAAGAAAATGGATCGGTGGATGAATGAATGGTTGGAAAGTGCAGCAGAAGTGTAGAAACGACATGTATACTGTCCAACTCAAGCTAAAATGCTAATAAAATCCCAAAACAAGAGACGACGCTCTCTATCCACTGAACTTCACTCAGGGCCAGAATATTTTTTAACTCTGTATGGAGAGTATTTGTTGATGTCTTCAGAAAATGTCTTGTCCAAAGGAAGTGCAAGTGCAAGACCATTTCGGTGGATCTACCTTGGATATTTATTTCCCCTCTAACTGACCAAGTCCCAGTTTGTGCCATGTAAGTAATTCAGTTTTTGTATTCCCTGTACATAATAATAATAATAATAATAATAATAATAATAATGGATTGCAGTTATATAGCGCTTTTCAGCGCATATACATATAGCGCATGTAGTTGCACAGTGAGTTTACTTGTAATTCCTTTATTTTCTTGAGATGTTAACACAATACGTTGAGTGCAGATGGGAAATGAAAGCCCCACTCTATTTAGTTTGTTGAGAAAAACAGATGCAGAAATGGACTGATTGGGTCCACACGTCATTAGACATTCTACTATATAGCCCTCACCCATGGGCTGCCTTTGATGAAGAACAATGCAGTCAAGAGAAATTGGATTTACCATGTTTTATTTGTCAATGGGAAGTCTCTGAAAATGCAGACCTGTTAGTAGATGGCCTTCTTATCACTTAATAGGAAATGCTGAACAATCTGATTACCCCCCTCCCTTCTTATTTACTCTAGATCCATACAACTGAATAAGGTAGACATCTGGGTTTGTTAAGGTGTGGGCACAAATAACACATGGACAAGGTCATGCTGTAGCTTATGTATGACCTTATTAGGTGAGAAACCTATCAATTTCAAGGCTACTATTTATTAATTCTTTTGGTAAAAAGTTGCATGCCATATGTTTCATACAGACACGATAAGTAAGAGTTCATACATTTACCCTACTGTAATTAAGGGGATCTATTCCTGTATTCACTCAAAATGATTTATGTCAAATTAAGTAAAAAAATTATCCAAGTCAATAAATGTTTGTACTGAACATTGTGGTCCTTACCAAATAAAGTTGATTCCTTTTGCAGAAATTAAAAAAAGGAAGCTGATATTTTGTTTGATTAGTCTAAAAATGGGTAAACTGTTATTAATTCTCATGTTTGGATATTTATTTTCTCAGCATTTAAAGTTGTCAGCATGGTGCATTCTGTGTTGTGTTGCTTTGTTTACGCTGATTAGTCATACGCAAAAAAGCAATAATACCATCATCTGTGCAGAATGTCAATAAAATGTGTAGGATTTGTTGCTCTAGGCAAAAACACTTGCACTGTTTTATAACGCTCCCACTAGTCACATAATTGCCAAGCATTTGAGTAGACGAGTGATGCAAAATGTGGCAAATTCTCATAAATCCTGCCCTGTGTTCGCCCTCTGCATTTTGAATGTCTTACCTAGACTTGAATAGAATACCAATTTGGAACATGCAGTCACAAAAAATTCTAATCGAAATCAAAGTAAAATACACTTGCATTTATACAGCAATTCTCTAGTCTTAAAAACACTTATTCTTTAGATTACAAGTCACATTTAACCACACACATACATTTATACACACTTTACCTCAAATACATGGCCAATTTAGAATCGCCAATTAACCTAACATGCATGTGTTTTAATTGTGGGAGTAAGCCAGAGTAAAAAGAGAAAAAACATACATGCACAGTGAGACTTTTTAATTTCCAAACAGATATGCCCAAGACAACCTGGAGAATCAAACCAGGAAGTAGCTTGCTGTGGGGTAACCACTGGCCCATGACCCAGCCCACACCGGCTCTTTAACCCAACAAGTGTAATTGTCACGGTTCTGGGTAGGGATGGGTATTGATAAGATTTTCACGATTCCGATTCCATTTTCGATTCTGTTTAACGATTCGATTCTTTATCGATTCTCTTATCGATTCTTTTTAAAAAAGGAGAACACTAAGTTCGATTAGCTTAGAACTTTTTTTAATATCTTCTCTTTGAATAAGATAAAATTTAGGAGTAACATGGCCTTACAAACCCAACAGTGAGATCTTAAGAGATCCAGCCCATCTTCAATGGGGTGTCACAGGTCCCCAGGAAAGAAAATTGTAAATGTAAAATAATACAATAAATATTCTTCTGTAGCAATTACACAAGAATATCCAGTAATGTCCCTGCCTACAATTAAACACATTCACTTACCGAAAATCGGGGGCATCTGCTGTGGCAAATGGGTGCAAGCCTTTTACCACAAACTTAGTCACTGCTCGGTGACATTCGTCTATCCTGGCCTGAAAGGAGACGCTACCGGTAGAACTGCCAGCATCTGAGCCAGCTGCGTGAATCTCGTGAATCATCGTGAATCTCAACCCAGCTGCTGCTGGGTTGAGATTCACGAGTCCGGAGCGGAATTAAAAACACGACATTCATTTAAGGTTATCGCGTGTTTTGTGAGCAAATGCTTTTGCATATTCGTAGTGTTTCCTCCCTTAAATGAAATATCTACTTTTCAAGTATTGCAAGTTGCCCTGTTGTCATCCGTTCTCGTATATCAAACTTTTGAGCGTTTGAGCCGCCGTGTTTCCTGCCAGGTAAATGACGCTCCGCAACGTGGTGACGTCATTCCGGGCGACTGGAATCGATAAGGGAATCATTTGCAAAAATGGCAAACAATTCCAAGGAATTGAAACAGTGGGAACCGGTTCTCAACAAGAACCGGTTTTCGATACCCATCCCTAGTTCTGGGTCTTTCTGACCCAGCTTTTTGAGTTCTTGTGTTTTTATATTATGGTTTATGTTTTGTGTCCTTTGTTGTACTGTGTTTGTTACTTCCCTAGGTTTCAGTTATGGTTATCATAGGTTTATTTCTTAGGTTTTGTAATATGGCTTCCCTGTGTTCCATGTTGTGTCTACTGTGCCTTTCTGTACCATGTTTCAGGTTCCTATGTTCTGTCTCCCCAGTTGCTGTTAAGTTTACATGTCTAGAGTTCAGTCAGTGTGTTTCCTGTTTTACTTTGAAGGTCCGTGTCTCATGTCAGTGTTTCTAGTTTTGCTTCCCTTGTCTCGTCCAGCCTGATTACTCCCAGCTGTGCTCTCCTTCTGTGTCTCATTCCCTCGTTATCCCTCAGTATATTTCAGCCCTGTGTTTCTCTTTGTCAGTCTTGCGATCTCCCTCATGGCTGTGTTTCCCTGTGTGTTAGTTATCCATGTCCCGGTTTAGTTTTGTTATATTTTTCGTGCCATTCTGCAATAAAGCAGGTTTTTGGGTTTAATTCCTGTGTGGTAAATTTTGCGCTTGTGTTCTTCTCCTGCCTGCACACAGCTGAAACATGACAGTAATTACAATAAACTAGCGTCTGTGAATGTTGCTCAATGTTGTGTATAGTTTGATTTGAATAAGTTCTTTAATACAAGAGGGTCTTGAGAGGAAAGACTGTGCAGGGACTCATTTGACATGGAAATGCATTTGGAGACTTCAGCTTTATCTAACTGGCATCTCAAGAGATCTTAAGTCGTGTAAGTAGGTAAGAAGAGCAGATTCAGCTTGGTTTAAGGAAAAGCATCAAGTAGCAGTGTAACTGGATCAGGTAAAAAGAAACACATTGAAAATGTTTCATTGTTTTTCTTGAGCACTCACAAGGCATGACTACACTGAAAACAAGGGTGTAAATGTGTTTATGTAGACTTGCATGTATTACAAGATTACTTTTTGTACTCATGGGGGAAACAGGATCACACCAAAATAGGAGAGTGGCAGATGTCAAGTGTGGACAGTTTCAAGTGCTCTTCAAGCAGTTATAATCACAGTGTTCAGCATGTAATGTCTTGTGTAACATTTGAGTTTGTCAGCCTTGGCTGAACTTGACTAGAACTGGAAATAAGCAATCTGGTGAAAATTCTTCTAAAGTATACTTCCACGGTAAAGAAAAGAAAATCCAGAAAAGGTTACTTTGCTTCAGCTGTTTAATTAATGTGAGTTTTTTGATATTTTTTTAAAATTAGCTAACACGGTTGTAAAGGAAACTCAGGAAACTCTTTTTTTTCCCTAGTTTTAGGACCTAAATAAATCATGGTAAATGGAATAAGCCTTAACTTTATTTGTGACACGAAGTTACAAAAATAACTACAGTACTGTGCAAATCTCTAGCCACCTATCATTTCTTTATATTTTACAAGAAACCAGACTTTTTAAAGCAGTTGATCTTCAGACTTTCTGAAGATCTTTTGAAGGTTTTCTTTGGACATTGCCTCCTTTTTCACTAATTTCCAGTGCAATCTTTGTACCTGACCATTTCTTTGTTTGTTACGCCACCTAACACTGACCCATGAATAATTCTAGCATAGAGAAGGCAACCAACTCAAAGGATGAACCAGTGTTGTGTCTCCCCATAAGAATTTTAAATGGCATCTTTAGGCGCATAGATAATTTGTCCCTATTTGTTGAGCTAAATTTGCAGTTTGATGATTTTATTTTATTTTTTTAACCAACAAGGTGAATTCTAAAGAGCTATTAGCCAAATACGTATTGCACAGCATAATGTGCAGTCTGTCCTTAAATATTTGAGGAAACATGACAAGTGGAGGGCAAAAGTAGAAGTAGCAAGCCTTAAGAACACAGGACCTGAGAGATGCACCTGGCTCTTCATCAATCTACTATTCCCCAAAGCCTCATAAGAAAAGGTCTCAGTGGAAGAGTGACTGTCCATTCTCAAGGAAGGGAAACAGGGAGAAAAGGCTGGTGCATGTCAGGTCTCTGAATTGAAAAATCAGTGGTTTTAGTGTTTCTTCTACAAGGGAACATTTGGATCTTTGTTAGAAGGCCAAAAAGACTTTACTAAACTCACGAATCTTAATCATTAAGGCATCGCAGGAAATAAGCGTTTCAGGCGCTACAGCAGAGGGAGAGGAGGGTTATTGTCAGGCATTGAATACTGAAAGGAAGGTAAGTCTTTTCTTGAGATAATGCTTACTTGGAAAGCAGAGAGCAGGAAACTCTGGGGTGGAGGGAAGCCAGGTGTGTCAAGGTGGGATGTGAAGTGAGTGAACCAAGTTTTCTGACCTTTTCTCTCTTTTGCAGTGATCTGGAGGTAAGTGTTAGCAGGAGGGCAGGCAGGTGAGATGTCCGAGCTTCTCTAATTCCAGAGTACTGAGCAGAGGTGTCGAGCAGAAAAAAAAGGCAGGTGAGTATTTAGCAGTTGCGTGGTGGGAGAAAAACCAGAACACGAAGGCCAATTTGCCATGATAGCATAGCAGACACTCAACCTAGACCATGACAATCTTAGCATTTAAGCTTAGTGGAGTGAAACACTGCCATTTCTAAGACTACTGTGTTTTATATCTCAGCTAGCTAAAGGTTGTGATTAGCCAAATAGTGAGAATTGTTTTTTTTTTTTTTGAATAAGCTCTCGTGCAACCTTGATGATTCAAGTGACAACTTTGTTTATCAATGCCACGGAGAAAGTTAAATTCTATAGCTGTCCTCTAAACATCTGTTATGTGAGATTAAGGTAGCACCTCATGCACTAACATCAGGAAAAAGAGTGACATATCCAGTCAAGGGAAGAACATTAGCATGCTGGTGGCTGCTACGGATCACAGCATTCTCAGTCACTGATGAATTGCATGGTGTCCCAGTCTCTAGTCCTCTCCCTCCCAGAGGGCCAGTTAATCTGAGGTTTACCCCATCATCCACTGCCTTCTCCCTACCAGATGACTATTTTACTTTTAAAAGCTTTCATCAAAATTTAATTTGTATGTAAATAGAAATTCTATGTCACAAGATAAGTTCTGTATTTTGCAGAAAAGTTTAGAGAGGTAGAAAAAGAAACAATTTCATAGTAAACTGACCATGTAAAGAAGAGGCTGCGGTATTCTGATCGTGTGAGGCACTGAGCAAAATTAGAGTGTTCAAATTGAATATCAAATAAAAAGCTAAAAAACGTATGGGCTGGGATCATGATTTTTCTTTTGCTTTTTTTCTGAGGGGACGTACGACCTTGAATGTGGAGTGGAGTGAACATTACATGCACATGCAAATTCAGTAAATCTATAATGCCTTCTTCCCTGGATACACTTTAATAGGAAGTTGAGGGAGAAAGCGTAAGTCACACCTTTGTCTGAGCAAAGACTAAGCTAATCCCTCAGTTGTTTTATCAGTAAATGAGCCTTGATATGACTTCACTTTCAGAAAGACTAACTTTTTGTCTCATCACGCGCACATGCGCACAACCAGTAAGGATCACCTTGACATAGTGCTGCTCTTTAGCAGAAATTCAGAGGACCACAGATAAACTACTTAAGTGTACAAAAGGAGGACTGCACATGTTTTTTAATGTGAAACTTCCCTGAAATCATTTGGCAAGTATACTGCTCACTCCAGATAACAGAATGATGTATTCATTATATCAGTATGCCCTTGGGAAAGATAATATAGAAATAGAAGTGAATTCCTTTCTTTTCTGGCTTATCCCACTGTGAGCAGTGAGCTTCTGAGACAGCTATGCCAAAATACTGGAGGGATGATACAGGAGAGAGCACATACATTCAACCATGCAAATTCACACATGCAGACCTGGAGATGCACATTCAACATCTCCCAGGTCTGGTGCAAAAATAGGCTTTTTTTTAAAAATTTTTATCTCTGGAACACTTTCCTTCTTTGGGGAGATCTACCCAGTCTCAGTGTGCAGAGCTGAGCCAGAAGACTGGTGTCAGAGCACTGAGGCATTACGATGATATGACACAAGGAACCACCTTGTCACCGGAAACAGGGACACAGAGAGACAGCTGCCAGAGACTGGAGCCAGTGTACCAGTGGCTTGCTGAGACACAGGGTCCTCCTAGACATGCACATATGCATATAATTTCCATTTCACTTGATTAACCTCACATATGGTACTCTACAGCATGCTCAGACATGTTTGATATGCTCTCAGTCAAACAGATAAAACACATGACACAGATCGTTGCATTTACAAAGGAGGCACCACTAATCTAATAGATTATATTACAGACATTTAAAGGACTTAAACATTTGCTGTATACATGTTGAAGCATCTTTGAGCAACATAATTTCCATTTGTTTTGAGCTACAGCAACCCTTTAAAAAATAGTTTTTCTGATATAACAATAATTCAAGTTAGTAAAGCGTACAGTTGTTGTCAGAAGTATACATACACTCATCGTTAGCATCAGTGTAAACGTTAAGCCCTTTTTCCATTAGTACCTATTTGGATCAACTCGCCACGAATTCGCCAAAATTCGACTCGGATCAACCAGTTTTCCATTACAGTCCCGTAGTACGTAACGTGCGTGGTTGTCATCATATCAACACGTCATATCAATTTCCGACAGGAACACTTCAAAAAAGGTGGACGTCGAGACAAAAATATATCGGCTGCTTGGTTTGTGATTTTAGTCAGAATTGGGGATACAGCGTTGCTTTCTGTAGCCATTTCCCTCGTTGCTGGGTTTCAAAAATGGGGGTTTTAATTTTCATGAATGAGACGTTCACCAGCTAATCGGTGGCATGCAGTCTGACAACATCACATTATACTACCTGCTTAGATCGCTTGTAATTAAAAAAAGTACCTAGTGCCAGGTACTATGACCTAATGGAAAAAACTGAAAACCATAGCGAAATGTACCGAGTCAATCTGAGTAGGTACTAATGGAAAAGGGGCTTTAATGCCTTCAATTCTGCCACCTCCAGCTCTGCCTCCTTCTTTTTTTGTCAGTGTCACCATCTCCAAACCGTTATTGCAAATCTCACTACCATCTTGTTTTACTCTTGCTGCTCTCGTATGTAACAAATCACCCCAATACTCATCTCCACACTGCCTGCTCTCTCTTCTTCACTGTGTGTCACTTTGGATCGTTAACCCCAGGTTTTCATATTCGTCTGCCCTCAAAACAACAACAACAACAACAACAAACTTTATTTATAGAGCACATTTAAAAACCAGCGGTATACCAAAGTGCTTAACATAAAAGACAGAAAAGTAACATGAGTATTATAAGGCCTCAGCAAAGTATCAAATATACTCACAGGTCATTGCCACTAATACACAGGGGTAGTATAAAATGCATATCAAGTGTTGAGAATAGATTCCTTAATGTAGATCAGAGTTAAAGAGAATGTAGTTTGTGATTGCTTACAACATTATAATATTGTGGTAATGGGTGTAAGGATACAAAATAGAAAATAGGTCTGGGATGGGAACAAAGAACTGAGGTGCAGGGCAGAAGGACAATCAACCCCCACCCCCAGGGCATGAAGCAAGAGTTACTGAGGGTGAGGGGCAGACAAAGGGCAAACGGACACTACCTTAAAAGGAGGTGGGGGTCAGGGTGTCAGCACCCTTGGCCACTGTACTAGTGTATTTCCATTGTGGGGGTGTTTACTGTAGGGGGGAGAAGACCAGAGGTTATAACTGTAACTGTTGTGTGGAGTTCTTTAGATCAGCCTTTAGCATAGGACTGCATAGGAATGCAGTGTGCTGATCTCCAGATGCATCTGTAAGAATAATGGGTAATAAAAGGATTGTGTAAAACATGGAAACATCTCAGCGTGATCTCTACCAGGACCAAAAGAATCGCAGAGACCGGCGTTGTCTCGACACAAGTAAAAACATAGTAAAAGCACAAGCCATAAAAAATATGTATAAAGAAAAATAGAGTAAGTCTAAGAATCAGGTACGAGCATTAACAAGCAGGAAAAGCAAGATTAAACAAATAGGTTTTTAACCGTGATTTAAAAGATTGGATAGAATTGGACGCCCGGATCGCAATCGGAAGGTTATTCCACAACTCTGGTGCAGCCAGGGCAAACGGCCGGTCACCTCTAGATTTACTGAAACCTCTGCTCCTTGTGGCTTCCTCCTTACACCTGCGTCCCTCTCATTCCGACTTTCATTCCTCCTCTCTCCAGAGCATGCCTCCACCTCTCCATGTTGTCTTCCACCTGCTTTCTACCCCCATTTTAGATCAGAATGTTGTTTGTTAACATCACAGTCCATTACGATTGCATACCTGACCTCATCTGACAGTCTGTCCATCACCACCTCAAACAAGAAGGGGCTCAGAGCAGATCCCTGATTTAATCCCATCCAGACCTTGAACCTATCTGTTACTCCTACTGTACATCTCACCGCTGTCCTCATACATGTCCTGTACCACCCTCACATACTTCTCTTCCACTACTGTTTTTCCTGTGCAATATCACAGTTAGTCTGTTTGCACCGTGTGATATACTTTCTCTAAATCCACAAAAACACTGTGAAGGTCAGTCTGACCTTCACTATTCTTCTCCATCAACACTCAAAGCAAACATAACATCTGTAGTGCTCTTTTTTTTAGCATGAATGTATAATGCTGCTTATTGATCATCACCTCTTTCATCAGCCTGAAGAATAAGATTGCATAAGACACTTAAAATAGTCATGTATGGTAAACAAATTAATTAAACTAAATGTAAAACCATCCCCAAAAGAAACAAGGAAAACATTGTTTGTTGAAAAGGTCATGTCTTACATGACAAAGCTGAAACATTCAGACATGCATATGGGTGAAAAATGAAAATCAAATCATGAAACATAAGCCAATTTGTGTTATGCAAATAATCATCTAAAGCCTGTTGTGTGTGCTACATAATATCTCAGAAACAACATAAAATCTTAAATGAGTCTTTTTTTAAATAACAGAGACATATCAAACTATTAAATGAGCGACATTCAGGCTGAGAGCTATCAATTAAAAGGAAATTAGTTTTGTGCTCAGAGGGAATACAAAGTTACTCAGGTTCCTCCTTTTCATCAAAGTCTTCTGGTGGCTTATTAGCATCAAACAATTCATTCAAAGGAAACTTGATTTGAAAGCGCATGGCACTGAAAAATGAGGGCAAAGTTAGGCAAGACAAATAATGAGCAGAACTGTCAGAAAGAGAGCAATAGCAGACCAAATTTAGTAAAGGTCAGCAAGGCACTGAGTAAGAAGGCGGAACACTTCTACATGCATTTTCATGTGAAATTATTTAAATCTTCTCAGCTTGCTGCTTGAAGGACAAAAGTTTCCCACTACTCCCCCCTAGTATTCACAGTAGCGGATGAAACAGGAGGAAGCTGTAAAACTACTCTTCATTACAATGAAGAAGAGGAGATTTAAATCAAGATGACATTCAGCCCAAGTCTGTGCAATGTATGGAACCCACATCCATTGAAAAGCAGACTTCTGCTGCAGGAGGAAACCAGTCCAAGTAGAGCATATGGTCTGAAATGTAATTGACAGATCGACTTCAGTGGCCATGTACACTTTATCAGCATGAGGCCAGTGATTAAAAAGCTTGTCCCACTGGATCAATATGTTCAGGCTCCATATAATTAGCTTGGCCTTTACCTGTTTCATTCTAAGGACCTACTGCAGTAATTATTGCCAGTCATAGCATGCTTTAGGACATCATTGAAATGGATATTGGCTTAAATCCTGTCACCAGTCAATTTAATGATAATAGTATAGTGTCTGCTAAACATTGTATTAAAGTGCAGAATCACGCTGACATGGGTGGATGAAGCGAGGCTGGATTCCACCACAGGATTCCAGCCTGATTTGTGTCTATGCTCGTATCACACCTGTCATAAAGGAAGCCGCAAATGTAATTGGCCCAGCATGGTGGTTGACCTGCTGAGTTGAATGCAGGCCTATACAGTTTTGCTATTTAAAGCTTCTTACACATTCCTACATTATAAGTAAGCAAACAATAAAAAAGCATTTGTTTGGTCATTAATCCTTCTATTCAGCCTACCGATCTAAATTTTTACTATGTTTTTTGGGGGGGATGAAAAAAAGGTATTGTTCAGTTTAAAATGATCTTGTCAAACACAGTCAATTTGTGATATGGTAATGGCTTGGCCCTTTGCTACTTGCCTATTCTTCATGAAGGCGGTGCCTGGCCATGGGCCATTGCTAAGCTTGTAGCTCATTTTCACAGGCCAAGCCAGGGGGAAAATTATATGCCAACTAATAAAGACTCTAGGTGCCGCAGCAGAATCAATAAAATTGGACAAATGACTGCATTTGGATATGCATTACTCTGGGACAGAGCACACTCAATCAAGTTTTACAAGTGTACTGATGGATTTGCATACATATGATGCTAAATTTCCTGATATGAGCATAACAGTTGTGTCTTTTCAGTATGTTAATACTTCTGATTTGAGAAGCAGATTTAAATTCTTTATGGTGAAGGTTTAATATGGAGGCTGAGTCACTGCACTGTTGCAGTTGCCAAGTCTTTTGAGATCGTAGAAATGTAAGTGGGTGCTTGAAAGGCAGAAATTACAATTTCAGTTTAATTTTATTAGATTTAGAGTTGCAGTTTTATTTCATAGCACTGTGGCACCAATTTAGTTTTTAATGTTTTAATCAGCCTTTCTTTGTAGGATACATCATCAAGACACACTGACAGACAAAAATTGCTATTTTTAACATACGTATATAAATAACAGTTTTTAGTCAGTGTGCCACAAAATAAACAATTTATACTTGTTTTTAGGAATGAGAATTGAGATTCGGTTCTGGTAGAGAATTGTTAGTCTGTTGGAACGTCCCGACACAGATCACAGCAAAAAGGGGAAATGCCTCCAATATGCACAAATGCTTAATCACGCAACATGCAATTAATTTGCACAAATGTAATGTCTTTGATATGCTGCTTAGCAATAACGATGATGACTCTCAAAGCCTAGCCAATGAGAACCCAAGAAGAATTGATAAGAGAATCGATAAGGAATTGAATTGATAAGTGATATTGATAATGGAATTGCCAAATTCTTATCTATTCTCACCTTTACTTGTTATCAAGATAATATTATCAATATTTACTAACAAGAGGGAAAAGGTAAAGAGCCCCACTGGTCCAGTCATGCTATATTTAGAAATGATCTGTTGAAACCAGTCAGTCATGATAAAAAACAAACAAACACACAACTGACAACTGCAAGTAAAAGCAAGCACAATCTTATTTATTTGGCAACTTTCAAGATATATATGTATCCCAGACAGATGGTGACTGGTTACTTCATAGTGTTCTTGTGTTAGTATTTACTAATGATTATATCTACTAATTTACCCTTTCACTTGGCCACTCAGTAACAGCTTGACATGTTTTTTTTAATGATGTTTACAGTGGGGCAAAAAAGTATTTAGTCAGCCACCGATTGTGCAAGTTCCCCCACTTAAAATGATGACAGAGGTCAATAATTTGCACCAGAGGTACACTTCAACTGTGAGAGACAGAATGTGAAAAAAAAATCCATGAATTCACATGGTAGGATTTGTAAAGAATTTATTTGTAAATCAGGGTGGAAAATAAGTATTTGGTCACCTCAAACAAGGAAAATCCCTGGCTCTCACAGACCTGTAACGTCTTCTGTAAGAAGCTTTTCTGTCCCCCACTCGTTACCTGTATGAATGGCACCTGTTTGACCTCATCATCTGTATAAAAGACACCTGTCCACAGCCTCAACCAGTCAGACTCCAAACTCCGCCATGGCCAAGACCAAAGAGCTTTCGAAGGACACCAGGAAAAGAATTGTAGACCTGCACCAGACTGGGAAGAGTGAATCTACAATAGGCAAGCAGCTTGGTGTGAAAAAATCAACTGTGGGAGCAATCATCAGAAAATGGAAGACATACAAGACCACTGATAATCTCCCTCGATCTGGGGCTCCACGCAAGATCTCATCCCGTGGGGTCAAAATGATCATGAGAACGGTGAGCAAAGATCCCAGAACCACACGGGGGGACCTGGTGAATGACCTGCAGAGAGCTGGGACCAAAGTAACAAAGGTCACCATCAGTAACACACTACAACGGCAGGGAATCAAATCCCGCAGTGCCGGACGTGTTCCGCTGCTGAAGCCAGTGCATGTCCAGGCCCGTCTGAAGTTTGCCAGAGAGCACATGGATGATACAGCAGAGGATTGGGAGAATGTCATGTGGTCAGATGAAACCAAAGTAGAACTTTTTGGTATAAACTCAACTCGTCGTGTTTGGAGGAAGAAGAATACTGAGTTGCATCCCAAGAACACCATACCTACTGTGAAGCATGGGGGTGGAAACATCATGCTATGGGGCTGTTTTTCTGCCAAGGGGACAGGACGACTGATCCGTGTTAAGGACAGAATGAATGGGACCAAGTATCGTGAGATTTTGAGCCAAAACCTCCTTCCATCAGTGAGAACTTTGAAGATGAAACGAGGCTGGGTCTTCCAACATGACAATGATCCAAAACACACCGCCCGGGCAACAAAGGAGTGGCTCCGTAAGAAGCATTTGAAAGTCCTGGAGTGGCCTAGCCAGTCTCCAGACCTCAACCCCATAGAAAATCTGTGGCGGGAGTTGAAAGTCCGTGTTGCTCGGCGACAGCCCCAAAACATCACTGCTCTTGAGAAGATCTGCATGGAGGAATGGGCCAAAATACCAGCTACTGTGTGTGCAAACCTGGTAAAGACCTATAGTAAACGTTTGACCTCTGTTATTGCCAACAAAGGTTATGTTACAAAGTATTGAGTTGTATTTTTGTTATTGACCAAATACTTATTTTCCACCCTGATTTACGAATAAATTCTTTACAAATCCTACCATGTGAATTCATGGATTTTTTTTTCACATTCTGTCTCTCACAGTTGAAGTGTACCTCTGGTGCAAATTACTGACCTCTGTCATCATTTTAAGTGGGGGAACTTGCACAATCGGTGGCTGACTAAATACTTTTTTGCCCCACTGTATATGCACACTTGACCTAAGATGTTGGTATTAAGTTCTTTTTACATATAATAATAACATAATTTTACAAAACACTTTTCAGTTGTAATTCTAAAGGAGTGCTTAATAACAGACATTAAAACAATATTGTGTTTCCTGGTGTTACTAGCTAACTGTTAAATTTGTTTTTAAATTGTCCAGTGGGAAACTTTCATTGTTTGTTTATTTTCAGATTTTAGTTTAACTACACAGAGTCTAGTAGCAGTGAATTTTGTTCTTGGATCCAGTCTATTTCTTCATCTACAAACAAAACATCTACATTGCATCTAGCTTAATGAGAAGTAATTGAAGAATGAATTAAGAATTAAAAGAACGACAGGCACGAGTCAGTTTTGGTGAGCCTTTCACAACAAGGAAGAACATTCATTTAACAGTTTTATTTAACAGTTAGCATTCCATTAAAATTGAGAACATTTGTCTGCAGTTCTTTTCAAGTGAGCTGAGTTGTTGTTTTTTTGTTTTGCACTTCCTATTTTATTCATTGTATTCAAATTTTAACATTTTCTCAACTCCTCATAATATTTGGCTTCAGATTGTTTTTTTTTTAAAAAAAACAACATTTTTTAATTAATCAGTGATTTGTAAAGCACTTTGACAGTTTTAGTATGACTAAATAATTTACTTGTTATTCTGTGTTCTTACATAATACATATAGGCAGTGTATTTTGAACATGACCCACATTCAGTAAGGTTTGGAGCACACATCCTCCCCTAACTTCAAAGCAGTATTCCCAGATCTACAAACCCTTTAATTTCCTTCCTGACTGAGGCCTCACCAGACAGAAAGGTGAACCAGAGGCCAGCCAGTCAAGGCAAAAAGCTTGGCTTGTTATCACACAGAGGGAAAGGAGAGCAGAAGATTCTGTAGTCATTGTAAACAGAATGTAGTCTAGGTTGATCCAGGATGATACATCACTTTTTCTACTGCTATTATTATGTCTGTATAAATAATTGCACAAGTAATGATCATAAAACAATCTGATGGGATCATAAGATTAAATTTATGGCATGAACAGACGGTGGTAATTGGTGATGACATCAGTGTTCACAAAAAAATACAGCTCATTTTGGAGTAAGCTGACAGCTTAGTTAAGAGTGTGCTGAGAAATCAAAGTTGTCCAGAGTTGTCCATTTTAGCATGTACTCACTTTACTGGGTCAAACTGTAAACCACATAATTTTATACTCCTGGACACTCTCAGTTTATCCAATTTAAATAGCTATTAGTGGAAAATATCCAGTTTAAGAAAAGAAATTATCAGAAGACTAACACATTTTAAAGTCTGCAAAGTAAACTGATGAAAACATTCCAGGCAATGAATTGGATGTGTCCTTACATGACATGACTTTGCATCTCACACTTTCTCTCGCACACACTCACTCTTCAGTGCATGAATGAGCAGATGAATAAGCTCCATGCCTAATTTACACTTGATTTCTCCCATTAATCTGCAGTCTGCAGATGTTGTTAATTTATTTTACTCCTCTGACCTCCTGTTGTCGCAGCTGTTGGAGGTTGGGAAGGGGAAAGTGTGTGTGTGTGGGTGTGCAGGTGTGCATGTGTCTAAATGAGCGTTTGACAATATGTAGGTATTTGTTCATGCACATGACATTGTGTTTTTGTATATGCCGAACCTGTGCCAGTGTAGTCTGGTGTTAGGGCATAGGAACAGGTGGAGGACAAAGTGATACATGCACAACAAGGAAAGCTAGTTATGTTTTTTTGAACTGCAGCCACCTCAGTTCAAGAGATGACGTCTGTTCAGGATGTGAATGGACCTCATCTCAATTTTTTCTGTTCAATCAGCTACATGAGAACTAATGTGTCCGTTGGTATGTTGAGGTATAGTGTAGACCACTGTAATAGAGTTTTTTACACCAACCCTACAAAGCTGACCTTTCAGCTTTTTTATGTATGTGTAATGTCTTACACAGTACTTTTCTTAAAAGTATTGTAGTATGTTACTTAACCTCTTAAGCCCCAACGCCCCCTGATGCGGGGGCAAAAGGCAGGAGATCAGTAAGGCTTGGGGCTTAAGAAGTTAATTACTGCATTGTTTTCATGTTACTCTGTAAAAACAGTTCCACACACCAACACAAATTGCTGTTCTGATGAGGACATGAGATATGATCTTTACTTATGAAAATCATGAAGGAAAGTTGATAATCAGCCCAAAGAGACTTCAAAGCAATCATCACAGTGATTTTTCTTAAGGAACATGAACCAGTACAAATGGAGGCTACAGGGATACAAGCCTGACTGCTCATCACTACCTTTGTCACCTGTTGAGGAACAGGATCTGTCTGCTGAGCTGGGGTCAGTACACGCAGTGCTTTAATATTATTTTGGGGTCTTCACTAGGTTTGTTGTAGCATGCCTGTGCAGATGCTTGCAAAGAGCTGAAGTCTTGTTAGCAGTATAATGTAGTTGTGTTTTCCCTAGATGCACTTACCATCATACTCTTGTCCTTTCACAACATATGTAAATATCTCTGCTCCTCAAAAAGCTGCAGACCGCCGTACCATTTTCCTTCCCCCATCACAAAAACTAAAGTCACCTGATAATTTGAACTTTGTGACATGGTGCGTTATCCTGGTGGAACAAGCAGCCATAAGAAGATGGATACACTGTTGTCGTAAAGTCATGTACATGGTGGGGAACCATACTCAGGTATGCTGTTTAAACAAAGCTCAACTGTTGCTAATGGGCCACAATGTGCTAAAAAAAAAATATCGTCCACAGCACTACACAAACACCACCAGCAGTGTGAACTGTTCATACAAGGCAGAATGGATCAATGCTTTCAGGCAACACAGGTTTTTCCAATCTTCTATAGTCCAATTTTATTGAGCCTCTAGAGTCTCAGTTTCTCTCGGTGTGGTCTTCTGCTGCTGTAGTCCATCCGCTTCAAGGTTTTGCATTCAGAGATGTTCTTCTGCATAACTTAGTTGTAATGAGTTATTTGAGTTACTGTTGCCTTTCAGTCAGTTTGAAGCAGTCTGGCCATTCTAATCTGGCCTCTGGCATCACCAATCCAACTTTCGCCTGGGAGCTGTTGCTCACTGGGTGTTTTCAATTTTTCCACTGTCTGTAAACTCTAGAGATGGTTGTGTGGGAAAATCCCAGTAGATGAGAAGTTTCTGAAAAACTCAGACCAGTGACATTTGGCGCCACTGGATTCAGATTCACCTTCCTCCTCTTTTCTGATGGTCAATTTATACTTCACAAGGTTCTGTTCTCCATATCTACATGCCTAAAATCATTAAGCTGCTGCTTTGTGATAGGCTGATGGCTGTTTTGATGCTGCCAAAATACACAAAATATTTCACACAGATCAAAAAAATGAAACATAATAACTATAAAGAAGTGAAGGGCACATGTTAACTTAAGACTTATGTTGTTTTAAACCTCATTCTTGCTTCTATCATTGCATGCTGGTCTAATTTTTGTTATATATGAAGAGTAGAGAGTAAACAACTTAACGAGGAACCATGGAAACCCGTTTATTTGGTTCTCTATATAGGTTTGCATATGTGTAAATGCAGTCCTTTGTATTTTCTCTTATTGAATACATATGATTAGATGGAGATCGCATGAAATAAGCAGCAACAAACTGAAACTACAATGACTTTAATTTTTAAAATGATTTCATCATTTAATACCTCTGAAATTTGAACCTCTGGCAGACAAAAACTTCAACAAATTAAATGACTTAAAGCAGCGGTCTGTGAGTCGTTTGGTACCGGGCCGTGAGAGTTGAGGCTCAGGTGTCAAATGTATGGTTTTCAGGGTTTTTATCAGTTTTCAGCGTTATTTTGTTATCGTTTTTATTGTTAACTCGGTTTTCCTGGGTTTTTTCACGTGTGTTATGAATAAATCTTCTTTTTTCGGTACCGGTACTAGTTTTATTTTGTTGTATTTATCCGCGACACCTTAAAGGCCGGTCCGTGAAAATATTGTCGGGCATAAACTGGTCCGTGGTGCAAAAAAGGTTGGGGACCGCTGACTTAAAGGTTGGCAAATTTAACAAAAATGATAACTAAACTTCATAAACTCTTGTAATTATGGTGGTGTTGCATTCCTTTTTCTTGGAAAAAGGAATGCAAGATTTTTCAGCTTTGCTGGAGATCAATGGTGTTTGTTTTTTTTTGTTCATTCAGATACTTTAAGTTTTATTTCTAAACTTAATTGGAGGCTGTTAAGATATATCAGAAAATCGATTTGCCGTTTGTAAGTCTGAGAACAACTCTTGGTTGCAAATGCTTTCAACCTCCTAGACAAACAAACTTTTGGACTAATTCCAAAATGTTTTCCAGTCAACAGAAATTTATATTCTCTATATTTTAATGTACACATGGTACACATGTTTAGCAAAACCCTCCGCTTTTATCTCTTGTGTATCATGGCAAAAGTGATAGCAATAAATGGCTTAAACTAATGCGTGTGGCTGAACACCTGTTTCCACTATGATCACTTGTTATTACTTGCACCCGTATCAACAGTAGGCAGCCTACTCCACCAACTAATAAGCTCAGCAGATGTCCATATAAAGATGGTGTTGAGGTGTTTCCATAAAATCTGATGACTTTCACCTGGCAGAACTACTTTTGGATGTAGACTTAATTTTGACTCGCTGTTTAACATTTTTACTCAAATTTTCTCAAGGTTTTGGCCAAAAATCCACTTTGTGATATCAGATTTGTCTGTTGGAGAAAATTTAGTTTTGACCTAATCAGTCTCTGGAGAGCAACATATCCATGGCAGCGTATTAGTTTTTGTCCAGGATTTATTTTTAAAAGCAGACCAAAGTAAAACAATTCATTATTCACCAGTTCCCCAATTTGTCTTTTAGGGCCCATGGCTGGGCTTTATAGCATTTTCCAATTTTGCTCATGGTACTAATCATTATACTTATACTACCCACTGGACCATTTATTCTTTAATTAAGAAATGCCATAATACAGACCAATCAATTTACTCAGTGAAGGGGACAGGCTGAAAGGTATGGACCCAGGCAAGCACAATTTGTTGGCAAACTCGAGAAGGGATTAACATACTGGAGAAATCCACTGTATTTGATTGCTCGCATAACCCTGATTGTGATAGTGATTGATCCTTCTTCACGTTTTCCTAACCGCTAAACAGAAAGGTTAAAAGCTAATCATATTGATAACTCACTGACTCTATTGATCCTGCTCAAGAGTTAATTGGGTATTACTCATTAAAGTTTACACTAATTAAATAAACTAGAAGTTTAAGCAGTGGCACAGACTGAGCTTGTTATTGTAGACTTACTAATTGTCTTTGGAGAAGCCTCCTCATTACCTCCACAAACAGAAGTCTGCTGAGGTGTGAGCTAGCTCAGCAGAGGGAAGGGCACCTGTGGGTCAAGTTTCTTTTTATCATCACAATCAACGCTGGCTGTTTGTTATCAAAAGACACAGCATGAGCTCAGCCAAAGTATGTCAGGACATTCTCTAAATGCGCACTAATTAGAAGCAATGACTGACATGAGGAGAACAGCTTGAGGCCTCATCTCACAGCATGTTTGCTTTTACTGATAGATAGCTGTTTTACCTTAGTGCTTCCTCTCTATGAACAGTGTGTGCTAGAGCACAACAACTTGGGCATAATGGAACACGTGTGAGTGGCTGTATTGACCTGTCAGACAATGATCTGGCTGTGTTTTCAATATTTATAATAGAAAGAGAACTTTGCGGTTCCCTTTGAATTTCTGTCAATGTTAGCATATGTTCATGAATTGCAATAAGATGACAAACACACCTATTGTGTTGTTTTGTATGTCTGTGGTGTTTTTTAAATAATTTTATATCAGATTGCAACTGGCAGGAACCTTAAGTGAAAATATTTTAATTATTAATTCGAAGAAGCAGAAAAAATAGCTCTGCAATTACAAAGTATTCAATTTATAGTAAGTCATGTAATGTGCATGTCTTATTCTAATTATAGGCAACAAAAATAAGAGAAAAAAATGAACATTGCATGAGTAAAATACTTTTACTCTTCCTCAAAAGTTTAATTCCTGGCCTAAATAGAATGCTGATGCTCACGTCGAAGCCATACAGTGCCTCATACAGTATGTCTCCATTATACAGTGTTTCACACCAATTGCACAACCTGCTGCAGGGCTGATGCCTGTGGCAAGTAAACGAAAACATGACAGATACGGCGTGAGCCAAAAATGCTCAAAAACAACTGACTTTTCCATGTTGTCAGAAACCTCACTGACAGTGCAACTGTGGGTGGGTGTTACATGGCGGTGAGCTCGATGGTGGTAGCGGCTCTTGTATCATCTGCGCCAGTGGAGGCAGTGAGGCCATATGTCTGAACTGAGGGGAGCTAACCCACAGAGCCCTTGTCCTGTGGTCAACTGCTAGGGCCAAACTGGCAGACCATATGGAGATGAATAATCTGTGTGTTTTGAAGTATTCTCTGGACTCTCATTGCATGGTTCAGTGGCATATTAACAAGAACTGATACATTCCTGTTAAAGTCTCTTGTTGGGGAAAAAAATAATAATAATTGGAATGCCATTGCTTCTAGAGATGGTGGATGTTATGTGGCACCAAAAACAGATCGGTTGAGAATATTTTTAAAGCCAACATCTTGTGTCGTTAACCTTGTACTGTGTATGCCAAGTAAAACACACCCATTTTATTTACTTAGCTGGAGAGAAGTTTAATGACCGTGTATGTACTAATGCTTATCACACCATTAAACTTGTGATATAACGCTGAAGGTGACCTGAGGTGATATCGAGGTCTTGAAAGCATTTAAATATAGGCATATTGGCTCATAATTTGAGACAGCCTGTCAAAGATAGCTTTTATTGTGCTGCATTGCATTCATCTTTTCACACATATTAATTCAGCACTTTATTCTATGTGCTTAAACACTTTTTTGCCTTACACCTCACCCATAGCCATTATAGAATCACCATTTAACCTAAAGTGCATTCATTTGGATTGCAGGAGGAAGCTGGAATATTCAAAAGCAAAAAGGCTTTAGCTGTTAAGAATGCAGCGTTCTTAAAAATCTAGTAGTATAAATTGTCAACTATCCCTTTAGTTTTGTCTGAATCATACTTAGAAATCTGGCAGACACCTGACTTTAGTAAATATAAAGCAAAGTTATCTCATTTAACAGAATATTTTACCAAAAGGAGCACAGTGCATAGCAAACCTCTGCACTGTGTCTTGTATCATAAAAACCAGTTTATCCAAAAGGAAAAACAACAGAAAGGACCCGATTTTATTGTCATTCTGTGCAACAAAGCACAGCAATCATCTCTGCACTGAGAGTCAGGCCAGTTGAACTGGTGGTAGCATACTGCATGATAATAAGTGGCCAATTAGGAACACTGGTGAAAGGTTTCATGCTGTGTTGCAGTAATAGAATAATCAAGATGCCCGCTTTGACAGTAATTGAAGCTTTGCTTTGCCTGCACCTGCAAAACAGTCCACTAAATGAGATTCTCCTCTGTGTCTCTGTATACATGTATGTAACTGAAAAGCAGGTTGTGTTAACATATTTCATATTTCAACTTGACAACTAAGGACACAACAATTTAATAATTCTGAGATAGACAATCATTAATGTCATGAAGCAGTTTCCATTCACTCTTTTCACAGACTGGCATACCACTTATTTTATATCTTACATAATATGTAGAAACACTGAGTAAAACAACAAAAACAGGAAGTAGAGAGAGATAGAGTCCAAATGGATTAATTGAAACCTGCTGAAAAAAGTCAAGGATTTTAAGACCAACTGGCAAATGCCAAAACATGCAAATAAAATACAATTAAAGCTATTATGAATATGTAAATGCAAGTTAATACAATCTTCTCCTGTTTTTTGTTGTAAGAGCATTATGTATCTTGGAAAATAAAACAACCAGAGCTGCCATTTCCAGGGGCAATTGCAAATATCCCATTTCAAATTCACAGCCTGTAAGTATAGTGCCTTCGGCTCAGCAGCATCTCATTATCATAAATTTTCTGACAAGAACTTCTGCAGACATGGATCATTTAAGATGGAAGTGTAGATGAATATGCTACTGACCCTTGCCTGGCCCCCTTGAAAAGATGAGTAAACCAGGATAGAATGGTCTTCCAGAAATCAATACGGTATTACAATTTTATTGGCGTTTATGTAAGAACCACAGCTCCATAGCAACCAATCTGGAGTCAAAAAAATCTAATATAGCCAGAGGAGCAGAACACCATGTTGAAGTATCTTAATATGATTCGCTTACAGTGTTCGTCTCACTTCACATTACTTGTCAGCTCAGACTTTGGCAGAAGTTTAAACAGATTGCGATGGTTCCCATGCCACAGGTTTCCATTTGACCCACTCAGGGTGCTATTTTGCAGTGCATAAACAACTCTGACATTCATAAATAATACCTTTCCTTAGGGTAAAGGAGACATGCAGCCATGAAACTGACTGGCAGTTTTATGCATATTCTGTTGGCAACCTATGAGCGTCACTGTCCCAGCACTTTCTCTGTTTCTGATTCCCGGAGCCATCTATTTGCCATTCAGTCACTGTGCCTGGATGGTAAAATTCCTTCATCCGTATATTGCTTTGTTTTTTGCTACATTTTGAGTTCATTTTTCTCACAACACTTTGGCTCATTAATAATTTGTGTTTGTGTGCTGCAGAAAAGACACCGCAATTACATTTAATGAAAAATTGCAAGGATTGTGTGGACGGGTGTCAGACTTAATCTTTCTCTTCTCTGTCTTCTCCTGCTGTGTTTACCTCCTTATCAGTGCTCACCACCATAAGAGTTCCTTGTCAGAGTCAATCAATGCCAGCCCAAAAATGCTGCATTGTTCATCCCACTGGAAAAAAAAAAGGTAAACACTATCATTGGTCATGAATGAGACAAGTGTCGCAGGAACAAGGAGATTTGTGAAAATATTTTTTTTCTAAAGCTTCTCTCGCCTCTTTCTAGCTGCTTGTCATTGTCAGATCCCCTCATCTTAGTGTTTGCAAGGCTCTTGCAGTTTTGTATTGCCTTTTTACATGAGACTCTTTCATCCATATGCATGCCTTGTTCAAGGTAATAAGTTACGGCACTCCTGAGTCCCCCCCACGCGCTTGAGTGTGTATGCCTAATAGTTATGTGCGCAGATTAAAATCAATGAAAATTTGTAACGGTTGAGGTAGTCAAGGTTTGCTGTAATCGTTATTGAAAAGTGCACAGAGCTTATCAAAGTGCCAGGGCCAGGTGAAAAAGAAATATCTGACAGTCCATATTTAACAGCTATTTAAAGAGGCAAACCACAGTGGAAGTGAGTGTACCTGACAGTTTTCACAATCAGTTAATGTTTTGCTATGTTTGTCTTGAGGTAATGTGTAACCTTCGGAAAGGTGTGAATATGCTTGGTGAATTGTGAATAGAATACCTTTGGGTTTTAGGCTGTTTGTGGGATAACATTAGCAATTTGTTGTTTTAGACCCTGGGACCTTGTGATGGGCAATTTTGTTCCTGTAATTTCTGACATTTCACAGAATGCACTAATAATAATGCCAATTCTCCAAAAGTTGATTCTGTTCATCTGGACGTAGCGTTTTCTGGGAGAAACGTTTCGTCACTCATCCAAGTGACTTCTTCAGTCTCAGCTGACTGCAGGTTTCCCCAATGTTATAAACAGTACATTTGCATAATGACTGAAACCAGCCCACTGAAGGAACAATGGGCTGTGAGGTCAGTTCCTTAATCATAATTATGCAAATTCTCATCAACAACCACTGACCAAAACCCATTGATCAAAGACCACTGATCAATGGCCATGAGTACCATTCACAGAGAGTTGGGGAATGGCTGCAATCACAGCATTGTAAGATGGCGAAAGATGTACCCTTAGGCCCCCTCCTCGATTCAGAGATGGTCTTTCCCTTTTTACGTGAAAAGGGAAAGACCATCTCTGAATTGGAGATTTGGAGATTTATTTTCCTGGATGATTGAGAATGCATCAAGACGAAATAATGCCAATTAATAGGAAAAATAATTGCAATGGTAGAAAGATGCCCCAAAGCTATTAATTTTAGGCATATCAGGAGAACTTTTCTTTAATCTTTATTTTAGAATTATGGTGGGGGAAAGATTGCAGTACAGGAAGACAGGGACATGTGGAACTTCTGTTATTGTTGCTTCTTTACTCACAAGCATCTGAAGGTCAAATTCCATCATGTTGTACTCCTGGTGTGACCTCCTCTTGCTTCTACTTGCCAGAGATGGCTGCCAAGAGGGAGACATATCCTGTATTCCTCATAAAAGGTCATGTGGAGGTCTGCATGAGAGATATGAAAGGTCAGCGTGACTTAGCACTGATATTAAAGTGACCTATCTCCACCGCAGAAGAGAGTGATTAAGACCTATGCACAGACAACTGCAGACCCAGGCAACTAAAAGTGGTCCTGGATTGATGGTGTATGATTGTGTGAGTGCTGAGCCATCAGTGACACCTGCATGACAGTTACGCGAGTTTGAATCAGCCCAGTGTGAACAAGTGCATGACATACTTCTGCTCCAATGGCACCATGACATCAGTTCCTGAAAAGTACAAATAAGAAAATAAACAACTTGTGTAGTCAGCTGAAATGCTGCATATTGACTCTACAGTTTGATGTGAGCAAAAGGAACTTAAATTACCCAAAGATAAAAATAAAAAGTAGTTTTTAATGCATGACAGATCCAACGGCAATATCTAAAGAATGTTTTTGCCCTTGAATGGTGTATGACTTGTTATTTACCAACCTAATTCTCTTCTTTAAGAAGTAGAAAACAAACATCAACACATTTAGTTCAGTTCATGGATAAGAGATTAATATCTGTCAGTAACAGATTAATCCTACTGACAGACAACAAAAAACTTTACTATCCAGCCTGCAAAGGCTACATAATATGGCAGCGTTTGATTGGATTGTGAAAAATATTAGTCATCTTAGTTCATTTGCCATTACGATGCTAATCCAGGTGATTCTCAGGAAAGATGTTCTGGCCTCTTCATCTTAACAAACAAGAAGAAATAAAATTAATGCCAGCTACAAAAAAATATTGCCAGTGACTCAGTAGGTATATACATAGAATATACACTCACCAGCAGGTTAAAACACATGTCTAATTAGCTAAACAAATATCAGTCACTTGCATTTACGTACACAGACATAGTCAAGACAGCCATCTGAAGTTCAAAGCAAACATCAAAATGGGAAACAAATGAGATTTAAGTAACTTTGAATGTGGTGTGGTTGGTTGTTGTTGTTGTTGTTGTTGTTTTTTGCACAACCATCACTAGGGTTTTGAGGTGTTTTGGCCTCACCAAAATAATGGACAACAAAAGATTGGAACACAGTGTTGCAACACAGCAGGGTCAGAATTTGGTGTAAAAAATATGAAAGCTTGAATAATTCCAGCCTTGTGTGAATGGTTCAGGCTGATGGTGGCAATGTAGTTGTGTGGGGGATATTCTCTGGTTGGTACCAACTGAGCATTGTTTAAGTGCTACAGTTTCCTTGAGTATCATTGCTGGCTATGTTCATGCCTTTATGATCACATCTTCTAATGGCTGCTTTCAGCAGGATAATGCACAATATCACAAAGCTCATATTGTGTCAGACTGGTTTCTTGAACATGATAATGAGTTCACTATACTCTAATGACCTTCATACTTAATCTCAGTGTAATATAGCACCATTAGGACACAGTAGAACAGGAGGTTTGCTTTCTGAATTTGCAGCTGACAAATCTCTCGTGCTCTCCTTGTTGAAGAATTCAACAGAGTTCTGATTGGGTCCAATCCACCCCCTAACAATGTGTAACTGATGAAGTGACCGGTGAGTATAAAGTCATGAGTGATGCATCAGGTTAGGACCGCATGAAATGCATGACAGACATCCAGTTTTCTCATTCTGTTGATATGATATTCACTGTTTCTATCGACAATGTGGTCTCCACTCATTAATGACACCTGCATACTTTTAGACAAAAAAAGGGAAATAAAAATGTGTAAGGTAGAGTTTGCCACATTAATTAAATAATAGAATTGTTTCCAATAAGTGTGTGCTCAGGATAAATAGTATCCCAAGTCCTCTAATCTTCAGCCAGTTTCCTTCATTTTATTAGTAAGATCTGACTAAACAAAGAAATTATGAACAGAAAATACTTATTTTTGTATCTTGCCTTCCTTTGAAAAAAGAAAATCATGTACACAATACATGCTAATCTGATGATGTGCCTTTTCACTAAGATACTCCTAATTACGTTGCAACATCGATGGCCCTCCTGCCATTTTAGATTTTTCATCCCGTCTTGTGAGACTGTTCGCACACATCTGAATGAGTTTCATTGTCAGCGATAAGCTGAATTTAAATGTCACTTTCCTGCTGTCTCCATAACATCAGGAGGTCTGCTCTGATTTGCTCTGTCAGTTTATGGATGCTTGCCAACCACTGTTACTGCCTGTCCCTAGGTTTGATGGCTGGAGAGTGAGATGGGTGGTTTTGCATTCAGAACACACTTAGACTGTGTTTATGCCAAAGACATTTCCATTACCTGACAGGGGATCAAGAGAGCTTGGCTATGATCCCCATGGCAACGTGACACAGAGAGATTAGACCAGATAGGAGGATAATAGGACATAGAGCATTCTTATTTGTCTGTGGTATCCCTGCAAGTATTTTCAAATATTACCTTTGCATGTTCATGTTTAATGTTTAAAGTAAACCTTACTAGTCTTTCAACAGCATACCATATTGACATATTTCTGCTTTAAAGAAAAGAAAGCCAAAAAAGACCACCTTCGTCTAAGAGACTTCAGATACATTCAGTTCTCCAGTGCTGGACTCGTGTAGTTCACTTGTCAATAGAGAGATGTGCTTTTAGCCCTCATAAATGCTATATATTACGCAGCTATCCACCTCCTCTTTGTAGTGTACATATTGCTGTAATTGTATTAACTGCAGGGTCTTTGGAGGTCTGTAAAAAGCATATCCATTTTAGATATTGTGGATGCTGACTGAAACATGGGAAAAATATAGAGAAAAGACAAAGTGCATGCAAGCAGCTGGTTTGTTTATTTACAATACAGTGCAAAAATCTTGAGTCACCCTTCGCTTCTTTATATGTTGCTTGAAAAATAGGAAAGTGCAGTGATTTACTGAAACGTCCAAACCTACATGTAAATACAAAACAGAGTTTGTACAATTCTAACAAGCTTGGAAGTCAGTGTTTGGTATGACCACCTTTATTCTTCGCTGCAGTCTGAACTTTCAATGCTATCTGAGAAATAGCTTTTAGCTTAGCAATCAGGAAAATGAGTTATCAAGACATCTTGTTTCTTCAGAAATAGTTTTCTGCAATCATAATTTTTGATCACCAATCCCACTGGCTGAAATGCAGACTATGACAGAGCCTTTACTGTGACTTACAAACCAACATTTTCAAATTTGGATTCATTACTCCCGCTGATTTTCAGTCAGTTTCTTGTGTAAGTTGGCATACAGCATCCTCATCTCGCTGTTTCTTTCCCTCTACTTCTTTCGAGTCCTCAATTTTACACTATGCTGAGATATAGTCAGTTTTTTGGCTCATAATACTTTGTTTCACCTTGTTGGTGCACAAAAACTATTGTATACCAGTCTAACGGTGTTGTTTTTTTAGATTCAGCTGACAAAATGGGAACAGATTTTGTGTTTTTCCAAACTCGATGCTAGTAGTACAGTGCCAAAGACATACAATTGGTACTTTGATAAGTTGCCTTTTAAACATAATACTAGCTCATCCTTGAGTTAGGTGCCTTTTTATGCTTGAATGATTTATACTGTAGATTAGTGTTAAATAGTGCCACTCTCTTCTCCTCTGCCAAAAAATAATAAAATAAAATAACAAAAGAAAGAAACTTTCTCTGAAAATACATTAAAAGAAAATCCATGGAAGCAATATATATATATATATATATATATATATATTAGGGGCGCAACAATACTCGTATCGATATTGAACTGTTCGATACAGTGCTTTCGTTTCGGTACGCATATGTATCGAACAATACAAAATGTTTTATTTATTATATCAACTTTTATCACCTTTTCTTCTGACAATGCTGTCTGTGTTGAGCGCTCAGTGGGTCTGCGTTCGACTACTCCGCCTAGTCTGCACTGTCGAGTGCAGATCCACTGAGCGCAGCGCAAGCTAGCAAGACAGAAGCTAAGCTCGTTGCAACATGGCAACTGCCTCAACGCTACCCGAAATTGAACCTCCCCCACCCTCATTCAGATCTGGCGTTTGGAACTATCTTGGTTTTCATGTGAAGTATGACCCTGATGGTAAGCACGTCATGGACAAAAGTAAAACAGTATGTCGGATGTGCCACGCAATGCTCAATTGGTGGGAACTAGTGCGTTAGTGCAGTTAGCTTGTTAACGTGGAGATTTGCCATGTTATGGCATTAATGTCATTTTAACGAGATTAACGCTGACAGCACTAGTGGGAACACAACGAATATGACTGCACATTTACGCCGACATCATCCTAGTGCAAAGACAAGTGGAAGCAGACAAAAACAACAAGCACGCATGCTACGAATTTTACCCGAGTCATTTAGACAGCCGTTAGCACATGATTCTCCTTATGGGGACCTGATATGTTTAATATGCTGCTGAGAGTATACCCCAGAAGAAGCGTATAGTATAGCTTTTATTTTGGAAAGAGCCATTTCTCTGTAATAAACTCTCTTTTCCAAAGATGAGTGATTTCTCAATCAGATAGATTAATTTTTTTATTACTTTGTTGTTTCAGCAACATTAATTTAAAAACTGTACTTTTGAGTTAAAATATATATTTATAATTTTAATAAATGACAAATTAAAAAGGCATGAACACTTTTTTTGTATCGAAAAAATATCGAACGTGTATATATATATATACGTGTATATATATATATATATATATATATATATATATATATATATATATATATATATATATACACGTGTATATATATATCTATATACATATAGATATATATATATATATATATATATATCTATATGTATATATATATATATATATATATACGTGTATATATATATATATATATATATATATATATATATATACATATATATATACATATATATATATATATGTATATGTATGTATGTATGTATATATATATATGTATATGTATGTATGTTTGTGGTATAAGTTTGATTTCACATACTGTCTGTGTCACCACAGTGTTGCTATTAGCAAATACAAATTACAGACCCTGTCTGTCACTCACATAGTGAGTCATTTAAGAAGTGATGGTGTAGAAAATGAAGTAAGAGGAGAAACGAAACCTGATGGACATCATCAAGGTCACAATGTTGCACAATCAGGGAGCTAAGCTGCAGATCTTAATGTAAATGCAGAAACAATTAAAATGCAGATCACAAGCTGGGGAGGCTTTGGGAAATGAGGCGTTTTGCCAAGACACACTCTAATAAATTCTATGTACAACCTCATTGCAGCCTGCTGCCTCTCTGCAAACTCAAGCAGCTTCTATGGGCTGAAAACATAGTTTGTCCATTCTAAGTGCTTAGACAGACGGTCCATTAGTCTACTTTAACATTAATCTCCATCACAGCACTCCCACTATCTTTCTTCTCCTCCCACAATCCATTGTTCCCAAAATGAAACTGCTCGCAACATTTTAGTGGATTGATTGGGACTCACTACAACCATCTAAAAAATTGAGGTTTGACCTACTGATAATCCATCTCTGTAAATAGAAAATGAACTAAAATATAAAGTAGCCTGATCGACTGTCTCCCTCCCTATCCCTTCCTTACACATCTTTACCTGCAGTTTCTATATACACTATGCTCACTCTAAATATATCCAGTTATCTCTATGTCTTTAAACTGGAAAACACCAATATGTATTTCCCTACAAACCTAAACATCCTATTCAGTATTTAATTTACATGAGTTATAAACAGAAAGATCTGACCTCCACCATACTCCGATGTGGCATTTCCTTGAGTTCTCATGCAGTTGTACAAAATTAAAAGGAGACCTATCCACCATTAAAAGCATCATAGCACCCTGAAAGTTTTCCAAATGGCATGTTTTGTTAAGAATGTCATAAAGTATGTGCACTTAATAATTGTTTGGGGAAAAATGACTACATTCACAACCTGAAAACAGATAAAAAAAACATTGTCTGCCTCTTTTTTATTTTAATTTCAATTGTCAACTTATATCAGTGTATGTATATCAGCAGTTGTTCATTTTCATTATTGTATCATTCAATAAAGAACATTACCATCACTTTAATCATTAGAGGTGCCTCTACATGTTGCATTAGAGGTGCCTCTACATGTTGCATTGTGGTCCACTCACACGCAGCACCAAAAAGAGGTCTTTTTATGAAACTTACTTAGGTTTTAGTAAAGGTTTTGTAAAAGCAAAACTTTTTTTAATTTTTGGGATACATTACAACGTGATATAAAATTGTTATGTTTTTAAGTTACTTAAAATGGCAGTGGTCCCAGGCTAATGTTTTGCTGACTTGTCCATCTCTTCCCTCTGTGGGTTATAGATTTCTCAATAAAAATTATAGGAAAGTGGGGAATCATAATATGTAGCATTGGACTCTTTAATCTGAAACTTCTATACTGCAACTTCTGTTGTAAAATAGATTAAAATTACATGACTTTTCTTTTTTTGGAATAGAGACATTACATATCAACTCAGCTTTCCAAGTTTCTAGGTTTGCTTTCAGATGCTGGAAGAGCATGAAATGGCTGCATGGCAGGAGATTCAGGAGTGAGTACTAGTCCATCGGAGTCTGGGCTAGGGAAACAAACAATTGTCAGATTTTCTCAAAGCATGCGGTCAGAGACTTTCCCATATCATCTCATATGCAGAGACAATGCTTAAGCTTATCCAAGGCAACAATATGAAACAATGCAGCAACATTGGCCATGCTGTGAAATGCAATGAGCTACGGATCTATGCATATAAATAATACTGCCAAAACCCATTGTGTATCTTGCATTTTTGTTTTACCTAACTCTTTAATCACATGTGCAAGGGGTTGGCCTCTAAATGTAAATGTAAAAACTAAGAGCATAAAGTGGAATGCATCACAATCAATGAAAAAAAAACATCATAGCTTCTGTAAAGCTGTTCCTGTAAACAGGAATAATAGTGCTGATAACTCCTTGAGCTTTAACTTTTGGAAATTAGTATCAATAAAATTGATTTTAGAGGACTGGGTATCTTGCAGGGAAAATCTCATGCAGCTTATGAACTGTAGTTACAGAAAAGACAGCATTCACTAACATTTCCAAATACCAATTAAAATGTAATATTCAGCACTTTGGCACCCTGCTGAGCTGTGAATAAGCTGGTGCTTTTTGTGGTAAATTTTACAATTCTTTTTAAGAATTTATTTATTTATTAGATTTTGCATCTTTAACCATAAAAGAGAATGATCTAACAGAATACTCTGTCTGTCTGTCTGTATTTCTTTATTTCTGTTTCAAATAATTAGATCCCCAAATAAAGTTGTTATTTTGTTGGTGAAGGAAGCTAACACACAAACTATAACAATTACATAATGAAGCTGGGTTTGAGCTATTTTTGAAAACAGACCCCAAAATGTTTAAATTTAAACTCATATTGTAATTTACCTTATTTTCTGTAGTCTACCCATCTCTCACTTTCACATATCTAAATACACACCTGTCTATTTTCAATTCTCTGTGCCCACATGTGGTTGACTCGCTTAAGATATTCCAAAATACTAAAACACTGAGGAGAAATTGGAGTCTAAATTAAACATTCTGTAATGGGTGCAGGGGCATGATTTCTCAAGACACTCGTCTCTATGTTTTACAGCAACAATCTGAAAATACTTTTAAATTAAATTTAGATGCAGATCTGGTAAACTTATCTGGATTTGAGGCATGAGGTATGGAGGAGTGATATTTTTCTCACCTGTTAACACTTGGACAAGCTAGGTTTTGGTAACCTTATATTCACAGAAAGATACACTAAAAAGTACATGTAAGGTGCATGTGAAATAGCCATATATGTGACATGAATGTCACTTTGGGAACAGATGACATTGCAGAGTAGGCGATGTGTAACAATGGTAGTCATTGCATGCAAAAGATGTTGGCAAGCTTGTCAGGAAATATGACACATTCAAGCACAATTTTGCTAAAGGCCTAAGTGTTGCTGCCATATATAGAATAAACACAGACATGTTTTGAAGGCATGCCTAAGGGCATAAAGTTTATTCTGTACACATCCTGCTCTGCTTTATGGTGCTGCTGATTACTGGTTCACACTGCGACATAGGTGGATATGGTTTATTCATCTGAACCTCATCAAATCAGTTCTAATCACAGAATGAACCAAGTGTTTATAGGCAATAAAAATCAAGTGATTAGCTACTTATACATCTGCAGAATGGAATCACGTAATTGAAGTATAATTCAGTAATGCTAATTGTACGTTGACTGTTATGGGACTGGTAGCCTCAAAGTTGTGGCATAATAATGTGTCATACAAGTACACACACACACACACACACACACAGAGAGAGAGAGAGAACATTTTATTTTATAAATTAAACAGAACTGAATTAAATTACTTAATTCATATACAATGAATGAATGAATTTGGTACGTTGGATGGCAAGGGCATCCAACGTCCAACTTAAAGTGCTGGTTGCATTGGTTAATTTTATTAGTTTAGGAGTGAAAGCCTGAATCCAATGTGGTTTTTGATCCTGCTTCCATTTCCTCTATTAATGTTCAGTTTTTGTAAGTAATAACCTTTCTGTTATTAATCATTCCTTGAACTGCTGCAATGTTATTGCATCTCTGATTTTGGCTTCCTGTGAACTCAGTCCTTTATTATACTGTAGAAACACAGTGTAGGTAGAAAAGAAAGATAAGATAAGATAACCTTTATTAGTCCCACATGTGGGAAATTTGTTTTGTCACAGCAGGAAGTGGACAGTGCAAAAGTTATATAGCAAAAATTAGAATATAATAAGAATAAATACAATACACAACTGTACAGAATAGAATAAAATAAAATACTACATACAGTAGAATAAAATAGAATAAAATATACAACAGGATTAAAATACAAATTCTATATACGACTGAGTAAAAATACAACTTTGTCAGAAAAGAGTATTGCACTTAGTCTTATTTGTTTTGTGTGTGTTTGATCAGTTGAAGTTTTTGTTGTGGAGTCTTAGAGCAGTAGAGAAGAAAGACCTGCGAAATCTCTCCGTCCCACACCGTGAGTGCCGCAGCCTGCCACTGAAGGAGCTGCTCAGTGCTGTCAGAGTCTCCTGCATGGGGTGGAAGATGTTGTCCAACAGGGATGACAGCTTAGCCACCATTCTCCTGTCACTCACCACCTCCACTGGGTCCAGAGGGCATCCTAGAACAGAGCTGGCACAGAACACATAACTGTATATATTTCATGAAGTTGTTGAAAAAAAAAAGAAATGTGACGCTGGTTAAGTCTTACAACAGGGGAAGGTTTCAGTTGTGTTCAAGTGGTTAAATTATTCATGCTATTGTGGGTTGGTGACATGTCGGGTGAGTTAAGGTATTAAGAACCTTTACTACTGCAACAGCGATACATAATAATGGGCACACTTTGAAAACACCTTTCCCTTTTACCATTTTCTATTTTATTCTAAAACTGTGTGACCTTAATAAAACAACAGCAATTCTTTATACCTTTTACTTGTATTTTGCTAGTCTTACTTCTATCTCTAAATCTAAATTAAGTAACACAAACGGCATCGTATCCTGAAGCAAAAGGCTTCTCTGGAGATACAATGTCAGAAATGACACCAGACCGTGAATGTGTTTGACAGCTTTCACAACTGTAGGTAGAAGCCTTTTGAGTGTCAGACACTATCTGTCCTGCAGATGCAAAGCTATCACATCTTAATGCCTTTGTTCTACAATGCACTTCTATTCACCTGTTCATTTTTGCTATTATATTCAAAGGCTTTTCAGACAGGTGTTAACCCTTTAAATCCTGAACCATGAAATAATTGTTTATTTAAAGAGTTTTTCATAAACTTTGTGACAACTAAATAATAAATTAATTAATATGCAAACTAATACATTTGCATATATTTGTATCATATTTGCTATAGCTTGTAAAAAAAAGACAAAGGAAGAAAGATACAGGCCAATTTTCCGCAGTGTCAATGCAACACTTTGAAGTTTAACATAAGTTACTACACTGGTACATGTTACAAATAGAGATATACAATATAAAACAGTCAAATGAATAAATAACCCAAAAGCAAGACCAAATAATTTTCCCCCAGTGGTTCAGTTTTTGTAACACGTGTAGATTCTATTACTACTATGTGAAAAGTCTTCCAGTAGTATGGCCAATATCTTGTTTTAGCAGACACTATATTTAACAGAAGAGGAGAGGACTACCATAGTCGATATCTGCAATTCACTAACAGGACAAGGACATAAATGAGGTTTGAACGGAACATTTATTATGAGAGAAGATAAACCAAAATCAAATATTTTGGTGGATTGGTAATCTAGAAAAATAACTTATTTCTGCTTTTAATATTGCTAATGTGCTATTACTCCGCTTACTATTGCCAGCCTACACAAAAAGTATTATTATTAGCATCACTTTTCCTAATAATAATACAGTAATAATTATTATTATCATTCCAACTACTGTGGCAAAGGAAATGCCCAAATATGGGAGAAAAAAGTGTTTCTTATCTTATTGTAGGGACCATGTCTATACTGTCCTCTGTGAGCCATCAACTTCTGTCCAGTGATGTCAAGTAAGACCTGGAAAAAGTGTTATTTTGACTTCAAGACTTTATAATTGGCTGATTTAATTTGACAATCCTTTAAGACTGATGGATATCTACATGGTATTAGTCTTTAAGGTGTACTAGCTACTGTTTGGTTTGAGTGCAGTGTAGGGTAGTGAAGTATGTGCAAGAGTTTATCTTGACTGACAAAGCAAAGCAGAAGCCCACCTGAGCTTAATTAAGCGCTCTGTGTGACAAATGCAGATGATATGAACAGAACTCCTGATATGAACATGTATTGGCTACCTTTAAATGAAAGTGATCTTTCTTGGGGAAGATTTTATATAATTTGACCAGGATAATGTCTGGTCAGGGAAAGAATTATATTTATTTAGTGGCGTATCTAGGGTGTCCTTCATTAAAGAGGATGCACATTGTGTATTATACACCAGGGAAAACAGTTCGACCCCTTTTTTATAACCTGGACTTATTATTATCCTTTTTCTTATGCTTATGCTTTTGTGTTTTTTGCATTTTGTGTTTTATATCAGTATTTTGTGGAAATTTTGAGACAGAAAGAAGAACCAGTGGGTAAAATGTAAGAAATATACAGAGAATAAAGACACTGGTCTAATTTTTCTTGCAGTTATTTATGACATTTTCTCCAATGAGCCACACAAGAGAAGACATTCTCTTTTTGTGAAACCATCTTTGTCATAATAATTTCCTGAAACCTTATGCGATAGCTAGCTCTGATATTTGCAGATTTTTAATGAAGCCAAGTTCAGTCATAACAATGGTATGTTAAAATGGAATTACATAATTATGAGCTTCGAGTATTTTGTAGTATATATTGTGTTGTCTTTATTTTACTTGTCTTTTGTTCATAGCTTATATAAAGCATAGCTGTTTGGTGCATGCAAAGACAGAAATCCTTTTGCCTCACACAGCTGTCATGTTCCTTTCTTCTGAACTTATTTCTTAGTTTTAAACAAATATATGTTTATTATTAAGTAAATTGATACCTTAGTGGTGCCCTTATTATTGTGCTCAGATGAGAAGTAAATCTTCATTAAAAAAAATACACAATACCTATGTACAATGACATTCTGTTACACTTGCACCTGGACTGTAACACACTAGAGACTAAACTGACATCACTAAACCCAGCTGAAAATTGCTTTGCAGCCATTTGACAGAATCTCAATTTCTAGGTCACCAATTCCCCAAAGGACCCTCTGTAACTGGTGTAAGAACATAAAAAACCCCCAACAAACAAACAAAAAAACCCCCATCATTGTTACAGCAACAAATGATGCAGATGAGAAGATATAAACAGGACAAAATGCTGAATGTCATTCATGATTACAGCTTTATTGTTTTTCTAAATCCTGGATTTAGTTTTGGGTTTAATACAAGTACAATGACTGGTTGCAAAAATCCTCTATCTACAGAATTTGTTCATATTTCCAACAACACTGTCTTGCCGGTTGTCTCTTACAACAGTTAGCTTATATACTTTGTTAGGAAACAAGTCACCAAACGTTTAGGTCAACTTAAAATAAAAGTTTAATGCCATGAAAATTCTTAACTAACTAATGTACACCTCAAATATTACACTGAGGCTTATGCCAATACAGACGTATCTTAAAATGCAGTGCTACAACTTCCCAAGCTGTTTTCACAAAATCCCAGGCTTTCAGTGACTCATGTTGTATATGTAGTGAATGAGTTACACTAGGATAGCAAAATTGTGATAGATTTAATCTTTGCACTTGGTTTAGATATCTGCAGTCATGCTCTTGAAGTCATTTCACAACATGATGACCTGATTCTGTAGCTGACCTTTGGCTTCTACTCAAGCGTCTCTCATTGGTGTCTGTGAAGGCTAGTGAATCCTATTTGACTTAGTAAGACAGGAAGTTGATTTTCCCTTTAAGGCTAAAGGCCAAAGACCTGTGTTCATCTTAATGGGAGGTCAGCGCACTCAGAAAAGTAGATATATTGCGTATTAGAGAACAAATTCTATAGGATAATATGTCCTATAAAAATGTTCCAAGGTACCAACTTGCAATAGACAGTGGAGTCTCTTGACTGATGTGCTTGCATGAGAGAACACTTGGCCATACAAGACATTACAATTTTAATCTTGTAGTATTACTACTGTACCTTACGAATCTGAATAAAATCCTCAGCTCACAACTTATCAACCTATATGCTTGTGCTCTAACTGCAGATTCTACCCCCTCTACTTTGTTGGAATAATTCAGATAACCATTTATCAGAACAAAATTTAAAAAAAAACGTAGAAATGTGTATCCTTTTTACATTGTAATTTAAGGCCACTGGAAGGAGAACAAAATTCCTTAAGAGAACATTTTTTCCAAGAGGTACTAGTGCTGCCTAACAGGAGGCACTGCTTTAAAGATTACCATCAGGAAACAAAGGTCTTTGTGTACAGTAAACACTACTGATCAAGCGTTACTCTGCACTGTGTACCCTAAGACATATCAATGGCTGTTTTTAGCTAGGCGTGTGGAAAGCCACATTGCCCAGAGGTGTATATTTGCTGTCAGGTATATACAGTCATGTGAAAAATAAAGTTTTCACGTGACTGCATACAGTCTTGTGATACACTAAGTAAACCCTTACTGCTGCAAGGAATTAAGAGGCTAAGTATCAGCCGCATACTGCTACTCAAATGCAGCATCTGATTATGTGGCAGCTAGTGTGATCACTGCTATAAAAGCAGTAATTTCAGCAGTTTGATGATCTGTGGCATTAATGTGTGTGTTAACACAATGCCAAGGGGCAAAGACATCATCGATGATCTATCTGGAGTCTTTTCCAAATAATTTGAAGCCCATTATTCGACAGTGACAATTAGTATTCATAAGTTCACAATAATTGCTCAGAAGTACACTTTCCAGTAAATTCACCCCAAGGTTAGACTGTGCAATGGTTAGAGAAACTGTAAAAACCCCAAGGGTTGCCTTCTGTCAAGCATGGCTTAAATTTGCAAAGTTACATCTGAACAAACCATACGACTTCTAGAACATGGCCCTTTGGAATGATAAGATGAAAGCAGAGATGTATCCGCATCCGCAATCACGCCCAACCACATATACCAAATACCAAATGGTGAAATTGCCAGTGATCACAAGTGTGGCAAAATGGGGTATACAACGCACATAAAAAAATGGCAAAATCTGTAACAGAATGACTAAAAAAAGAACTAAGGATAAATGACTTAAAGAAAGATGGGCCAAAATTCCTACACATTTTGACTGACCGATAAAGTCATACTGAAACCATTTATGATACGTTATTGATGTTAAGGTGGTTTTAAAAGCTAATACATCATGGGGTGTACTTCATTTTCACGGGGCTGAAGAGAGTCCTGTGAAATCCCCTGGTTAGTTGTAGAAAATTTGACTAACACTGACACTAAATCCTGATAGAGACATGTGAGGTGCTGAAGCCAATGCTCGTGTGAGCAAACCTTCTTTAACACATTTTCCAAATGACTGCATTGACAATTCTTTAAAATCCCAGCTTTAGCACAAATTTCTGTTTTTACTGAAATTTGGTTGTTTTTGTAAGGTATTTCAGATTGTTTAATAAATTACATAAAGTTTTTGTGCTACTACACTTTTAATTTGGTTTCTTTATTGTCATGAAAACGTAAATATCTTAAATACATGAAACTTAAACGTCTTAGTGGTATGGATGCCTACTCTTCAGCCTGTGTGGTAGGGTCATTGTGCATTAGCCATGATCCCATAGGTTTTAAAGCTTGATTTGCTTATTGCAAAACTGCAGCACTCACTTTTTCCTGTAAAAATGAACATAACCTCAGGCTACTTAGGAAAGAAATATTAAACCCACGCTGCACTGTTATTCGATTTCCAAACTACAGTTAACAAGGCATTTGGTTAGATGGGTGGCTGGAAAGTACCAGAAAGTGTCAAAGTAAAGCTAATGAAGACAAACACCATAAAACTCAACCAGAGAACTACTTTGACCTAAAAATATAAAAAGGAAGCTTTGAAAGGAATTTCAAAATCCTCCAAACATACACATTATCATTGTAAGTTTTTTTTAAGGTAATGCAAAATGCTTTTACATGAAATATGAGTTTCTATTATGAAAAAACCTAAAGAACCAATTAATTGGTATTAATTTAAATAATTATTTATTTTTGTTTTTCTTATGGTGTTTTCTTAAGTTGCAGTCTTTTTGGCCTCTCAGGGTCACTGTACCATTTGGAACAATCCAGATATTTGCCAGAAAAAGAAAATGCATCATTTTTCATTGTGGCATGAGAAAGGGAAAAAAAATCTAGTACATGTTATACAGTGGAAGGTTTATTTCATTTAAATGCCTTGTATCAAAATAGAGAATCAGCAACAATAAATTTCTTTAATATCCGCAATGGAAATCTATTATCTAGGAAAAATTCGTCCCAGTCAAATGAATCTAGAAATACCTACTTCGGTAACAAAATTTTTAAATATCTGTACCCTTAAAATTCTCTATAGAACACAATATACAGGACAAAGGTTGATCCAAATGGCCTTATGCACTCAAACCTATGCACCTACTGAAAAGACAACTCTGCTGCAGAACTATATATATGCAATGTGGTCCTGACCCTTGTCCAGCAGTGTTCTTGTCCAGCAGGGTTCTAGGGTTCAGCAGGGGGTACTGTGCCGAGTACTGTGCGGTTCTTGTGCGCCTGGAGACCGGGAGCTATGAATGGGTTACTGCAGCTTCCCGCCCTCATTTTCAGATACATTTTGTGACAAAAGCACACATACTTTCACCCTCTCTCTTTCTCTTTCTTACACTCACACACACACACACACACATACACACACACCTACACACACACACACACACGCACCACAAGAAGGTTATTGTTTTATGTACCTGTGCATTTTCAAATGTTTGTGTTCCAGTTGTGTTTTTTTTCCTTACAGGTGCAGCAGAATTGCACAGTACATTGTGCAATTCTATTTGTACTCTGTCATTTTTACGTCTTTCCCAATCCCCCCATCTCTTCTTTTTCTGCCTGTACTGTCTTAGACATTGTCATACTGTATACCACATATAATGTAATAACTGAAATAACATGAATAATAATCAAGAAATAAACAGATGAACCTGAAAAAGTAATAAATAAAAGCAAGTTTGTGGCAGACCTCACAGCTTGACCTTTCATTTCCTTCAGTGTTTCTCTGTAATATGCCTCCCACATTACAGAGAAACACCTCGTTACCAGCTTATTCATGGCTATCCCACCTGTTTGACTCATGCAGTGGGTGTACTCACCTGGGTCCAGACCTTTGAATTTGTCCATTTCAGCTGGCTCGTATCGTGGTGACATGAAACACTGGATTCGCTTTTGAAAAAGCAACTTGTCCTGTTAACACAGAAAGAGGACTAATGATTAGCCAATGAGCACCATGGTTGAAATTAATTCCTACTTGAATTTTGATGCAGCTACAGTATACACACACAAATATAAAAAGACATAAATATGTTGGGATCAAAGGATTTAGTTTCCTAAATACTTTGTATCAGTAGCAAGTGAGGTTGGTGGATTTACTTTCCCTATGAAGGGGGGGGGGGGGGGGGGTAGAGTGGATGATGGATTATGTACTGTGTCTGTATGTGTCTGCCTCTTCTTTGTGAACTGTGTTGTTTGTGAAGTACAGTAGATTGTTCTTATTAGCAATCACTAGAGAGGAACACTCTCACATAGTTGCAGAGGGTGCCTGTCCAGAGAAACCACAAGTTCCCCAAACCCTTGAGATTGTTCATGGGGTTTCCAAACCCTGCTTCTTCCTGCCATGATGGATTCAGTGTATTAATAATGGACAGGGTCACTATTATTCTGGGACATCCAATTTAAAGTGATGAAAAAGTAATACAGTGAAGCTGAGTACAATGAGAAATACGAAGAAAGAGATATAAAGGGGTTTCTTAGAATGTAGAGATGTGCAGAATATCATATTAGTCCAGTGTAAATTACTCTAGTGCAATTCACTAAGTGCTCAGAGTATTGAAAGCTTTGGCTGGACTCCTGGGAGCAGAAGCATAAAACTTTATAGATTCAGTAAAAGCCTGTGTATGCACAAAAGCAAAAATGTACAGTCTACGCCAGATTTATGAACAGCTATAAGCACATTGTTTTTATTATATATCTCAGTCATCAGGAAATATACACACAAGCACCAACCTAATGACAACTCCCAAAAGTAGCGGATTCCGAGTCCATAGTTCCACCAGCTAGCGTCTTTAGAAATTTAATTTGTGAAGTCATAATTTTTGGGGAACTTACTAAACATATGGCTTGACTATGCTGGAACGGAAATGTCAATATGTCAAGAGATCTATGACGTCTGAGCTCACTCCATCTGCTAAGGAGGACCATATGATGCAGCTAAAAGTTCTGTAAAACTTGGAGAAGTTTAGCTTAACTTTAGAAAATCTAATCTGTTCCAGTTTTCCAGTAAGTTGTGCATGGAATTTCATCATCTTTTTGGGGCATATGTGTAGTTTTATATTGTACTCTACAAAAGTCACAAAGTGCACAATAAGTCTTAACAAAACTGAACAAAAACTGCAATTTTATTACTACATTTTTTCCATACATGCTTGTTGTGCAGGGATACTTCCCATTGTCCCATTTTCCATTAGCAAGGACTCTTTTACAATTAAATAATAGAAGAACTAATCTGAAATGTGGCTTCCCAAATTAATTGTGTCTTTATCTCTTTCAGTGTTAATGTGGGATATTTGGAAAGAAACAAAGTCAGAGGAAGGAGAAAGTGACAGTAAATGATTTCTTGACTTGAAGAGGTGTGAGATGATGTTTGAGAAATTAGCCAACGGAGGGGGTGTCCCCTAATACATGTATTCACCCCTGTCCCACACTGGGTGAATTAATTGAATCTATTCATCACAGTGACTGGATCAATTTACCCTTTGAGGACACCGGCCCCCTTTATACAAAATTAAGTCAATCTGATTTACCAAACTCCTCCTCTTTACTCTTTTCTCTCTCTCTCTCTTCTGCTGTTTTGTTATCCGTCTTTCCTCACTCAACATATTCTCTAAAAGCCTTAGGGCAGAGAGAAAAAGCACAAAGTATATAAATAAAGAGGCACGCACACACAGTGATGAGAAATCCACTCCAGGGTAATGGAATATAAAAACAACGTCTCCCTAATTTTCAATCCAATTATTTTATGATTAATTCTTTAAAGGCAGACTGGACTACAAAATGTGGTCATCATTCACTTCACCTGATTAGCTAGCCAGTCCTTTGCCAAAGGAGTTGCGGGCAGATTTGGTGCTGCAGCAAGAAACTCAAGGAACTGCAGAGGAGAGGCAGATTATAATTACATTGTTATGCAGATTACGGATATTGTCTGAGGTGGATGGTCTGAGCGTGTAGGTGCATGTTGAATCAGCCCCTCCGCTTCCCCCTCCGGACTCTTTTTTCCTCTTTTCTCACTCCCACTGGCTTGACAGGAAACAAGAGAACAAGAGAACCATTTATGGTTTGATATTTTGAAGCCTGAGGATAATTATCACGACATACAGTTATAGCTTGTTTTTGCTCATGTTGGACACGAATGGGTGAGCATTCAAAACGTACAAATACAGCATAATGAACCCGCCCAGTGATTGTGTTCTATTGCAAAGCACCTCCAGTTTACATTTCCCTGAGGCTTATCAGTACTGAAAATGTATTTTCACATTTGACACCAGCCTGATTTGGTTTATCCAATAATGAAACCTAATGTTTTGCATCAGGAAGGTCAGCGCTGTTGATGAGTGGGCCACTATAAATGTTTAAGGTTCGGATGTACATCCTGTATAACTGAAGGATTTATTTTGACACTGTGTTTGTGAATGTTTTCATTTTGTCCATCCATTTTTGTTTCTATTGTGTGACCCTGTCTGACTTTTTTTCTCATACAATAATCCTTAAGCTGTTTTAATGCTATATTGCTTCAGGCAACAAAATGTTATACTGGCCTTAAGTCATTACCTATTCTTTGACACCTTTTGTGCTTTATTGTCCAGGTGAAGATTGGAAATGTGAACTTAAGTGAAACTGTTCAGTGTCTGACTCACTCCCGATGGGTGTCACACCCCTTGTCACCAATTCTGTTCATAACTTTCATAGACAGAATTTTTATGTGCCATGGGGCAAAGGGTGTCATATCGGTTGGTCATTCAGAGAGATGAGACCCCAGCTCACACTGGGCTGGTTTGCAACTGAGTGTGAAGCAGCTGGAATGAGAATCAGCACCTCCAAGACTGAGGCCAGTGTTCTGAGTCGAAAAAGTGAGGATAGACTACTTCATGTTGAGGAGGAGTTCCTGCCTTAAGAATTAAAGTTCAAGTATCTTGAGGATCTTGTTCATGATTGAGGGAGGTAGTGAAGCTAGAAACTGACCGGCAGATTGGTGCAGCCTCTGCAGTGGTGCACATACTGTACTCGTGATTGTGGTGCAGAAAGACCAGAGCATAAAGGTGAAGAAGTCAGTTTACTTGTTGATTGATAAACCTACCCTCACCTTCAGTCACGAGCTGTGAGTAGTTACTGCAAGTAGTAGTGAATCACAGTATAGCCATTGTTCTCTTCTTTATCGAAAGAATCCACCTGAGGAGGTCAATCCAATATCCAAAATCAATCATTACATTCAATTGTCTGCCTAAAAACACATTAAAATGCAACTTTATGTTTGGTACCAATTCTGCTTAGATAAATATATTGTAATCCCTAAGTTTCACATCAACGCCAATTCACACAATGTATTTCATAAGGACGTTAATTTCTTTAATAATAATTAAAGTTCCAAAGATGGCTTACATGAAGATCTCCGGTTTTCAACTTTAACCAAAGATGGTAGATGTGCTTTTCATATGGGATGCAATGCTTATTACCACAAAAAGGCAAGTCAGAAAATGGTTTTTACCAATCCTGATGAGTATATTTTTGTCTTCTTTGTTAAGCACATTGAGTTTGCATGTATTGCAAAGTGCTATATAAATAAAATTGCTTTTGTCATTTATTTTATACTTAAAACACACTCAATTTCTTATAGATACACTAACCACCAAGATAAACGTTGCTGAGACAAACTTTCCCCACTGTAGTAGAAGACAAAAGCGTTGTGACAAATGCAACAAAAATTAAAAAAAAAAAACACTATAATGTGATGGGCTGTTATATGCCTTGAGGCTAAAGCGCTGAAATGAAGTGTTATTATAAGGAGACAGAACTTAAATCCTGAGCCAGAAAAAGTCCCAAAGGTTTTGTAAGGGCTTGTCACCGTAGGGTTAATTTAGAACGCACTTTTTTTGAGAACACACAAATCTTTTTGTTTTTGTTTTGTTGGCACTTGCCATTAAGATCCAATTAATTCTATTTTGTTTTGAGAAATTTCAGTAAGTGTTTGTACCGCGCTGTACCGTGAAGAAACATTAAGAAAAGTTGACCCATTAATTTCTCAACATGAAATATTTTTTGGAAGATAATAAATCTTGTCTTCGGTTAAGTGTTAAATAATGCATATTGTACGTTCACAATTTCTGCAAATTTCTCTCCGGTGTAATGAACTTTACTTCAATTAAGAGTTCACCACCTTAATTAACCCCTTGATTTTTTTTTTTTTTTGACTTTGTAAAACCTTTTTGATGACTTGCCAAAAGAAAGCACCTATCAGGAGCTGTCCACTCATCCATCACCCTGCTGTTGGGTGGACTTTAATGACCTTTCATCTATTATATCCCACTGGCAATAGTCCATGAATATTTCATTACAACAAGGTTGAACTTTATCATTTACAATGTAACCATATAAATTCATGGTTTCCCTCATTTCACCCAATTTTTTGTTACATTGATCTTTATCAATCTTTAGTAATATTCATACACCCTTTCAAAATAATGATTATGTTAGAAGTAGAAGCTTTTATTCTATAATGTTTAAATGCAGAAACAGAAGAAATGCTTTACAACAGGATCAGTGAATATCAAACCAGAGAGGTCTAATTCATAATGTACATTTTAGCCACCATACAAAAACCAATGATCTTTATTGTCCATTGGCAAGGCGTGCTGTTACACAAGAGTGTACCTCTTGGCTGCATTGCAGATATAAAATTCATATTCTGTGGCCGAAGCTTGATCTTCCTCCTTCTCCCTGCAACAATGCCTGAACAGAATGTAATCATGGTAGAAACAGGGCATCAGTCTTTTGCTGCACCTGCCACTCTGTATTTATTTCCAGTGTTCTCAAAAAACAACAAAGCAAATGTTAGTGTTTAATATGCAAAAAGTCATCGTCAAAGCTCATAAAAGTGTAAAAACATGAACTGAGTGGACTATGGTCGTTGCTGTGGTGACAAGCTTTGCGTTTATGAATCTTATAACCTCAAATCAACTGTCAAACATCTGCTCAAATGTGGCATAAGAACAAATAAGAAAAAAAGTCATGCTGTTCTCTAGGTCAACACTTCACAGTATAAATTTATCTTGCAACAGCTGGCTGTGAGCATCGTGTTCTAAATCTTTCCAGATGTAAAATGCACAAGCCATAATTGTTTCTGCCAGACAAAAAATGCCTCCCACTGAAATATTGCAGTTGTTTCTGTCTCACAGAGAACTGAGCAATTGTTCAAACATCCAGTTTTGGCTGTTCTGGAACCAAGCCAGCCCTATAATGCTGGGAGGAGAACAACAAAAGACCAAAAAGAAAAAAAAAAGAGAGAACTACATGTTCCTTCTAATACATCTATTTCTATATAGCTCACGCATAAACAACAGGTGAGCAAAGACAAAGACAGCAGGAGCAGCAACAACAAAAATATAGAAACACAACAATAATGAAAGAACAGGAATAGGAGGAGGAAAAAAAAGATGACTAAGTGGTTGAGCGATCAACCCAGAAATTGAATGAGTAATTCAACAACAGTATGAGGTGAGGGACTAAACTGATCAACCTCCTGACTGACAGTGAAACTGCTGACTGGTTGCCTGAGTGACTGATATCCATGTGAAGCTTTACTGATTCGTAGCATACTAATCATGACATTGCACAGGCAGGCAGGGCGAGAGGGTGAAAGTGAGAGTGAAGGCATAAAAGAGCAAAAATGGAAGGAAAAAATAGTGAGAAATAGAGCCAGAGATGGAATAGCAGTAGGTGAGCAGAGGGAGCTATGTGAGGCTTCGCTGGAGTGCAGTTTCAGGTTGCTCCAGATAAGACTCAAACAGGAAATTGCAATATGGTGGTAAAGTGTCTCAAGTGGAATACTAAGAGACTCTTTCTGCTTCCATAAGCCTTCAGCAGAGGACAGTATGTCATTGAAATCTTTTAATGCATTTTCTTGATGATTATTACCACAGAGGTCAGCTTGGTAATAGCCCTTTAAATGTTTGTAATTGCCCTAGTTATGAAGCCTCAATTTCTGCCTTACACTGCACCAAGCCAGCAGTATGTTTTCACCAGGACAAGTGGAGCATTTTTGAGAAATGTTTTACTGTTTACAAGATTTTTTCCAATTGTAATTTTTAAAGTACTCAAGAAAACATCTCATCCAGATAGAGGGTGTTTACATATATATATTTTTCTGCATATAATTCCTTCTGCTCCTGCAATCCTTTGAGAGGCTTCAAAGGACACATTTAAGTTTCAGCAGATCTGCCAAGTATCCAGCAGGGGGGAGTGCTGATCTCTACTAAAAGGGACAGAAAACACGCACCTATAAAAATCACATATTTGACCCACAACAGATCAATCTTAGAAAGGCTGTTTACAACCATATGAAACAGTGCAATCCTTTAACTTTATGATAAATATTTCTTGACCATTTCACCTCCCACCTAAGACAGAGCTTAATGTTTTAAAATGAACCATCAACCTACACTTAAAGAGAAGTTACTGACACAATGTCATCAAACTGCTGACTAAACTTTTTTTTTTTTCAAAGCGGCAAAATTGAAATCTGCACGTCCACTTACCAGTAGAATCACGTGCAGTAAATTAGGGACCACAGGTAAACATTCCACAGGGTATGCAGCATGGTGCAGATAGGAACACCACCTAATGAAAAATGACTAACTATAACAATACACCAATGCTGTGCCGCATTCTCCCACAGACAAACACACACACAAAATACACTGGTGCTGCAACAGACTGTGTTCTGCTTATTCAAGAATGCAGTTCATTTTCAAGCATTTTATTGCATGTACCAAAGTGATTGTATATTGGGTTCTGAATGCGTTAGAATATGACGGTGACCTACATCTAAATACTGTGCCTGAAGGTATCCTGCACAGACCAACTCAGTTTTGCAGAGAACTGTGTGTGTTAATAGTATTTTCCAAATATAAGATGTAATATTGAGCTCTTTCTTGTTATTTGAGTGGGTGCATTATAGAGCTGAAACTCTCAAAGCTTGGCACAATCGTATATGAAGCTTTGAATGTGGTTGTGAGTGTAATTTAAACCAGAATATATTTGTGTTTGTGTTATAAAAAGTAATAGTAACATGTGAAACACTAACCCTCTCTTGAAAGTTATACAACTGATGATGTCATGTGCTTGGAGGGGTCCAGGAAAAATGACTCAAATGCAAGAGTTTCAGGTAAAAGGAGACAAAAGAACGCTTTTTACGGCCTTTTATTAAGGCTGTTTTCAAAAGTTTCAAAAGTTAAAGGCTACACACACACACACACACACACACACACACACACACACACACACACACACACACACACACACACACACATACACAAAATAAAATAGGAAGTAACTGAACTTGGAAATATGCAATACAGAGACTGAGACTTGACAACAAGAAAACACTAAGAAGGCTGGACTAATAAATACCAGAATTTGAGTGAACTGAAAACAGAATAACAATGCTAAGAAAAAATAATATTACAAGAATAATCACAGAAACAACGACAAAGCTCAATCTACAAAAGTAATTGAAACTAAAGCTCTAGAATAATGAAAAGCAAACTAGAAACTCTCATTAACAACCAGAAATTCAATAAAACCCAATAAAAAGCCAACGGTCCATTACAGATGGTGTTTCTGCTTCCATGAGAATGTGAGGATTTACTTGGGTCTGAGTGATGCAAATTTTGATTTGGTGCAAGGCTATGTGCAGATATTATTTGTATTGATATTCAGTGTGACTGTTTGGATTTGACTGTTGTCCAAGTGCAATCTGCAAGTGACTATGACCCAGCTGATAACCAGTTCTTTAAATTCAGAATGTAAGTGGCGCTCACTGCAGAGTAAAATGAACAGAGGTTGACCTTGCCCAGGTTCTACGTTGGAAACAGTTTTAAATTAGTGTGTCCTCCACAGCTGTGATAGTAACTACACAACAAGAAAATACAATATGAAAACTTAATTTAAACTTTTTTTTTTTTTCCAAAAACAGCGATCACAGTTAAGTTAACCGTCTGGGGTCTAGGGCATAATTGAATACTTTACCTTTATATTTCTCCTTTTGCTTCTCTGTTATATTTCTCCATGTCTGTCTAGTCAGGTCAACCTCACATGTCTGAATTTACAGTTATTTTATTTATTCTATTTTGACATGCTTTTTTAATACAATTGACCTAAAATCCCACACACAAAATCAGAGTAGCAAGTAAGTACAATACTTTGTTACTTTACTTAAATAGCTTTTTTTCTGACTACTTTTTACTTTCTACATTTTTAAACAAATATCTGTACTTTCTACTTCTTACATTTTCAAATTAGGCTCGTTACTTTGGCTTTAATGCTTTTGGAGGGAGTTATTATTTCATCACTGCCAGCCTCCAAACATCAAACCTAAACAGTAACACATGACAGGCAGTCCGGTTCGTTTATCAGTTACCAGAGAATGTCGCATAAAAGAGATGATATGTGCTAAAGTCAGTGGTTAAAAATGGGTTGTGTTTTCTGTTTTTGTTGGGGTTTTTTGCCACAATACAAAAATGACTGCAGGTGTTTATAAATTGCGGTTGTGGTGCTTCAGCATCTAGCTAGCCCTACTGAAGATGATCGAGCATAAAGGGAGTGACTTTTTTTAAGTGTCATGTAATTTCAAATGCATTGTTTCTATCAGGTCAATGAACATCAGCAAACACACAAAACCTTTGTGTGCAGTTTGTCGTACAGTGGTTGCTAACTAAAGGTGGAGAAAGATAAGAAAAACAGGACAGGAGAGTTATTGCAGGAAAAACAGGTTAGTTTGCTGTACTGTGACAGATTTAAAGTAAAGAACAGTATGTGACTGGTGCACGGTGGCTGTGGTTTCATGATCAGATTTAGGTTACATCAAGTGTAGCAGAGATTAATATGAAGCCAATAGAGATCTATTCACAAAATTCCACCTTCACACCAACTTATTGCAACTTACAACTAACTATACTGTCTAGTATAAAAATGGCATAAACAGTGTACTGTTGGTGTAGAGGATGGAAATCAGCCAGGACAACTTCTGAAACATCTGCTCACATCTTGCTGAATTCAGCTGTGTAAATCCACAAAGAGCAGCTGATCACAGGAGCTCTCAATAGAAATTGTTGTGAGTTATGATTCTTTTTCCCACAGCGAACCCAATTTTAGGGTTTCCCCCACTCGCTGAATCTACTTTAACCACTGACTGTACACATTTTCCTGTTTAGAGATAGATATATGTTTTTTATTTTGCGTCTTTTTCTTCAGATTCAAGCTGAGTATAGATACAATTTAAAAAAACTTAGACTACAGTTTGTATTCCCTTCAACTGATATTATTTTGGCATTATGTTAATATAGCACAAGGTTCAGTTAGCTTTGCACAAAAATAGGAACAGCCTCCAAAGAGCTACTTTTAACTTTCTTATTTTCAGTACATTTAAGAACCTGTACTGTTTAACTTTTACTTGAGTAAAGAAGTTGAATAAGTTCTTCAACTTTTATTGGAGAATTTTTAACAGTAGTATTTGTAGTTCTAATTAAGTACAGAATTTCTGTAATTTTGCCAACTGTGGTTGCCATATAATTGTTGGGTGACAACAATTATATGCTGTGTAGCAGGTATGTTCGCTGTGTCTTTTTTTTTTTTTTTTGGGGGGGGGGGTTATTCAGAGTGCTTGCTAGAGCTGCCTTAGAAAACTATGTTTTTACCATTTCTTCCAGCACTAAACGTGATGATAGTATTAAGAAAAAACATTGGGTATATTTTTTTTGATTTCGTGTGGCCTATGGACACAATTTAAAAGCTTGTATATAGTTTGAAGTCCACACTTTCAATGTGACCAGATCTTGTCGCTATGCCATCTTAAATCAGTCATTTTATTTGGACATGCCAGCGTGACCCCAGAGGGTTACGTCTCTAAAGTCAAATAAGCAGAGATAATGTGGGAAGTTTATTTTAATGCAAGAAAGAGGCAGAGGAGGTTCTCAGAAAGCTGGATTTGATTGGCAGAGGTGAAAGTCCACTGAAGGTGTGACAGATTGTTGGCTAGAATGAGGCTGGCAGATCTGAAAGAGCTGTAACAGAGCTGAAAATCAATTGGTAGCTGCAGTGGTTGGGTTTGCCACTATAAAAGATCAGAGTAGTATAAATGGACATTATTATTCTAGGTTTAGTTCAGTGTCAAGTTTACGTCTTTCTGTTTTGTTTCTTGTGTCCTGTTTTACTTTGAAGGTTCACATCTTATGTCAGTGTATTCAGTTTTACTTCCCCTGTCTCGTTAGCCTAATTTCTCGCAGCTGTCTCTCCCCCGTTTCCCATTCCCTGATTACTCCCCTGTGTATATAAGCCCTGTGTTTTCCTTTACTTTCTGTCGTGTTTTACTCTCGAATTATTGTGTGTGGTTTGTTTACCTGTCCGTCAATTTTATTTCTCCCCAGTTTAGCTAGTCTGCTGTTCAGTCTGCAACCTGCAATAAAGCTGTTTATTTAAAGTTCACCTTTGCCTCTGTGAGTCCTGCATTTTGGATCCTTTCTCTCTGCCTGCTTGCACACAGCCAAGGTACTAGATGGATATACTGCAGTGTTTTAATAGGTGTGGCAAGTGAGTGATGATTTAATCTGTGAAGATAGATGGGGAAGTAGTGTTGAGATATATAATCAGAAGACACTGGAGATAAGTAATATAAAGGAAAACAAAATTACATTTAATTTGTGAATATTAAGAAATGTTAAAATGCTCAAAAGTGAAAAGAATTTAGTATGGTTAAGGTTAATGTAACTCTAACTGTGAAAGTAATAAATGCATTAATTAAAGAAAGCCTATGTCTGTGAAGGTTCTCAGTCATCCAAGGTCAAATGGTGGGGAGTCCCAGATATAAATCTGGGACTCCCCACCATTTGACCTTAGAACTGAAGAAGCTTCTCGGATGAGAGGTGAAACGTCTTCAAGCAACTTAAAGAAGTCCAGACGCTTTTCTTTGCAAGCTCCTTTGACTAAAGAAAGCCTACTTCCTCTTATAGTAAATATTCTGCTTTCAAAATAAAATAAAAAGGAAAGAGATTGCATTAATATATGAACACTTGATTGGAAACTAGTATATCTGGAGAAAGATGAATATGCTACCAATTAAAAAGTTGTATGCTCTGTTAGCTAAGAGGCTAAGATATGCTAAGCCAGCTGTGAAAACAACATTAGAGAGAGAAGAGCTGGTTTCTGACCTGACTTTTCAGTAGTAGTAGTTCTCTAGGTCATTGTGGCTGCAGGGGCAGTGACAGTACTGTTCCCCAATGCCTTGCTGTAGGATCATCTCCATCTGGTCCTTAAAAGTGAGCTCTGCAGCCTCATTTACACACCCCCGCACTGATGCTGCCCTGTCTGGAAACCTGATGGGACAGTTCAGGGCAAAAGTCATCATGCTGGTTTAAATATAGCACACACAGAGCTTGAAGGGATTGAATAGAGGCCAGGGTCAGGGGATAAACCCCTTTAAAATATGGTAGTCCGAAGTGTTCCTTAGTTCATGGTAATATGGGTTTTAGAGAGAATTTAAGCTTAAGTGTAATGTCATGCTGTAAGTGTTAAGTGGGCTTCTGCAGCCTGTCTCATGCAGCACAGCATCATCATAGTTCCTGGGGATGTAGTGAAAACTCTTTTTCCTCACAGGCAAGAGAAAGGGGAACACCTGGTAAGAGTCACACAGGTGCTGTGAGACAATTGCCATACCATACTAGGATTATGACACACTTATATTCAAGACAGGTACTTGGACACATAAAATACTATGCAAATGTTTTGAGACGCCCAACATTTTTAACCAAGCTTTCGTGTCTTTCTTCAGGAATTGTTCTCCAGGCTTCTTGAAGGAAATTCAAAGCTCCTCTGTGGCTGCCTTTTGTTCTGTTCTCTGTCAAGATGATCCCACTGTTCCCCAATGTTTCAATAATGCGGAGGTCTGGGCTCTGGAGAGGGCAATTCATGACTGATAGTGTCCCATTGGGTGTTTTTCTATCCAGGTATGCTTTTACTATACTGGCACTGTGTTTGGGACCAATCAAACACTTTGCAGACTGTAGTGGATCAGAATCTGACTGTACTTTTCTGTGTTCATAATTCCATAGATTTTGATCCCTAAAACCACTGGTTGAAATGCAGCTTCAATGCATGACAGAGTCTCCACCATGTTTTACAAATTGTAGACTGTTGTTGCTGTTCTGAACTCCTCCAAATACACTCATGATGATTTGAACCCAAAATTTTAAACTTGGATTCATCACCCAATAAGACCTGTTGCCACTGTTTGCCTCCCTTAAAAATGGCTTCTTAACAGCTACCCTTCCACTGACCATTTCCAACAGAGATAACTAACTGATATTACAATGTAAGGTTGATGCTGGGAGTACAAGTATTATTTTAAAGACATTTTTTTTCTCTTGAGCCCTATCGTCAGCAAATTTCAACAAACCCCCAAACCTTTTTGCTGGGTTGAAAAGAAAGTATGGTTAGACATATTGAGAAAACACCAATCAAGTCAGTAATACCAGCAATCAATTTATCACTTTGACAAATTGATTGACTGTCAATGTACTGGGACAGTTCTAATCTACCCAGACCTCACTTTGTAATCCATAATCCAATGGACCTAAAGGCACTGTCACTTTGAGTGTCTTGGTAATAGACACAGCACAATTCACCCAGAGGTCCTGTGTCCAAGCCCCAAAGTACAAGAACTGTTAGTTTTAATGTTGTGGCTGATGGATTTTTATGGGCTCAAGGTAATCCTATAAATAACTCTTGATCTAATAATGACTCGCGTAACTATGAGAGATTAGGATAGAGGCAATGCAAATACCTAAAGGAGGTGAGTTTTATGTCTGACCCAGACACTGAAACACTCCATTAACATGCGATTATAGACAGTACCTATGGGCACATGAAATGAAGGTCAATTGCAGAATGGCTGAATGGTTTGAGGGCAGACTGCCACAGCTCAGGCAGAGATTCTTTAGCTGATGGCACATAGTTTGATGCTTCCCTTGAGCTCTCATATTACTGGTGAAATCAGTAGTTAGGTTGCATGCTCAGGTATGTAAACCTTTCTGAGTTTTGGGAAAAGAAACAAAGAAACAAACAAAACAACAACAACAAACCTGTATGCCACTAATCAGCCTTTCAAGACATTGGCAAAGTAAGTAATGACAAAATGAAAATGGTGGTTATAAAATTTTAGTGACAGTCCAGCTTTTACCCGCTGGCTCTATAAACCTTTTCACTCCTTGACTCAGTTATTTATGGGAATACATTGAAGCAATATACACAAAGCCCACAAAGGCTTAACCTGCCTTACAGCATCCCTTCAGTGATGGAAACAGAAGACAGAGTTTACTTTGCCACAGCATCCTTTTATTTGTGACATGCTTCTGTCCTCTGTTTTCCCTTGATGTGTGGAGTGATTTAGTAATATGAAAGATCAATGTTTCTTTATTAATCCCTAGCAATAATAGTGTTACCTGGATCTTAAGCAATATTCCAAATACTGATGTCAATTAAGAAAATATACTGTACTTATTGTATGTGCTTCTTTTCAACTTCAGTCACTGCAACAGTAATAACTTTATTGTCATCTACACCTAAGGATTTGACAAACTGGTGATATACTAGGACTTTCTTGTTGATACCAGAGGTCAACTGGTGAGACTGGCCAGACTGCACCAAAATTGGACAATAGAAGACTGGAAAAAACTTTGCCTATTCTGACGAGTTTTGATTTCTCCTGCAGGATTTGAGTGGTACAGGGTCAGGTTTTGCATAAACAACATCAAAGCATCCATCCTGCCTTGTATCAGTGGTTCAGGCTGCTGGTGATTGTGGTGGAACATTTTCTTGACACACTTTGGGGCACTTAGTACTAATAGAGAATTATTTAAATTCCATAGCCTACCCGAATATTGTTGCTGACCATGTTGATCCCACTGAACCCATCTTCTGACGGTTGCTTCAAAGAGCATAACATGCAAATGAACATGAAAATGAGTTCATTATATTCAGTGGCCTCCATGGTCACCATATTTCATTCCAATAGAGCACCGTAGGATGTGGTGGAATTGCAATTTGCGTCATTATTTTGCAATCTTGAAATCTGCAGAAACTGCAATGCTATCATATCAATATGAATAAAAATCTCCAAACGTTTCCAGCACCTTGTTTAAACTATGTGAACAAGAATTACAGCATTCCTGAAGGCAAAATGGAGGTCCAGCCCAGCATCAGCAAGGTTTATCTAATAAAGTGGCTGCAGAGTGTATGTTCGGGATTTGCCATAGCTGGCAAGATGTGTTGTAATGGCTGAATCAAACATTACATTCAGATGCGATCAATGTCCAATGGTCAAACACAGGTAGATGGTTCAGGAAGCAAACAGTTAACTAAAGGGACACAATCTGAAAACAGCCCAAAAATTTCAACAAGCAAATCTGACGGAGTGGTCTAAAAATGTCAGGGGTCCAAATGAGAGACAAGAAAATACTGGAAAGCAACAAACTGCTGAGATAATCTGACAGTAAATAAAGGGAAACATTCACTATCTGTGCTGAGTGAATGATTTGCTGTTGGGAAACAGGTATGGCAGGCCTGTGTCTGAAAAACAGAAACGAGTGGAGGCAGCAGAACTAGCAATTGTAAAATGGAGTGGGCTGTTACGTACATTATATCTTTAGCTATGCATAACTTTGCTAAGGGCATTTTTGCAGTCATCCACTAGGTTCTATAGCAGTAATGCAAATTTGGCTCAGGGATGCTGCCCTGAAGTGTTGGGATAATGAAACCCTCTTTGGAGCCTCCATGTCAGTGTCAGCACATTCAGTAGCTAAAGTGGTAATAAACTGCTCTGGCATACAGGCTCCCAGCCTTCATGGGTACAGCTCACACAATATTGGCTAATGAGGCTCAGGATCTGTGCGTGGTTTTTATGTTTGGACCATGTCCTGAATAACTTTTTTTAAAATGTTATTTATGTATTTTGCATTGTATTCTCAATTTTATTGTTGAGACTAAGATGGATTAATCATCTGTAATGTGCAATTTCCCACAGCTTCTTTTGGAATGGTATGCCATACCATTGTGACTTAGTGGCTCTTAGTTTATACAGGTTTATAGTCTATGACATTTTATTTCATCTAAGGGAAGCTTTTACTGCCTTTACCTTTGGAAGGCTGGATAGCGTAAACGTTTAAAACCCACAAGAACATAAATGGGAAAGAAGGTCAAAGCACACTGAGTGCGCTATTAATAGGACTTATTTTCTGTGGTGATATTTAAAGCACATTTCTAAACCTTTCTGAAGGTACACTGTTTTTATACCATCTTTCTTTTTGTCTTCTTTTCTATATTTTGTTTTCCTTTTAACCCAACAAATGAATTCTCTTTGAACTTGTAAGGACTTTTGATGATCAATAAATGAAACTGAAATCATTTGGAATGTAGTGAAAACTTCTGTGAGTTAGAACTTTACGTTTTCCCACACTGAAAATGTAAGCGCTTTAAACCTTAGCACTCAAAGTGAGGTTTTATAGTTTTATTCTGTTACAGTAATTATTGTAAAGACCCTATGCACAGAATATACATTCTGAATTATTTTAATATTGCCCTCAACATGACACAAAGGGCATTTCAGTTTCATTAGCTGTAGTTACTCATTTTATATGAGCCACTTAAAGCTCTGTTGTCAGTCTGCATAGTCTTCTGAATTCTCGACTTAGTAAAACTGAGACAATATTTTTCAAATGAAGACTGAAATAGACTTACTAATATACATGGTATTTAGCAATTAGCTGACATTTGTCCAAAGCAATGAGTGAGCTAGCAGCAGGAATTCACTGATTTCCTCTTGATTGTGAAATTAGCTGCAGCTCAGATTGAGAGAGCCTCTGATTACAGAGTAATGACTTTGGGTTTATTCTGGTAATTTTAGTATCTGCTTTGTAAATGATACAGCCTGTAAGTTCTCGTTGTTATGTTAATACCAATTCTCTTTTCAGAAACCAAGTGAATAAATTAATTAATATTAGGTAGTGACTGTGTTTCTTGGTATGGGAAGATGCAGGGAAATCTGGAAAGCTGTTCTCATTTAGCCGACAAGCTTTATTTCATTATGAAGTGTTCGATGGCTCTGCTGCAAAGTAATTTTGAATCCAAGTGGAAACCATGCAGTAATGCTCTATTCAGGAACAACAATGTGTTTTTTTTTCTCTATCATGTGAGGTTTTTGTAAAGCTGCTCAAACACAAACAACCATTTAAACTCCCTCTACAGACTCAGACACTCCACACGTACACATGCAAACAAATGTCAAAACCAATTGCACATCTACTGCAAAACCAAGTGGTACCTCCAAAAGAGACTGAAAATGGTTGCAGCTATGAATAATGCACAGGCCTGCAAATAGGTTAGGATTGATTTAAATGTATTACTTGTTGCAAAGTGATTTGATACCATCATTTATTCTCTGAATCGCTCAAATGCACAAGAGCACATGGGGCATGCAGGAAAGCCTCTGAATAATTATATGGCATTAGATGGAAATGGAAACTGCAAGCAAAAAAACTTAATTCACTAAAGGTGTATTGTCATGCATATATATGTACATGTGTATAATGCAATTCTGTGCTTCTGAGTGCATTTTAATTGACCTGAAAAGGGAAATGAATCTTAAATGTAATGTGTAGAAAAAGAACCCTCAAATACGTATGATCTGTGAGCCTACTCAGTGTTAGTATGCCAAAGAACCTGCTTGCCAGTTGATTTCAGCTCACTTTTGGAACAATACTAAACATAAGGCTTAGCTAATAACGGCGGACAGCAAGTGAATGACCTCTACTTACAAAAGACAAGGATAGTTGCACCTTGTCTATAGCTACTGTATATTTCATTCTGACACTGCATTTCTGTAGCTCAAACAGTCACAATGAGAGCTGAAGCATACACAGCTGATAGTCACATACCCACAGAGTCTGGATAAGGAGTTTCTTTTAACCATAACAAGTCCATATGTTTAATGACACAAATGTCCTAACAGCTAGCAAACCATGGTTTTGAATTTTGCTATGACATTTATTTTAACTAGAGCATATAAATTTGCATGCCGTTATCAGTGTTTATACCATTTCACATCACATCTTTCATGCATTGTTCCTTTTGGTTTGCATTAGCAAGTGAACTACATTAAAGATAGAGCTGTAGAAATCTACAAGAAGAAAACTGTGTCTATATTAAAAAAAAGAGATTAATTTTGAAATTAATTAGATTAAATTAAGTTAAATTCACGTGAAGAGCAAAACAATGCCATGTGAGGTGCCAGAGGCAAGTGGTAATAGCACAAGTCTTTTATTTAACTTTGATTCTGTTGAGAATAGACTCCTTGATATAGATCAGAGTTAAAGAGAATATAGTTTGTGATTGCTTGCAACATTATAATATTGCGGTTAATGAGTGTAAGAATACAAAATAGAAAATAGGCCTGGGATGGGAACAAAGAACTGAGGTGCAAGGACAATTAACCCCCACCCCCAGGGCATGAAGCAAGAGTTACTGAGGGTGAGGGGCAGACAAAGGGCAAACGGACACTACCTTAAAAGGAGGTGGGGGTCAGGGTGTCAGTACCCTTGGCCACTGTACTAGTGTATTTCCATTGTGGGGGTGTTTACTGTAGGGGGGAGGAGACCAGAGGTTATAACTGTAACTGTTGTGTGGAGTTCTTTAGATCAGCCTTTAGCATAGGACTGCATAGGAATGCAGTGTGCTGATCTCCAGATGCATCTGTAAGAATAATGGGTAATAAAAGGATTGTGTAAAACATGGAAACATCTCAGAGTGATCTCTACCAGGACCAAAAGAATCGCAGAGACCGGCGTTTGTCTCAACAATTCCTAGACAGTTACTACTGCTAAAGGCTGTAAAACCTGTGAAAATACAGTTAAAAGACCAATGTGTTCACAGGCTGTTCACAGGCTGTATCGACAGATGTGTTCTTCTTAGTTCATGTGATTAGCAGGTTAAAAGTTTATTTCTCCTAAAATATTTATTAACTTATCATAAGGTATTCTCATTGTTATCTGTAGTTTGTGGATTTCAGCTTATTTAAAAAATATGACTGTAGGCAGAAACTAGATTTAGTAGAGCTGAGCATCTTCAGTTATCAAAGCCCCCAACTCCCAAGTAAACTATAATAGACTAATCCTCATCTAGCATTATTATACCAGGCACTTTTGTATAATAGTTGACGTCTGTATATGTAGTTTTACTCACAGCTTTGTGTTTCATGCTGATGTTGGAAGTGGGTAACATATGAGACCATAGTCCTGTTTAGCAGTCTTTTTAATTTTTCTCCTTCCACTCTTTATGTCGTCTTACTCTGGCTGTTATGTGCTTGCAACATGACTGGCTGGAACAGTTAATTCCAGCAGTGTCCTCTCTGTTGTAATAAAAGTTCAGTTCAAGATGTGCTAGGTTTAAAATTGAATTATCCTTAGATGTAGTAAGATTTGAACAGAGCATGACTGTGCTTCTGTATGCCTGTGTGTTTGGTTGAGAAAGAGAAAGAGGTCAGGAGGTGGGAGAAAAGAATTGGGAGCTTTCCCCCTGTCAGCATTCAGAGACACTGGATTTCCGTTTATGATACATTTAATAGAAGATTTATAGTACACATGAACAGCCTGTAGATTTCCAGAGTACAGAATCATTTTAGACTTAAAAAAAAACCCAAACACGGTTCATGAATTAAATTGTTTATGTATTGCGAAGCACTGAAGATTGCAATCTCAGATTCAAGTGTATTACAATCCTATACTGATACAAGGAGCATAAAGCTGTCTCTTAAAATCATTGTAGAGAGCCATAGTGACAAACGGCAATGAGGTCGCTAGAGAAGCATAACATTGCCATGAACTGCTGTGTATGCTTGTGCATAAACCATGAAGTAAAAATCTATAAATCACTTGCGGAACTTGACAGAAGAATACCAGATGCAAAAAATGTTGTTTACGCAAAGTGCTGTTGTAAATTCTTTTCCGTGTTGTCATCCATAATATTTGTTATCATTTTTTCCAACATTTGTGGGCCTCCAGATGTATTAAATGAAGTAAAGGGAATTCAGGGTTATATTGTATCACTGCTTACAGTTGGATTATATTACTTTACATTCATTTACAAGCAGTTAAAAGTTTGTACGTGTTGTTTTCATGCCTATTAAGCTGTAAAACCCATTCATTGTTTTGTCTTTTTACGTCTCTGAGCCTGTGGCACCGTGGAACTTTGTTTCCAGTCACCTTTCCAGTCACCGTAATTGTCGTGAATGGGACAACTTTAGTGGACTGGCATAGAGAAGGATAGACAGGAGAAGCCACTCTAGAAGTGTGGAGGAAGAACTAAATTCAGGACTAATCAGCAGTGATGGGAATAATGGCGTTACAAGTAACGGCATTACTTTTTTCAGTAACGAGTAATCTAACTAATTACTATTCCTATCGTTACAACGCCGTTACCGTTACTAACAATAAAATGCGGTGCGGTCGCATTACTATTTTTTAACAAACAGACGGTAGAAGCTGTCTTCACCTTACCGCTTCTTATATCAGTTGCACGGAAGTAGCTGTAAGTAAGTAATCTGGGCGCTACAGCTTTAAGCGCTCCCGCGCTCATTTTCTGGCAGACGATCACTTTTTGGCACAACACCTGGAGCAAAACAATCGCATGTGTGCTGCTGTTTGACTGAGGAAGAATAAAGTAGTCTGGTAAGCCAATCACATGACTACTTCAAGATTACAAAGCAACAAGGTGATATATACCAGTTTTTCAAATTGTGTTGATAGGCCACATAAAACCAGAGTCATGATAAACAATATATACGCGTGTTTTTTCCTCAATAGTTTCGTCACGTTTACTGTTTAAGGACACCGCCAGCAAGCACTCTCTGCTTATGACCAAAAAAATAAAAAAACAAAACAAAAGCAGCCCTTTTGTGTTGGTGGAAAAATGCACCATGTCGACCAATCAAAAAAAAAATGATATGGCAACATGACATTTGGTTGTTTAGGAAGATGGGGAAGTTTTAGGCGTGACGGAGAGAGAGAGAGAGACACACACACACAGGAAGACAGCAGAAACAGAGAGAGAGAGCGAGTTTTGAGATGTGAGAGATTTGTGACGTTTAGCGTGTTTGGAGTGTGCAGTTAATGTGTTGTCTTGTGTAGTTAGTGTGTAGTGTTGTGGATAGTTTTGTGTTGTGTGTCAGAACAATGAGGCGACTGCTGAATGAAAACAGGAGCAGTGATACACCTGCTGCTGTCAGACCTGCAGGTATCAGGCTGTGATGGTCTCCTTTATAGTGGACAGAAATGATTTTTTTGGAGTGGCACAAATAATTTATGTGGCATCTTATTTAATGCAGAACAGCTGATTGTTATATAAATAGTTTGAAATGGTTATTTTAAAAAAAGGTAAAAGGTAAATGGCTGCAAATAACTTTGTTGTTTGCAAAACTTTGTACATAGGATTTTAAAATTGACAATTTATATTTGCATTTAAAGTTATGAAATATGATTCAATAAACATGTTTGTGGTTGTTACAGCAAAAAAAATAACCTTTTTTACTCGGATTTTATGTTTTTTGTCTGATTTTAGATCAATTGTGTTAATACAGTATGTCAAAATGAAAACATAACTGTAAATTCAGACACGTGAGGTTGTGCTGAAAAGGATGATACCAAACAAGGCAAAGAAAATAGTTTTAAAGGTTAAATGTGGAGGGAAAATCAAAAGTAGTTAAAAATGGCCAATTATACCCTGGACCCCAGAGGGTTAAACATTTTTTTATAACGCAATAGTTACTTTTCAAGTAATTAATTACTTTTAGAATATTGTAACTCAGTTACTAACTCAGTTACTTTTTTGAAGAAGTAACCAGTAACTATAATTAATTACTTTTTCGAAGTAACTTGCCCAACACTGCTAATCAGTACAAAGCTTGAACGTAAATAATTTCTTAAAGCAAAAGAAAAAAATCAGGTCAAAATGTAAAAAAAAAAAATACAACAGTCTTTTATTGCAGAGTACACCTCATATGATATGATGGGTTAGTCATGCACTTTGACTGCGCTGAGAGTACAAAAGTGTTTTGCATGTCTGTCAGTTGAAAGATCATAGATATGAAAGAGTATGGCATCCTTTTTATTTTTACATGGGACAGACATGACTGGGGGAAAGAAAAACAGCGGGGAAGAGGAACGATGATAAAGGGCAAAAAACAAAAACCAACAAAACAAACAGACAAAAAATACAAATCAATCACCTGTTGAGAAAAAAGATAAAACAAGCAAAAAAAAAAGAGCAATATAATAAACAACATCATCGCGATGATCTATGTGAATATAACAGTAAATATTGAATATTATTGTGCAGCACGTAGGATCGACAAGAGTATGCCATCTTAATAAAATACTACTGTCCTGGTGTGTGTGGGTGGGTGTGTGCATCTGTAAACATGCATATGTATCTGTGTGCTTGTAAGTGTGTATGTGTGTCTGTTTTCTTGAAAGAGACCAGCTGCTCACAGAAGCACCATTGCTGGCTGCAGGGATGTGATTCCTCATATCAGCAATTCTTATGGATGAGAAATAGAAATGTAAAAAGGCAATGTATGATGCACATCATCAACCACATGCGTTGTATGAATGTATGCATAAGTTCTTTTTATTCTTCTATTTTATTCTTATATAATTTGGTCACTCACAAACGTGCATGTAAGGAATAATCAAAGCTTCCCAAAACTTGTTTTCCTCCACATGTAAAATCCACACATCAAACAGTTTGGGTGTTTCAGTTGGGTGTCTCTGAACCTTTATGGCACCAGGTGTACTTGTCGATGTTAGGAATGTTTAACCTTGTGCTTAGTCATTTTCCAATGCTATAGTATGACATGGGCATTAAATGTACAGCTTACTTCTTATGTTTAAGGGCTACATAAAAGTTCCAATGGTGCCACTTTGAGCAACCTGCTTGTAGAGTGTCAGTGCAGCTGACAGTGATATACAGAGGTAGACTGCAGTGAAAATGAGCTAAAGAAAATTTGTTTTGCAATAACTTAAAAGTGACTCCCAGAATTTTCGGCATCTTTTTGAATATTCTGTTGATGTGCACCGTCCTTTGCTCTCGGGGCTCAAAATTATAAGTGCAGTAACACAAAACAACAAAATTACTAGTAAGCAAAAATAGCTGCCTTGCAATAATGGTAAGATTAAGTGAAATTATGCATCCAAATGATTTAAAATGACCTTATTTGTATTCTGCAGCTCCCAAAGATGATTCTTAGCATTAAAAAGCATTAAAGACTTTCTGATCCATATCAACACTCACACAAATAACAATTACGCAAAGACAATTTAAGTGATCATTTGGATCACACAGTTCATTACAATTATGATGATAAAAAATAAGTATAAGCTATGGAAATTATTATCCACTGCATTATTCATGCACTGCCTAAAGCGGACAGAAAAAGGGAAAAAAAGCACTACTTTGTTAAGTCAGTTTTGCAATTTGAAAGGATTTAAGTAATTAATTGTATCTTAAACATGTTTTACTCTGCTCCTTTACTACATACTGTACATAGAAGGAAGTCAGCGCAAAACATACAGTTCAGGTCAGTAGGTCATGGGATTAAAATTTAATAAGGGACCAACACACTTTTTTATTAAAAAAAAAAGGGGGGGGGGAGGGGGGTTGGTGGGTACAACTGTCTCAGCATTTCATAAAGGCTTTTTTTCTTAATTCTTTTCATAGTGTGAAAACAATACTATTGACTAAATATTGTGAGTAAATATGAATCTTGAAGGCTCTAATTTAGGGAGATGATAAAAAACAGTTTTATCCATTCTCAGTGGAATCCTGTTTGATTCATTTAAAGCTGAAATGTGGATGTGATTTAACTCATATACAATGATTTAGCATAAACAGGTACATCCTTTAGGATATTAATACAAAGACCCAGAAGAGAATTTAACTAAAAGCAAGAGAAGCAGGAGAGCAGTGATGGTAAAGTATTAAGTCTATATGACAGAGCAGGACATGTTTAGTCTTTGGCCCATTTTGTCATGTTGTTTTGATGTCATGTTAGACAATTTCACCCCTCATGCAGTACAACTGACAGCCATTCAAAAAGGGCTAAAATGTGTGGGCATTTCCTTTCAGCTAGCCTCAAAGTGAAAACTCCTGTGTCTAGAAAAGGAAACTGGGCATGACACTGACTTTGACACAATCAATCTGATTCAAGCGCGAGACCGTGCCATAGAGCATACAGTAAGCTTTTTCTAAAGACGATGGTGAGTGGCTCAAAGGATCACTGCCACCTGTTTGACACAAACAGATGTCTTTTACTTATGCCTTGGCAGCTGAGAAAATAGGTTTTGAATTTCCGGGCCTTTTTTGTGTAGCTGTGATGAAAACGGATCTCTTTTAGTACATTGAAGGGTTTCTCGAGTCGTTCATATTAATAACCTGCCAACCTTATGTGCATGTACTGAAGGAACAAAACCACAAAAAGAGGATGATAATCAATGAAACTGGATTGTTATTGCCAGCCACACATAGATCAAAAAAGCAATTGGAATTCTGTTGCCCTGTGTATTTTAAAGTGCTTGAACAGTCAGCCCCATTTAAAAGCCAGGACAGCTGATTGCAGGGCCACCTGCACAAAGTGTGGGGAGGACTACTTACCAGCGTCAGGTTCTATTTGCTGCATTTGCAGCGTTGGTAGGTTACGAGGACAGCTGACCTCAATAGACAAATGCAGGGTGCAGTGAGAATGCCTGCTTGTTGGCTCCAGTGCAGATCACTACAAGTGTGGGTGAGCGCACACTGTTAGATAAACACACAGGAAGACGATTGGAGTCACAGATAAATGCACACAGAGAAGATTGCACCAACAGCCCTGTTCGTGCAAATATTTGAAGGTGCCAACCAAGGGCTGCTGCCGAATGTTAAAATGTGCAAAATCTTTTTTTTCTTTTTTTGCCGCTCTCTTTTGCCAGTTTCATGTGTTACTCAGTTATAGAACAACACAAACACCACACAATCACACACAGAGCAATAACAAGACAAACATCAAAAGGTCTCCTTTCTTTGTCCTTGACAAATATACATATGCGAACACCAATATTTAATACAACATGTGGCCTAATACTGAGTGTTTGCTCAATTCAAGACTATGAAAATGATTCTGCCATATAAAGAGGCAATTACAGAAAACGGTTACATCCACCTACATCGTCTTTAAAGCCTTGAATAGTTTAGTGTCTCTCTAAATATTCAGTATCTATAACTATAACCAGAACTTAATGATTTCTAATCCTAAACTGGTGACTGAGCTTCACTGTTGGTGTCTCTTAGTTGTGTAACTAACAAGTTGGTTTTCAAGAACAATGTTTTAAAATTTGTCTGTAGCAGTAGTTCAGTTTTTCTGTCTTAACCCACTTCGGAAGCTGAAAAGTTCATGGCCCACACATCGCAATTTTTAATCAATGAGTAACAATAACAATGATTCAAGATGGGGATGAGCTCATGGATGAACCTGAGTGCAAAAAGTAATATATTATCTCTATTCAGTGGTAAAGTCCCACTTTTTCAGTGATACAATTTATCAAGCAGCAGAGCTGTGCAGCCCACAGGCATGAGGAAGTATGATTAATACTTACCAAAGGGACAAATAGTTCCCTTAGTCTTTTCAATAGTAATTACAGCAAGATAATAGGTCTCAGGAGACTCATAAAAATTGTTAGCCTGCACAGGCAGTTTTATCAAAGTAATCATCTACTGTGTATTACTATTTATACCATTGCTAAACAAACTCCTGAAAGCCACATAGCATATAATTCAGAGAATTATAAAAAAATGAGTGGTGAAGTTTGAAGTAGATGATGTTGCACTGGAAGTAAGTCTTTTATTTTGGAAAAACAAAGCAAAATAAACCAACTGTTATAATTAATTGTATATTATATTTATACATGTATGCAAGCATAGAAATAGACTAATAGGCCGAATTATACCTACTGATCAAACTAAACCCAGTACAGCAATGTTGACTGAGGGGATCTTGATGTTCCACATGAACAATGAAAAAACCTAGGTCTGTTTCAAGTAAAAACTGGAAAATTCTCAAACATCTAATTTCTCAAACATCTAACTCAAACATTTAATTTCAAACCAATTAAGCATGTATTTATTTGCCTGAGATGGATGCAAATGCATAAAGATCTGGGTATAATTGTTGAAAAGGTCTGACAAAGTGTTAAAGGAGTAGCTTCAGTTTTTGCTTATGGTTTACATACTTCGGTCAGTCATCAGCTGATTTTGCCAGTGAAAATCAGCAGTAGTAGAAGAGGAAGTGAACTGCAGTGGTTGTGGGACTTGATATAATGCCATTGTGGCTAGGTTTCAACAGTACAATAGTCACCAATTAGCGTACAGCTATTAGCTGTCTTTTGCTGTTGTTCCCAATCTATCTAGGTAATGTTTTCTGAAGTACAGAAAATGACTTCTTTTGCGTCAATAGGTAAGTTTACATTGATGATTAACATGGTATAATGGATCCTTTTAACAAGGCTGTTCTGCATTAGAAAGCAGTAGGAAGTTTATATATTTGGCATGATTTGGCAAAAAATCCATAGCAACCTTTCAGCTACTCTAATTCAAGTAATCTGGGAGAAAACTAGACTTGCGCCTCCTTTTAACTGTGATTTCATGATTTAGAAAACAGTTGATGACATATTTGATTCAGGCCGTGGAGATAAAGCCATATCAAGAGCAAGAAATTCTCCAGAGAGAGTGAGATTTAGTGGCTTAATGGCATAGGATCATGAATTTCAATCACAGGAGTTTTCCTCCACTATGAAGCCACACATTTTATTTATTTTTTGCTTCACTATTTCCCTCTATATATTCATGGATGAAGCAACTACTGTAGCCACTGAGGCTTTATTTTCAAATCTGGAATTTTTTTCCCCTTTTAAACGTAATTTGTAGTTATGCATCCTGTAAGTATAGTTCATAAATCATTTAGCAACATACAATTAAGTTCTATCGTGTTTTGCTGCTAAAGTAAATCACTTCAGCATAAAATTGTATCAGAAAAACAGGTCAATAAATAAATTTCATTTATTTGTTGTTGCACTCACAAAAATGTAGGTCATGCAAGTATAGTAAACAGTTGCATTACTGACTGTTCTTCCAGGTGTTGTTGTTGGTGGGTGATGCACTTATTCAGATCTTTGAAGTAATCAATGATTTTGTAGCTTGCCATGAATTCTCTTTGTGCTATAATAGCAGTCCAAGATAAAAGTCACTGGCTCAGCTGCTTGTTGCTGCTACTGAAATTTCTATTGTCCCTTCCAGTATATTTCCTTTTGGCTGGTTAGTCTGTATGCTGCTGACTGTATTTACACTTGCAAAAAGCATAATATTTATTTTCCTTTAGTCTTTTCCAGTGTCTTAGGCAGTGCATTGAGGCTTTTTATTGTTTTTTTTATTTCATTTTAGAGACTGAAGCCTTCACATTGAAGTATTTAAACAACATAATAATGTGTTTCCCCCAGTAATGCGTCATTTGGGGAAGTTCTGACTTTAATTCTTCATCCATTCATTTATCCACTTCGCTTCAACCTGAGAATGGTAGTAATAATGGCTCAGTATAAAAATGACTATGTTTTACTTTCTTACTTTGAGTACGTTTCACATTTCATTCCTGCTGTAATTTTTACTCGCCATCCACACGCATCCATGCATGCGTGCTCATACATCTCTCCCTTTCTTGTTCATCCTCCTGTCTTTCCTAACCTGGTGGGATTTGCTCCTCTTGGATAGGCTCAGAACCAGATGGTGCTCAAAGGCTTAAAAGTTCTGACTGGCACCGTTTCTGATTTATGTTTATCTGTGAGCTGCCTCGCGTGCTGCTGAAAACATCCGGGCCAGTGGTTCATGTCTGTTTATGCATAGTGCAGCTGACCTTTGGGATTTCAGTCTTACAGTTTTCTGGGGACAATCTGCCCAATGAAGCAAGGCACTCGATGCTTCATAAAACCTTGACACCACAGGCGTACACGTGTGTGGGTTTAAGTGTGTATCCATGTACTTGAGACATGCTGAAAAAAATAAATAAAAACACAAATTTACGTAATTATCAGGTTCATGGTGGGCTTAACTTCAGAAATCACGTACACTGTCTCACAGAGTCACACAACTGTGAAAAACGGCAAACCACTGAAAAGGGCAATTTAATATCATGGTCTGAAACTCTGAACAGTATCTTTCCTTATCAGCCTTGTCATGCAAACAGCAGTTGGTGTTCATACTGCATGTGCTTCTGAAGAGGTGAGCGATAAGGAAAGGGAGGAGGAGAACTTAAAAAAAAAAATGAGGATGTGACTGAGATACTAAAATGAATCTGTTTGTCTGCTCCAAAAGACAAACACCATGGCAACCACATGATGACACAAAAGAAGAAAAGATTGTCCAAGTCTCAATTCTTGAAATTGCTCCTGAGTTGATTGGTTCAAACATTCAAATGTGTGCTGCATTTACAACCTTGTGAATCCAAGTAAGGATTAATGCATGATGGGATTTTCTGTGAATGTTGTAGAAAAAAAACACTTAAGTGTTTTATAAAACCTTTTTAAAAATAATGTTATGAAAATACACAAACTATCCAAATGACCATTATATTAAAACCTATCTAAATTATCAAATGTCAAGGCTTTAATGTGACACTTCCACTATTTCCGTATCATCATTCCGAGTCATAAATCTGGCTGTAAAGGCTTTAAAGATATATCTAATTTAACAGCTAAAATGACCAAAGTGAGTCAGTCCAGCAATGGGTATTGTCGTGTATCAATTATTCACCACGCACTGTTTTTAATAAATTGAGAGTAAACCATCAGGTGACACTGTTCTCTGTTTATAGATCTTTGACTTTGGAGTATGACTTGCAGGGTGTTTTGCCTCTAAAATGTTCCCTGAATAGAAAGGCAATGACAGAGAAGCACAGTGACAAAGAGGGACAGAGTAACAAACAAGAAAACTGCGTTTTTGTCTGGGCTTCTAATTGTCTCGTAGTATGATTGATTCTGTTTAAGAAATATAACTCTTTACTAAGGACAATGCCAGCCAATTGACTGTAAAAATAAAGCCACGTTTGTATCTCTGAGAAAAGGTGTGTGTGTTTGTATATATGTGTGTGTGTGTGCACTTTTGCCTGTGCTGCAGTTACCTAGATTTGATTTTGTCCTAGTTTGCTCAGGTCCGTAATTCTCGTGTATCAGCCATACGCAAAAACGATCAAAAGCACAGCCCATCTCCTCTGATTGGAGGATGAAAATTAGTCAACTTTACGTGCCCTTCAGAAACATGACTCATTAAATTGGTGGACATATAATCAGAAATGGATTTGTGTTTCAAAGGGATGAAGAGAATAGTGCGTGTGTTCAATGAATGGTACTGACGCACGAGGGAGTCACATCTTGTTCTTTGTGTACTTGTTGAGAAAACAAGCAAACATGTGACCGCAATCTAGAGAGGTTAGGCAGGATACAGAGTGCGTTATGTATGCTTTTTCATTTAAATGTAGGTTTAATTGTATTTTTTTACATGGATGTCCAACTATGGACAGTTGGAGGTGTTTTATCCTTTCTCTTGACTTTACATACCAATTTTGCTATTATTCATATTTTATCTTCTCTCAAAATAAACAAAATTACCTTGATCTCTCACTCACACACACACACTCTTTAGCTCCTCTGTGCCCTCATCATGGGCAACATTTTTCCTATTCCCCTTCCATTAGCAACTGAAGGTCATCTTAATGGGGCCACTGGCAGACCAGTGGAATTGCAATTTAAGACAAAGACAATTAGACATTGATAGGACAACCCACCCCCACCTCTGACACATCAAACCCACATGTCTATGTATGCACACATACAAATCATTCAACTCCTCTCACAAATCCTTGGCTTCATTGCCATCATTCTCCCACTCTCAGTCATTCCATCTGCCATTCTCTCACTCAGTCACTCCATCTGTCCCTTTCAAGTCTCATTGACCATTTTGCTCATTAGCTTCTTACTCACAGTTGCCCACACGTGGAGAATGCCAGTGTTTACAGCTTCAGAAAATTGCTTATTTGCAGCTGGAGAAAACGGATTCAAATATATAAAGAGAAACAATGAAAACTGTGTACACAGATTCTACATTTAAAGCATTTGACTCTACATATCATGTGCTAAATGGTAAAAGAAATGTTTCAATGAAATTCATCACACTGTGTCTGATTATCAGGCAACAAAAGCGCTTTGGCTGCTTTGCAGAGTTGTATATAAACATAACATATACACAAATATGTATCTTTTGAGAGGGCAGCTGGATCACTGAAACAGGGCTTAGAAGGAAGAAGGGACTCAGCTATATATTACATATATTTAAGCCATGGTTTTAAACCAAAGCCTATAAATATATAAATAATACAAAAAATATATTAAAATTTGTCCACCAACCTGTTGACCTCAATTATGCAAACAAGTGTCTTATAGAGCAGTTCATTAGCACAGTGACCATAAATAAAGCTTAACATGCCAAAGCAAAAAAAAGTGGTGCTTAACACAGACTTCTGTCCGACCATGGTTACAAACATTATTATATTTCGGTTACTTTAGCTAGGCTAAATTTACTTTAGTCTTGTGGTAACCTAGTTGAAAAAGATGGAGTAGGTTTATAGCAGTGTTTCCCAACCTTTTCGAGCCATGGCACATATTTCACATTAGAAGAATCACACGGCACACCACCAAACAAAAATGTCACAAAAAGCGCCAGGTATAGCGGAATTGGCTCGGTTTGTCCCCAGCAGTGTTGGTCAAGTTACTTGTAAAAAGTAATCAGTAACTATTTACTGATTACTTCCCCCAAAAAGTAATCCTGTTACTTTACTGATTACATATTTTCAAAAGTAATTAGTTACTTAGTTAGTTTTTAAAAACATGATTTACAACCCGAATAGGTGATAAAGCAATAGATCTTTCAGCCCAATTCTACTTTCTGCCTAATTCATCATGTAAAATGTAATCAAATGGAAAAGTCTCTTTTTAAAACTTGTTTTATTAGTTTTCAATTCAATTCAATTCAATTTTATTTATATAGCGCCAAATCACAACAAAAGTCGCCTCAAGGCGCTTCATAGATACAGAGAAAAACCCAACAATCATATGACCCCCTATGAGCAAGCACTTTGGCGACAGTGGGAAGGAAAAACTCCCTTTTAACAGGAAGAAACCTCCGGCAGAACCAGGCTCAGGGAGGGGCGGCCATCTGCTGCGACCGGTTGGGGTGAGAGAAGGAAGACAGGATAAAAGACATGCTGTGGAAGAGAGACAGAGGTTAATAACAGATATGATTCAATACAGAGAGGTCTGTTAATACATAGTGAGCGAGAAAGGTGACTGGAAAGGAAAAACTCAATGCATCATGGGAATCCCCCGGCAGCCTACATCTATTGCAGCATAACTAAGGGAGGATTCAGGTTCAGGTTATGCTTTAGCAAAAAGGAAAGTTTTAAGCCTAATCTTAAAAGTAGAGATAGTAAATTTTTAAAGTTTTAATCTTTTAACTTTATTCACCAAGCAAAAAATAAATTATATGCAACATTCTCTGACTGGAATAAATTTTTAACATTTAAACCTATTTTCTGCACATTCCATCACATAAAATAAAATATTTTTTTGTGTTTACACTCAGTCTTTCAAATAAATACAAGTGAAACACAACAGAAAATAAATAAAATCAAAGCCTCAGCGGTCCTGTTGCTCCTTTTTCACCTTTATAGCGGGTGTGGGGTAGGTGGAGGTTTGCCCTGGTGCAGGTGTGCCGCAGCGGTCAGTGAAGGAATCCGCGAGTTTGTCTGTGAATTTCACATTCCGTGGTAGTGCACTCGGTGCTTGCTCGGAAGTTTAGGGGTTTTTTTGCTGTAAAAAGTTTTCTTCCCACGCCCATCTCTGGTCCCCAGTATACTTTTTTTGCTTTCTTCTAACCACTACTCATGCTAGGGCCTTCATCTGGGTCAGAATTTTCTCCAGGACCAGGTCAGATTGAATACTTTTTCTTTTCAAATATTTATATATTGCTATTAAGTGCTGCCTCTTCTCACAGCATGACTATTATGTAATTTCTTCTGTCTTCTTCTGTTTTACTGGCAGTTGGTAACCCATTTAATTAGAGCAGGTAGTTGTACTGCCCTCTAGTAGAAGAGAATATAATTGTTCTGCCCATTACGCCGGTCACTTAGAGTATTAATCAGGTGTAACCAGATAATCTTCCACGGCACACCTGATCATTTCTCGCAGCACATAGTGGTTGGGAAACACTGGCTTATAGCATAAGCTGAAATAACAGTGTCAGTTCCCAAATGCTGCATTTGCTGTCTATGGTACTGATCACAAACTAGAAGGATGTTATTGATATGATTATTGCCATACGATTTTATTTTTGCACTTTCAGTATGTGTGAGAGAAAGAGACCAACAGAGAGTGAGAGAATGTGAGACCGTGTGTTTGCTCAGGTACAATGTGGCGGCAAGAATCTAAAAAAATGCCTGCCCAGGGGCCTATCATAGAGATGACATACATAGCAGTCAGGGCTGCTAACCCACGCATTTTATTTTAACAACTCTATTGTGAAATTACTTTGACGGAAAGTGAGTGTAAAGAAATCATGATTCGTATTACAAGGAAAACTTTCAGGAGGACCTATAGTCAAAGATATCATAGCAGGATTGATTTGGTTGGTTAAATATTTTGCTTAAGATACACTGAAATGCCAGTTAAGTGTCTGTACTTGCCTGGTCTGTAAGGATAAGTAGCACTACAAGTAGGAATAGTCACAGTAAGGATTTAAATATATCTCTTCCTCGAACTCATTTATGATAGCTACTGCATACTACAGTTATAATACAATCTTCATGCCAGACAAACTTTAAGATAATAATAGTGATGATACTAATGATAATCACAATTCTTAAGTCTCTTTCAAATGTGAAAGATGGAAATGACTACACCTAAATCGATCATTTAGTCAGCAAGAGAATTCATTCTTATCCAAAACAATTGCTATTGCAGGGATCATTTAACGCAATTTTGACAGCGTCTTTTTTATGTTTTGTTTTGTTTTTTGATGGAAACTGTACCGTACATACCATAATGATACAATGGAAGCAATGGGGAAGGGAAGATAAATGCTGAGATATCTAAATAGATTATACCTTCTGTCTTCTATCTAGCCAGTAAGATAAATCCCCCTAGGGTATGACTCATCTCAGGAAGTCAAAGCAGTGGAATCTAGTGTTTTCCGGTAATGCGTACAACACCAAGTCGCGACTGCTTTAATTTGGAGGGCTGTCGTGTTGAGTCAAGGGAGGCTAGGAAGCCCTCTTAGATTTTGTACATGTTTGTACGTGTGTGTGTGTGTGTGTGTGTGTGTGTGTGCGTATGGCTGGTTGCATGGGTACACCTAACACAATCCCAGTTGATGAATAGTTTAGCTGAGTTTCATTCCATCTCATTAAAGGCGTTACATGTCTCTGTGGTTCTGGATTCTTTCTAATCTCATTAAAGCTGTCAAAAAAAGAAAACCATCAGTGAGGAACCAGCAGGCCGAGATAAAGTTGCTGTCATAGCCCTTTATTGGATAAAAAGGGTGACGGTGTTTGGTCAAGTTAAATTATATGTCCATGTGTGTGTGTGTGTGTGTACGTTAGCGAGTGAGTGACAGAGATAAAGTGAGAGAGACAGAGACAGTGAAGAACATTTGTCTCTACACAACAATTTGCATAGGCTAGACTTACATCACAGATTGCCAGGAATGATAAATTGAATGGACAGGGAACAGTCTCACCATCATCAGACTATTACTTTCTCCTTCACTCCATTAAGATATTACCTAGATGTGGCTTATTAAAGTAATTTAGATAGAACTTTCTTGATATCACGGGTAATGAAACAAGGTCTAAAAGGATTATGTCTGGGTTTTTTTTCCGAAATAAACAGGATAGCTCATATGCTATCCTGTTTGACTCCAGAATGATGATAGGGTTGTATTCAATAATAATGTCTCATAGGTAAAAGTAATATCATACAGTACAGTGTGATTTCATGTGTTAAGCAACATAATAACTATCTTCACCACTAGGACATACATGAAAAACCCCTACACACTAGTTATGCATTTAAAATCTGTAAAGCTAGGCACAAAGGCACAAATGAATGCAGGCCTATGCAGCATTATACTCCTTTATGGTTTAACTAATTCATGCATATAATAATTAAAGGCAAAAACAGTAATAAGCTTGGCATCTTTGTTAAGTCTGTAATCTTACAAAATCAACATTATACACAATGAAAACCAATATGGCAACAAAATATTTACAACAACCTGCCATTACCGGAGCCAAGCATGGCATGTAATTATAACTGTCAAATCATTAAAATCACTTTTCCAACTTATTTTCTTCTTCAGAGAACATGCTTGGAAAACAGAATTATGCTGTGATTGCCTTGTAGTCCAGGCTAATGATTCACTCTCGAACAAATGAGTGATGAGTAAGCGATGAGTGACAATTTTATTTGCACACACACAAACACACACACTGGTTTTGACTATCTTAACTACTATTCCACGTGTGTGTCAATTTTCCTGCCAGAAGACGAGTTCACTTGACATTAATACATGTCAGTAAGTGAATGAGTCTCCACCAGTCCTGAGTTGAAACAGGTGCACCAGCTGGCAATGCTTGAGAGAAGCAAGTCCCATCTCTACTTCCAGCTTGTCCTCCAAACATACTCACCCATTCCACAAACAAATGTCCTCACAGCTTGCATCTTCACCACTTCCTTCTTCTAACATTTTCCTTTAAAGCATTCCCTCTCATGTCTAACCTCTTTAATAATCCATGACTTCTTCACTTGCTAGATACATTTCTCTGTCTTTTTTATGCTTTTATTTTCTAGGTAGCGTTGTGATGAAAATACTAATTTTGCTCCAAGGGTACTTAACTCAACACTAAGCTCTGCTTCAGTGTTTCTTTCAAGTGTAGCTGTGGTGGCATGAAAGAGCAGTGCATGTGTCTCAAACTCACTTACATACAGTATGCTGTTTAGGTTAGGTCAGAACAGTCAACAACAACTCCCGTACAGTTGTTTATTTGTATTAAGTATGTAAGTGTAAAGAAATGTAGTGATGCAAGTGCACACTAAACCACTAATACCTCCTCAAGTACCAGTAACTCAGTAAGTGAAAGGTTGACAATGAAGTGCAATGGTAGAGAATGTGAAGAGAGGAGGAGGTCCCAAATGCAGACATTTACAAGTGAGTGAAGTTGAACAGGAAGCGAGCTGTTTATTGAAGGCTGGAAGATACTACAAATAAAAGGCAAAATGAGAGACTGAGACTTGACTAACTAAACCGGGCAAACTGAAGCTAAGCTAAAACACAAGGAAACCAGAACATGAGACATGAACGAGGGAACTGGACCATGATGCAAGAAACACAGAGAGCTAATCAAAGGACAGAGGAAAACAGTCACAATATAATCAGAAGAGGGGAATTAGGGAAACTGGAAACACACAGGGAACAACTGGAAGGAGTTGACCTAACAACACAGAGGAAGCAAAACTAAACACACTAAACACAGGATGCGACACTGTCAAAGTAAAACAGGAAACACTAAGACGCAGACAGGGGAGACACGGAATGATATCATGAGGGGAATATGTAAACCAGAAAGGGAGACAAGACAAAGGGAAACACGGGCGTAACTTAAGAGACAAACACAGAGGACATGACAGACTCACCCAGGAAACAGGGAATGACACATTGACAAGAAAAAACAGATCATAGGACTAACTAAACTTAGAACCTAACCAAGACTGAACTCCATACCAACTGTAAACAATAGAACTTAAACATTTCCCCAAACAGCAAAAAGGAGTCAAAAATACGAAAGACATTCAAAATGCTGCATCAACAACCCAGCACCCTGACAGGTTTAGAGCAGCAACGTACAGCGCCACGAAAAAGTTTTAACTTTTTTCTGATTTCTCAGCTTTTTTTTAAGATCAGCAAACAAATTTAAATTTTAGATAAAGATAGCCTGCTTAAATACAAAATTCAGTTTTAAATGATTATCTCATTAATTAAGGGAAAAGAGCTATCCAACCCTCTTTGGCTTTACCACCCTTTCCATCATGTACTGCCATCAAACTTTTGTTATAACTGTAATGAATAATTTATGTTTTATTGTGGAGGAATGTTATTTACTTATTTGTTTAAGGTTATACCAAAGCATTTTGGACACAGACTTTGACTAGGCAACTCTACAATTGTCATTTCGTTTTTCTTGAGCAATTCAGACAATGACTTGCCAGTGTGTTTCAGATCAAAGTTTAAATTGTTAAACAATCTTACTGCCTGTAACAAGTTCAAATACCATGGATATTGTATTTCAGATCAAATGTAAATGGTAAATGGTAAATGGCCTGCATTTGTATAGCGCTTTACTCAATCCCTAGGGACCCCAAAGCGCTTTACACTACATTCAGTCATTCACCCATTCACACACACATTCACACACTGGCAATGGAAAGCTACATTGTAGCGACAGCTGCCCTGGGCGCACTGATGTATGTAAGACAATGGTGACATTTATAGCCAGTGTAGGATAACATATTTACAACTGAGTATCCTCTTATATAAATTAATTTTCAGGCTGAACACCTTGAGAATGAGACAGAGGTTTAGATTTAGGACCACAAGTTATCGGTTCATTGTGGAAACACTGGTGTTGTTATGTCTTTGTGGGAAGGTGATTTTGGTGTAGCTTTTATTTGATTTTTTTGTTGGGTTTTTTTTGTTATGTGATTTGTTTTGTTTTTGTTTTGAATTGTGGACTTTAAGTCTGGAATAAATAAAGATTATTGCTGAATCATGAACACTAACTTTAATGGAGACAAGTAAGCCTTGCAGTTTTTTAGATGATCCAGGGTTTTTTTTTTTTATGGCCTTCTGAATAAGCTCTCAATCACTCTTGGTTCACCAGGTTCACCATATTTCCAGGTATCTTTTTTCCAACTGTGGATAATGGCTCTCATCTCATCCAAAAGCCTTAGATATTGTATTACGGCCCTTTACAGACTGACTGTCTTGTTTCTCACCTGTTTCCTTAGATCATGTTTCATGTTTCTCTTTAGATTAGAGCATTATGTACTGGTTTTTGAGGTATTTCAGCCTAATTCACTTTGTAAGACAGGCTCTCTCAAGTGATGGAATCAATTTTTCACATAAGGCAAGGTTTGGAAAGCTTTTTTTTTTTCTTCCCCTTAATAGATGAAATCATCAAGAAAAAAAGTATTTTCTGTTTACTCAGGTTATCTTTGTCTAATATTATACTTGTGATTATTTGAAACATTTAAATGTGACAAATATGCAAATCAGGAAGGGGGGTTACATTTTCATGGGACTGATAGTGAGTTGTTGTTGGCATTCACCACCTGAAAGCAAATTTATTGTTTGGGGAGTGTTATTGATTACAGCCTCCTGGTAAAACTAACTAGTGTCATGACAACTGGGAAAGAAGTAATGAAATGATATTTAGGGACCACAGACCAGCAGTTTAAATGTGTCCTAATGTTTTGTTTTGTTTTTTCAAAATAAAGCACATTCTTAAAATAACAAATTTTTTGTATGTATGTATTTAATAATTACAAAATACAAAAAATATAACTTACTGTACACAAATATATGTTTGCGTACACTTGCATAATGTCATATATCAGTATTCTCAGTATCAGTATTCTCAGTGGATGCGTTAGATTAGTTTTGTTTTTTGTTTTTTTAAATTGGTGTTAATAAATACAGCATTGATCCTTGTTTCACTTCCATCACTATACTCAGTCTGGTGGAAATAAAAGGTGAAATTTTAGACACTGTTTACTATTTTTAGAATGCCCAAGGTTCCACAGTATAGCATATTATTATGGTGGTTTATATTATTGAAAACATCCCAATGCACCTCAGCAGTTTGTTCAGTTTGTTTGAGTGTGCAAACTTCTAATGTAGCAAACATTTCCCTATTGGAAAAGGCTAACAATCCAATTACTCTAAAAGGCAAAACCTCACTAATTAATCATAGTAACATGTTTGGGTTTCTGTAAGAGATTGATGAATTTCCCATCACATGTACCTTAATTAAACCGTGCCTAGGACATGTTTCCCACCCTCTTTTTTTTCCTTGAGGTTGCATTGTCTATTGGATACTCCTTCAACACTCAGCATAAAATAGTGGGTTACATGTTATAATTACCTTCCAGACTAGCTTTTTACTTATTGGCTAATTTGTCCCCCGATGATGAATTCAAGCCTTGCCAGTCCATGGTCCTTTGAAATATGCATACATAAAAATAAGTAGTTTTATTTTATGGAAAACGTAAACACTTCAAGTTTTTGCTGGATAAGCGCCAAAGAAAATAGATGAATGTTGTTGTTTTTTTAATTTTGCTGTACTAACTAGTAATATATCATCACCCTCTCTTCAGCAAGATGGTTAAATCAAATTTAAAAAAACAAAAGGGCTACAAAGTCACACCAAGACATTCCGTCTTTAAATATAGTCCATAACAAAAAATGGCTTTAACAGCAGTACAATTGTTCATCAACAATGTTATTATCTCTCAAGAGAACAGTTGCAAAATTTCATCTCATATAAAACATGCCAATGAAGAGGAAGGACTGCAGGGCAAGTCTCATTAGGGCTAGAATATTTTAAATTCACCTTCTTTTGAGATGCAAGGACAACAACAGTGACTTTAATTTGTTTCAGATTACTTTGGTGACCTCTGTGACTCTACAAATAATTAAGGTTGCTCTGTATCTTATTTTCAGTCTTTTATTTGACTGAAAGGACTAAGTCTGTTTTTTGGAATTGATGCTCTGTGGCCATGCAATGATCAGTTGGAGAGGTTTACACAATTAAACTGTAGGGAGCTACATCTCCTTTTTGTTTCATCAAGACTTCTGGCAATTAGACCACAAAAAAGGCCTGGGGATATTTAAATCTAAAGCCATTTCCTTCTCATTTATGTTGAAAAAGAGTCACACAAAGTCCCATGAGGTAAGTGGTTTCTTCACATTATAAATAATTCATTTCAATGTTATTTTTTTAGAGGTTTTTGCTCATCTACTGGGAATAACATTACATCTAACTGTTGTAAAAGTCTCAACAGTAAAGAGATTTGTTTCATACTGAGGAACCAAAGAGCCAAAAGCAGGAATTAGTCAATTACTTCACAAACGTTATGACATCTTGTGCCTTTCTTTCAAAGTCAGTTCTCGAGAGGGTGAGAATAATAGCATCATGTAACTCTGAAAAAGCATTAAATGAACGTTGTATGAATGAAACGGATTGATACAATATAAAGGTGTGATGTCAAGCATGTTATTTTATTATCTGCTATTAACTGGAGTTAATAAGCTCTTATTAATCATAGTTATTTTTTTTTTAATAAAAAAGCCTATTTTCATTGCTAAAACATCAACATCAAAGCATCATTCTTTTGTATAAAAATACTGGAAGCTGGCAGTGCTACCCGTCAGGCTCCTAGTAGATGCACCTATGATATTCGTTCAGGTCACCAGGATTTGAACTCAACCCAGAGTTTTAGTAGATGCATCTATTGTATTAACTTGAAAGTCTTATGTCGACTCATTTATTGTATTCACTTACACAACTCAATTGTCCACGCTTCCCGCCCGGCCAATGGGGTAACGACAATACCCCATCAACGTTTTACAGCTTTGGAGTAACACTGACATGGTACAATAAACAACAGATACTTACAGAAAGCACAGAAGTGAATAAGGCTGATATTGCTTACATACTAGTCAATCTGGGATGTATGTTGACAGATCCCATTAAAAACCAAAAATCCCTTAAGTAGTTCTCTACCTCGGCCCTCTGAGAACTGCAGCAATGTCCCTTTTGCATTTTAAATCCTACTAGAAATGCACAGAGCTTTAGAAATTTTTCAGTAATGCTAACACATCAATGTGGGCTCTGATTCAATTTTCTGACAATCCACACAAGGGGTTTACTCCATGTAAGACTCCTTGTTGAAAGACTTTCTCCCGACATCTCGTTTCAGATTCCCATGACACCCCAAGGAACAAATAGAATATTGCCAACACAGTGTTACAATTCAAGCAAGACGCTAAAATTGGAGAATGAGTCAAGGAGAGAGGGATTGGTTTTTTTTTTTTGTTGTTGTTGTTGTTGTTTTTTCATTATTCCTTATGTTTTGGGACACATGAAAGAATTCACAGTAGTTCTTCAATTTCCTTTGTTGTTTATCCATCTGCATTTGTCACAGCACATGTTGTGTAAGCTTCTCTCGAAAATGTTAAGCTGTTATTGTGAATAAAGTAACAGCAGTCCTGTTACAGAAATTAAAGCTTTGAGTATTGATAGTTTACAGCTCCTGCTGCTGTACTGTTTCATAACATTTAAACAGGTCACTGACATCAGAGAATACACAAAAAACAATATACCGATCTATAAATATTAGAATATAGACAGATTTGATTTCATTTATTTTACTTACTTACAAAGTGCTACGAAACCATTGCTGGAATCATTGCTGTGAGAGCCTGATTTTGCTCTTTTGTTTCCTCTGAACAGAGCTTCACTGACAACTTTGTGTTTTAGTGTTTACTGTTAAACATATTTCTTGCAGGGCCTTTGAGGTATTAACGTATGAAATTAGCTCCCTACCAAGTTGAAATCATCAGTATATTTTAATGTTTTTTCCTTTTGCAAAAAGAAAAACTTGTCAACATTGTTCAATTTCAGATGGTACCTTTTCATTGTCTTCCTCTTTGCATTTTGCTTATTGGAGTGTTTGCATTTTATAGCTTATTTACTGTGTGTACCTATCCAATGAATTCAGATGGAAATATGCTAGTGGCTAAATTTATGAGAGCAGGCTTCATTCATTTGTATTCACCCATTAACTAGAAAATACATGTGCATGAAAATACCACTGGGTTCATGAATTACCGTATTTTATTCTTACTATTGTGCATGTGTCAGTCAGAATCAATCTAAACCAACAGACCTGTACAATCTGTATACTATCTGCATACTGCCAGACCCCCATGTCTCTATGTAAGGTGAAGCTGAGAAAGCATTTGTGTTGTAAGAGAGAATCCTACATTGCTGAGGAAAAAAAGCAGTAGAAAGTCCAACTGAAGAAACTGAAACAATATTGTCTGAAGAGCACTGAATGAGGACCAGAGATTGTTTGAAACTGAAACTGAAAATTATTGAAAATTGACACTTCCAAAGTAAAAGTAAGTGGTGGGTTTTTTTTTTAAATTTACCCTTTATTCATACAGGTAGTCCCATTGAGATCCAATGTCTCATTTGCAAGAGAAACCTGTTCCAGACAAAATTATTAAAATGTCATATTAAAATTAAATAATTATTAATTTAAAAACAAAAAAAGCAAAACAAAAACAAAACAAAAACTAATGTACATAGTCATATTATAAACAAAAACAACTTCCCAGAGACGATTTCACAAAAACATTTGTATGTATTTTGAAGTCTGCAAGTGAAATCAATTGAGAAAGCTTCAAATCCTTCTGCAACATGTTCCATGAAGATGGAGAAGAAAAGGAGATTGCCTTAGTCCAATCTCTGCACGAACTGATGGAATGATGAATGTAGGTGTTTGTGGACAATGACGCTTAAGTGTTTACCAAGAAGCTCTAGAATTTATAGTTCTTAAAACAGCCTCTTATTTTGCATGCTTTTTGTATTGTGTTGCAACTTCCCCCTTGTTGTGCCCACCTACCTTTAGTCTCCAACTCTTTAGTTTGTCTTTTGTGAAATAGACATTTTTGAGGTTTTAGTTTTAAAACCTTTTGTGTACATTGGGACCAAATGGGCCTCATCACAGTTTACATTTAGTTAATTTCTCTTCACAGCACCTATTTCATGGTGGAAAACCTGAGATGTATGTAGATATATACCTATATAGACTTTCTTTTTTTTTACATAAACAAAATAATAACGTAAATATGCAAAGAAAATGATGTTTTATGGAATCTGTGGCTTCATAACCAGGGAAAAAGGACTGTTTTCTATTTACAAAAAAATACGAGTTATAATCATATCTTTGGTCTCTGTTCTTTTGCAGCACTAATTTTTTCCCCTGTGTTTTTTCTATAACGCTGCAAATAGAGATAGCCTTATTAAATCAACTCTGGTGTGTTGCCATTTGTTAGCATATTAATTAACACAACAGGCCAGTGTCAGCACCCTACATCTACTGTTCAAAATTGATTTGGGGATTGTAATATTGACACAGGAGCAGAAAGCTTGATTGAAGCTACAGGGAAAAAAAACTCCCAGCAAAATTCATTAACACACTCCTTGTTAGCTTGTAAACAATAAACAAAACTAGTTGTGTGGTATTAGTTATACGCTCTTGAGAAACATAATATTACCATAGTTTAATTAATAAACTAATTTATTTGACTTCGATGCAGGTACAAACACGTGAACTTTGCAACCTCTCCAGCTGAGGCCCTTTTCTCCATATAGATGGGTAATAACCAATAATGCTTGGTTATTGCTTGCAGACATGCTGAGAATCAGCAAAGAAGCAATGCCAACATGAGACTGCTGCCAATAATGAGCTAAGAGCAGGTACTCACCAGGCACCGTCTGTGCTGCGGTGCCATTTCAGCACTGGCCAGTTTAAATGGCCACACATCTACTAACCAAATGGCCTTCAGGAGGAGCCAAGAGGGGCTGGCTAACTGAGCAAGTAAATGACTCATCGTGCACAGCCACATGGTTTCAGTAAAACAACACACAAAAATAAGGCTAGATGCGTTAGGTGAAGCACATTAGCGTTCACATACAGTATCACATGCATCCTAGACTCCTAGAACAAATACAACTTAACAATACTGAAGCTTGGTAACTGTATGAAAACTATGGTGTAAGAATTGGCAACATAATTTTACAGTTTGGGGTCATCAGTAAAGGTTATGCTTTATTTTGAAATTGTTCAATTTTCCTACCTCTAATATCTATGATTTATATGCAACACTTCAATTAATTAGTTTTAAACTTCTATTTAGCAACAAAATGGGAACTTTTTAGAATTAATAGGGGGTATGTTATATCAGCTGTTAGAAATCCATCCATCCATCCATTCTCTTCCCAGCTACTATAGGGTGAGAGGCAGGGTACACTCTGGACAGGTAACTCAATTCCCCTTCTTTGCAAGCCAGTGTGGCAGAGGACACATTAATGTTGGTGGTCTATTGAGTACACATTATTCTTCAAATAAAAAAAAACAAAACCGTGGTCTTATATTTTTATTATTTATTCATGGGTCCACAATTATGCTAACAAGTAGCATAGCTTCCAAATAATATTCTGCATGAAGTTTGAAAATCAAAATGCACTCAACTGCTCAATGTAGGCACTGAATGGGTCTGTTGAGAATAACTAAAACAGTCCAGTGCATTTTAATGCTAAGAAGATATTTAATCCCTTGTGCAAGGACATATAGTACAAGTAACCCTATGGTAGCAGGGTAACATGTTTTTGAAACCAAAACTTATATAATCCCTTAAATTCCTAATGTTAGCCACATTGTTCAGGTCTTTGTTTATTTGTTTAGGTTTTTTTCACTAAGAAAACTGAGAGCTAAATTCTTTAATTTAAGTGTTAAAATGTTTAAACTTTGTGTTGTGACTGCTGTTGTAATGTTGTATAATATGCAAATCTCAGTGTGAAGGTGCCTTTCCGTGATTGGTGGCTCCAGAGGGCGGCTCATACGGATTGGCTAGCTACCTGGAGACAGCTTATATCATAGGTGCCAAATTTGGCCCGCAGCCTAATCATATTTGGCCCGCGAAGCCATACCAAATTACTATTAGAACTAGCCTACTGGTATTATACAGCTAATATATATATTGTTTAGTATTAAGCTTTGCTTGTTCCATATTCAGTTTTTCAGCAAAAGTTGTTCGAGTCCATAAGAAAAGATTCATTCTTATATCTAGAGGAAGATTTTTTTTTTTTCCAATAAATATTAATGTTAGCCCGCGGCTTTGTTCCAATTTTGAATTTTGGCCCACTGTGTATTTGAGTTTGACACCCCTGGCTTATATGATGTCACCGCCATGGACGGCCAGTCATTTATCCTCGGCTCATCCCAGCCAGCAGACCTTTTGTTACTTGCCCAGCGCTGTTTGCTTATATACAGGAGTAAGTAGGGGTGGACTGCATTTTTGTTGATTGTAGTTTTCTCATGTTTTTCTTAGTTAGGGAGGCACGTTGCTGTCATTTGGTCTGTTTCTTTTGAGAAATTTGTTAAATCCTTGAGATAGGCTCCTTGTTTGTTGTTTTGGCGTCAGCTCCTACTTTTGTGTTGAATAACCTAATGAATCAACATATTGTAAATAAACCATTATCAAACTTTACCAATTGTGTGATGTGGCTGTTTGGGGTCTGGCGAGGATGGATGACCCTTATGTTGTGAACAAATCCCAAACACAATTAGTATATAGTGTGTTTACTGTAGTGTAAAATTTTATCCAGTTCATTCTGTGGTAGCAGTTTATTGTTATTATTATTAGCAGTAGTATTAGTATGCAGGTGGTGTACAATTTACTTTATTACAATAAAACCATGATGGAAGAGAGAGTGAAGCAGGGTAATGTAGTGCATTGCAAATTAAAATGACACATCTGTCAGTTTTAATTTCTCTATACGTCCTACTCTAGTTCTTATTTGTTGTTTTCAGTTACATTTTTGTCCTTCACTTTTTCCGATTTTTATTCTATATTTATCCCTTTTCTCCCATTATATAAATTAAGGTCATTGATGCAAACATGGATTATATGCAGCCCATCCTAATGCAACTGATACTGGGATTTATCTTGTAACACAGGTTGGGTGGACAAATTGTTTGTTCGGTGTTATGCAATTAATCTGCTTTGCCATTTAGAATTTCTTTATTGTTAAGGATAAAATGGGTAAGCTCTATGTATTTGCATATGGATTAGTAGAATGGTGTCAAAATCCTTATGGAAATACACTTGGACATTTTTCCGTTCTTAAGAAAACATGAGTACTATTTTTTCAATTTCTCACCATCATATTAGTATAAATTCTGAGCTTATTCAGTACTTCGTTTATTGGAATAGATTTTTTTGGCTTCAGAAATTTTTCATAGACATAGCCAATAAAAATGAATGCAACACATGAAACTGGAAATTATATTGAAAATAATTTGCCCATGAAAGCAATACTTTATGTATTATGCTTTCACATTCTTAATCCCTGCTAATGTAAAGAGATTGCGGGTCTGTTCTCCCACGCAACCATTTCTGTTCCATAGCTTTTTTTATTCCTCTGGATCTTTTCACAATGAAATTAATTAAAGACACAGGGAATAACGTATTGAAATAATATTCCTGGCAGAGAAAAGTGATTTTATAAATACAATTTCCGGTCCTTTTAATAGCATCAAGTGCTTTGGAAGATTAGGGACAAACAAGGATTCATACATTATGTCTTCATTTACAGATTATCCTATTCAAGTGGATTTGTTCATTAAACTCGCTAACCACAAGGAATCAAAAACATTTTTGTTCAAGGGTGGCACAGAGAAACTTCTGTCTGAATTTCTTTTAAAATTTAAATAATGTTGCTAAACTGGCCTTATTTAATGCTACTAATGTTGTGTAACAGGAAGGATGTTAGTGCTTTTAAGTGGAAGTGGAGCTATTTCAGATATATTCAGCCATGTAATTTAGGGCTAATGTAGCTAATGTACCATTTTCTTGGCACTGACAGACAGTCCAGTCTTTAAGGTTCAGCTTCTTCCTTCACTCGTCTTTCCTATCCACATGGGCAAATTAACACATAATTGTACAACATTTCTGCACAGCTATAGGGCACCCTGTGGGTTTGGTGTAAGCATCTCATGGTGTGGTATTCAAAGAGCCTCTCTTCCTCTCCTCATGCTACTCCCAGGAAGTAGAAGCCATGTTAAAAGAAACAAGTTATTTTCTAAGTGTTCAGTGGGCTTTTATACTGTATACAAGTTATGACATCACTAATCTTGACTTTAGAAAATGGCAGGACAGGAGTGGAGGGAGGAGAGTCTGGATGATGTATCATTTTCCATCTGGTCTATTTTTGGTCACCTTTGGATCTTTACCTAGAAACATTTCCTGGGGGCCGTCATTGTCTAATTTACGTTGTCATATAGACCGTACATGATGTGCTGAATACCCCTGTAAATGTCTGGGCACGGAAACGTAAAATACATACACAAAAAGGAAATTGTGAAACACATCAAACTATTTACAGTATTTGTGTTACTACACTATCCCATTTGTCCTACATATTGCTCGTACCCTTCTTACTTCCTGCTACCCCCTTTGCTATACCTCTGAGGGCAGCTGGTATTGTCAGAAAAATAGCAGAGAGGTAGAAGTAGCCAAGGGTATAAAGCCTGCTCTTTCAGTCCATTTTCTCTCCCTCTAGGGAGCTCCATCTTCCTCATGATTTTCTTGCTGTTTTCTTTTCTTGCAGCCTTATTCAATGCACATTTCAATCAGCCATCCATATAATCCATAGGTAAATTTCATCTGTAGTTTTTCAGGCATGCAGGCCACTGTAGTCTTTGGAGCTTGAAAAAGAAGCCGAGTAGACTTCTTTAAACTCAAGCAGCCTGAAAATTGACTTTTATCTCAGAGAGTTTATAACAACATTAAGGACAATGTTTAAAGAAGTCCAGTCGTCGTCTTTTTCAAGCACCCAACATTGGACATGTAGCAACACATTTGTAAGAACCTTTGCTATATCTTGATGTATGTTGATCAACCAAGTCACTGTCAAAAGAGACTAAATGAGACATTCTGTTTTTTAAAAACATTAAAAATGTCTAACATCAAACAAAAGTGAGAACATAAATAATATTCATAACCAAATATGGATGACCAAGACAATAAAAAGTCATGTATATTTGGTTTGTAAATGTGTTTGTATGTGAATGCATATTTCTATGTACTGTATCTATCCAATCCTTCTGGGTCTTTGCTGGTATGTGATATTCATTCATAATAGAATATACTAAATGCCTACATTCATCAGTTGGCTTTATATGACATTTGAATCAGGAAAATATACCAGATGAGAACTGCTATCGATATTAAGGTGTAGAAAAAGCAGTTTTCCTCACTGGTGATTTTTCTGTGTGAGTGAAGTGAGAAGTGACGCTCTTAAAAAGCACAAGGCGGTAGCTACCTAGTGACAGTCAGTATGACCTTAACTCCATATCCTGAGTAGTGTTAAAAAGAAACCGAACTGCAGTTGTTTGTGTTTATGCTATGTGAACACATGGCCTCGTTAGAAGATGTAAAATGATTACAGAATTTAAACTGGGAATGTCTGAAAATTGTTTTATTGTTGAAAATCTTGAAAAACTGTGCACACTCGTATTCAGCAGATTTGCTTTTTGAATCTTGGGCTTTGTGACAGCAACGTGGGATTTTTATCTACACTCACTTTGTATTTTGCTCACTTAATGAATGCTTTATCAAGATTTCTTTAATTATCTACAGATTCCTGATGTAGATGCATAGCAAAATTGCTTTTACTTTAAATGTGTTTATCGGACCTATATTAAACATATTTCTGAATAGACTGCACAAAAGAGAATAATTAATTAAAGAGCTTAATGTATTCATCTAAGAAAACAAAAAAACATTACTACACAAAGTTGGAATATATGCATTTTGTTGATTAGCTGCCAGTATTTTTTTTTAAATCACTGTTGAATGGAATGAACATTTTTTTCAATTTGTAGGAAAATCTGGCTTTTAGCCCAGAATTTTAAAACAGTTTCTTACAATAGATTACGCTCATTCTAAGACCAAAGCAATGCATTAAGAAAATGTGTTTTCTGCTCCCAAAGTAGACAAATTATTGCAGTTCTAAACGTCCCACAAATGGACATTAGTGGTTGTAGCAGATCTATACATTTGTTTATCTTCATCCAACAACCTGTTTGTACATAAGGAGAAAAGAGTGTGCTTTCATGATGATACCTAATGACACCACCTTATTATCTGATGTGTAATTATTTTAATTCAACCAATGTGTTTCTCACATTAGTACACATCAAAGTCCTCTAATGCATGTACTGTATCGATAAAGGATTAAGATCAGACCTTTTTGGGTCACTGCTGTCCCTTAAGGTATTGCTAATATTTTTCTAGATTATTTAAACCAGGGGTCGGCAACCTTTCTGATGATGAGTGCCATCTATAATTTCCTCAGAAGTCAATGTGCCATAGAATTGCACTAGCAATAAATTTAATAACGCCTTATATTAACAGTTACACACTATATAGAACAACTTTATAGAATTATATTTGTTCGCAGATGTTGGCAGCTATCAGCGAATAGTTTTCAGCTATTTTGAAACAAAAAAAGGACACATTTTATCCATAACAAGAACTCCATAACAGCAAATGCACCATACAACAGAAAATGCAAGTGCTATTTATGGTCTCCTCACAACAATGATAAAAAATAAAATAAACTGGACCAATATGGCATGTTTGTTAATACAGGGATGCTCATGTTAATGTGATCTCTGGTCTCCCACTCAGAGACACAGGTCTCTGAGTGTCCTGCATTCAGAAAGCTACCTGAGGACACTCTTTGTGTGAGAGAAAATCTGCTCACACTGATATGTAGAGCCAAACACTGTCAAAAAGGCCTCTGCAATGTTCTGAAGACAGTTAAACTTGTCAGGTAGTGATGTCCAGCAGGTGAAAATGCAAGTTTCATGAACACGCACAGCTATGGATTACAGCTGCGTTCGTAGTTCTTCAAACCTTGACCCCCACAGAGTCGAGCTTTTCAGTTCAATCAGCTGAATTTTTATGTCCTCTGTGTCCAGCCAGTTAATGCGAGACAAATCCAGCTGCTCATTAAATTTCTGGTTTGATACAACTTGTTGGTATATGTATGATTTATATACATTTTATATCAGATAAAAACTTTGGTTGTAAGATTCAGATAACTATTTATTAAAAGCTAGACATTTTAAATGAGAATAAGAAAGAAAAGTATTTCTTTGTGCCCCCCTTTCCCTGTTAATGAGACCCGCCCCTGCACAGTTACCAGCCGTCAGCTACAAAGGATCCTGGTGTTATTTGTCTCTCAGAAACAGTTCATAACTTTCGGTCCAACTCATTCATGTCACCTAAAAGGTAAACCTGCTTCCCCATCACCTGTTCAGCTCTGATGACTTAGTAAGGACATCTCCTGGTTTCATCTTCATGTTTCCCTCTCACCACATATCCAAACCGATATCATAACTGATACTGATGACTTGTAGACAATAAAGTGAAAGTGAAAAAAAAAACCCTGAAATAAGTACTTTTAAATACAGGTTTATTTAATATTTCATATTACTTTTTGGTCTCTTATCAATATGTTTCGCACAGACTTGACAATAAGTCCAGTATCTTCCTGATTTAAATTCTGCCTATTCTGCAATCCAAACTAGAAGTTTGTACCCTCTTATTTAAAAATCCACCGCTAATGTTATGTCTGAGAGAAATAATCAAATGGGATATTTTCATGAAGTATGAGTCACCATAAGAGCTAAGAATTAGTTTCATTTTCTAACCATAGACAAAATGCATGTTAGAGTTTGGGTGATTTCCTCAACAAGTAAACCAGAGGCAAGACACACATATAAGCACACATAATCACAAGGGCACACACAGTGGGACTGGCTGACAGTATCTTAAGTCTAATCAGAATCTTAATTAGTCTGCTAGCAGCGTCCCATTAACATATATTCCTCCTAATTAACTAGGGACACACACATGCAGAAGAAGAGAAGCAGAGGCACAGAAATTAAAGATGTTTCATGAAGTTACATAATATGGGAAAATAAATTAACAAAGTAGAATAACAAAAGTAAAGCTTGAATCCACCAACCTTATTCTGCCTTTCTCATAGGAAAAGGTCATCTCAATAGATACAGTGGGAAAAGAGCTTTTCAAGCAAAGTCAACAAACACATTTAACCATTACTTTACTCTAGATAATGAAAATGAAGGTGAAAGTAATTGGTCAGTTATCTCACAGGTTAGTGTCAGACAACATCTGAATAAACACAGATTTAATACATAAAGTATATAAAAGGAAAGCTGAGTAGAAGAGTAAGATGTGTTAGGAACAGGGGTACGAGGAACACAGATGACCACAGGCTTCAGAAGATTGTCAAGAATCATTATTTCATGGGTAGGTGCATCAAGTGCCACTATGCACAGATTTGTACAGGAAATGGGCTACAACTATTGCATTCATAATATCAAGCAATTCCTAAACCAATGTCAGAATATTCTTACCTGGGCTAAGCAGAAAAAGAACTGGAACAGATTCTGTAGATGATTGCTAGAGTTGAGTCTTGGATTATCAAAAATTGAATCACATAAGCATTTATATAAAAATGGAAGGTGGGCTTTTATATTAGGATACACTGAAACACACTGAAACACACATAAACACGCGCACATATACTTCCGGTGTCTATATTTATCCAGATGCTCTAACACAAAGTCATACTTTTGTATTACAATTATCCTTCAACACTGAGTCACCATTAAAAAAATGCTGGTATGATATATTGGCTGAACAGTCACTGCTTCCCTTTGTAAGTTTAATCTTAAACTGAAGACTGTGGGTGATGACCAAAAAAGGTGTTGTGGGTGAAAGATAAAAAGACACATTTCACACTTGTTCTAATGTCTTTGTTGCGATGCCAAGCTTGCCTACCGCTCTATGTCATGACTCATGTACTCCTATTCAGAGCCACAAGAGCTCTATTTCTACACCACGGTGGCTCTGTTTCAAATCTCAGCATAACACTCTGCTTGTGTGGAATGGAAAAGGTTATGCATAGTTACATACAATTTTGTTGCTATCACATGCAAGTTCTTTTGATTTATCTGGCTTAGGTTGGACTACAGTCATGTTAAAACATAGGTGTGTGTGTGTTTCATTATAATGGGAAGAGTGTTTAGAGAAAACTCCAGCTCCAGTGAAAATGGGCCCTTTCAATTTTTCATTCAACAAAATTCTTCAGTGGGAAATCTACAGGTGCAGAGGCTTCTTATGGCAGTTTTACTAATTTTACAGATTTGTGTACAATATTCCAAAGTTCATACTCATTAACCTTCTGAAGTGTTGGTATGTGCTTTCCAGAAGATCAATCACAAAAAGAAGCCATCATGTGAAGATATGCGTAGCCTATTTTAGAGTTTAGAAATGTGTTAGAATGTAGAATTATTGTAGAGACACTGACACTGCCCTCGATGTAATAAAGGCCTGTGTGTTAGGAATTTAGGAGTAGATTTCTAGGAGACCCTTCCCCAGTTTGAACTGTGAAAGTGGGACAAAGAGAGGTTAATATAGAGTAGAAATTCCTCAGGGCATGCCTGGGTGGGAGTCTCAAAGTTTGTAACTAAATAACTTTGGTTTGGAAGGGAAATGGACTTTTATGACCCTCAGGAAGGCACGTACATAGAGATATACGCACATAGTGCTTTAACTGTTACGCACACACATCCACGCGCATACACTCACTCACGTGCACTCACATAGACACACGGATACGTGCACACACAGGCACTCACGTGCTCGTGCACATAGACACAGAGTTTGCAGCACACCGTGGGGGTTTTATGATAGGGTCGCTCCTACAAAACTGTGTTTCACAGACAAAGGAGTAAAGATTTTGCAGAGGGACACCGGCCTGGCAAGTCTTCCCTTCTAGAAGAATGCATGCTTAAATGAAGATGAATGAAGATGAATAAAGATGAATAAAGTTTTTGTGAAAATGACTACTGAGTCCGGTGCATCTCTGGAGGCCCGAGGAATAAAAAAGAACCAGGGTAAAACTGATTTCCCAACACATGTCAGAAAATGACCAGTTTTAGCTATATTGTACTGCATAAGCATCAACTGCATTATATGTTGCAGTTGGTCATAATTCAAGTGCATTTGTCTACATTTTGTTAATTTTACACAACTGGGATTACTTGCCATGCATTGAGATCACTCTGCTTTTCCCCCTCATTTGAAATAAGTGCAAAACAGGCATTCTCTGAACTGTATATAATATTTATTATCAGGGAAATAATTTCACTTCCCAAGTAAAGACATAATTTTTACAGAGCTTGTCTTTCAAAAATGTGCAGCTATGTTCTTATGAGTGCTATATACAAGGGTTTTCCAAGGTGGAGGGTGTTGAGAGTGAGTAGGATTGATGCTGCTTGGAAAGAGGTCCAGGGCAGCAGGAGGCTAAGGCTTCTTCTGTGACTATGTGCAGACATACTCAGCCAGAAAGATGTGTCATTTAGGCTTTTAAGATGTCATTCGTTCCAGATTCTCCTAAATAGAATCTAGAATTTCCAAAACCCCTAACTTTCCAGGAATTAAGAAAAAAAAACATTTTCAAACCATTTACAACCATGTATTTTATATGAATTAAATTTTAAACAAGGTATCTTGACAGGATTTCATTATCATACAAATCATTACATTTTCACTATCCCTAAGGGGCAATGCAACCAATAAGCATTGTATAAATATGAAAAATGCTCAAACTTGTTTTACAAGGTTTAGAGAAAAATGGGTTTTGCCATTTTTACATTGGAATATAGAAGTATAAAAATATATGAAACAAAAAAGTGCTGTGAAGTACAAACACACATCCAAACTGTGCTTTGGAAATGCATTGCTATCTGGCCAACATGCACCCACTTCCCACACTCATACTCAGATACATCATGTGTTACAGCACTATTATTAAGATTTGTTTTTAAAATCTGAGTTATCTTTATATGTCTACAGCTGATGTGGATAGAATAACTTTGTTTATTATCGTACTTTAAAAAAAAATATTAGCCATGTCTAGATTGTGGTTATGGTCAAATACTGTACCATACTTTTAATATAGTTACTGTGTACTGTACTGTATCATGAGCATTATATTAAACAGGAGAAGGGAAATAAATTACAGGGAGAACAGATAAAACAAATGCACCAAGCCGCTTTTTTTTTTTTTTTTTTTTAAAGTACAAGTATATTGTAGTCGGTGTTGTTAATAGTGTGAACTGTGCTGACCTGAGATGTTTCACTTTGGGTCTGATACAAGGCATTATTAGCCTCTTAATCACATGACCTTTTGTATTTGTGTGTTTTTGTGTTAGTGGTGGTGTGGTGGTGTGGACTAAGCTGTGTTTAGCTAATTATTGGTACAAAAATCTCGTATACATTTGCTGAAACATTATAGCAAAAACACCCTGCAAAGGAACATCAACTACATTCATCAAGACATGTTTACATTTTGGCAAAAACAAATACTTATTCTCCGATTAATAGCATAAGATCAAAGTGATCAAGTGACATTGTTGAATAGATTATTTACATTACATCTGCTTTTGCATTCTCTCTTTCCATGTTACAATATAAATGCTATTGAAAATCTTTTTTGTTTTTGTTTTTTTTGTTGTGTAGAAAGTTCGTAAGTATTTATTAATATGTATTAATATGTTTCAATTTCTGATTAACAATATATATGTTTGCTATATACATATATAAATATGCTTTTGGAACATGTTCCCAAATTTTTTGTTGAACTCCTCAGAGATTTACACCAACAATCATTTTCTAGTAGATCTCTCTAAAAGTGACCCAAAAAGAGAGCAAGAGAGAGAGAGAGATAGAAAGATATATTAAAACAACAAAGACGACAAATTTTGTGACATAATCACCATAACCATTGAACAAAAATACAATATTTCACTTACAATGCACAGTTTTCAATCTTAAGAAAGCAGTGTGAAATTGACTATTTTGATAATTAACATATAAATACCAGAGCTGAAAGCTCACTTGAATCTGCACTTTATTGATAATTAAAAGTGTGTCTAACTTGTTTGTGAGCTGTTGGAGAGTGACTATAATGGTTAAGTAAATTATTTCTAGAAAAGAAAATTGTATTTTAATAACACCACAAGTAACTATTAAGACATTTTTTAATAAACCTGTAAACATTATGTATATGTATTTGTGAAATGAATTAAACACAAAAACTGAGTGAACATTTGGGAATTAAAAAAAAAAGATTTACTTCTACACAGAGCATGCAGTGGGTCATAACTGTTCTTGGCCACACTTTGATTCAACATTAACATATTAATGCTTAGAGTATTCACTCATGCCTTAAGACTCAAAATGAATATCACTCCAGAGGACTTCAGCAATATGCGCAAGATTGTGTTTTAGGTAAATATCTGAAGTTAGCTTTCCCCTCTTCCACTATATTTAACAATGTTTATGTAGGTACAATTTCGCATGTGAGGCTTTGCTACTCTTTTTTTTTTTTACCTCTAGTTTTGTTTTTGTTTTTTAACAGAGCAATTTGATGATCTAAATAGTATAGAGCTACAGGAAAGGGACTTTGAAACTGGTGTATCGCTGCCCTAGGTTTGTTTTAAATTGAAATTGAAATATATAGTGTAAAAAGATCAATAAGGTTTCTCTTAAAACCACTCCCATGAGCACCAGATGTTAGAAGAACTATTGAGCCTCTATGGCTTATAACAACTTTTGTGCATAATCAGTTGTTCCACATAAATTCCACCTTCTGGGCAGTACTGTTAGCAAGTATTTTGTCATTGTTCTAAATTCATTGTGTATTGACAGCTGTATATTTTGTGATTGTCAAAATATTTTTCAATGTAAAAACAATACATGATAATTTTACACCCATATATAGTATACAAGTCTGGCTTGGGATTAAGATGAATAAATAAACACATTTGAGTCAAAGAAACAGAGAAACAGTCAAAATAAATATTCAAATCGTGGTGTCAGTTGCTACTATAATGACATAATGCTTGTATATTTATGAATTCTATTCTTTCCATCAAACACAGGCACCCATTTAATTTCACTGACTGTTTTTTTTTTGTACAAAACAAGAGACAAAGAAACAATCATTATATCATCAAGCAATTTAAAGCAAACCCATGTATTAAGAATAACAACGATAAACAGATAAGAAACAAATTAAAGGAAAAACAATGAAGTCATTGATCACTGAAGTGGGGAGAACCGGTGGCTTTGTTTTGCTGATAGTGGCATTTTGTGGGAAGGTGGTCCAAAAACTTACCAACCAATAAACCAAACAGAGATTTTGGTTATTAGATTAGAATACAACTAAGAGAATATGTTTTGGATTAATTTTCCATCTCTTCAGCAGAGTTCCACAAAATTGGGGAATGAATGTGAAAATGTACTGAATTGATTTTTGTGACACATGGTGGCCCAGCACCATCTTAATAGATTATATGTTGGATTATCCTTTAATTTGTCATGCATCTGTTAAAATAAATCTCATTTATGTGAATAACAGGAATAATATTGTTTGTTCCCTTAGCTGTCTGACACAGTGGATAGCACCCAACAATCACAATAAACTCACTGTATTTCCTTTTAACATGCAACTCTTACTCAATCAATCTGGAATGTTTTGGTAATTTCCCCATTTTAAAATGATTTTTCAAATAACAAAATCCTAAAAAAGTATATTTCAGGCCCCCGTGTCCCATATAAACATGACATTTTGATATAATTGAGACAGAAAGCCCTATTAACCTGAAACTTGCTTCAAGCACTTTGAATTAGTATCGGTAAAAGTAAATGGTCATTATAAAGTGTCAGCTTATCCATTCATATCTCATTTATATAACAGTTTGGCAATTACTGTTTAGTTTAAATCTAAAGTAATAAAAACATAAGAAACGCAAACATTTTAAATAACGGAAAGATGCACACATCCCATAATACATACAATGTTAAACAAATACTCAGGAACAGGCACCTTATGTTTGTAATCTCTAGTGTAAGGTTTTCACGTGTAAGCCAGCAAATGTTCTTTTCCAAGTTATGACAGATCCAGTCCGTAATTTACCAATTCAGTCTAGCAATTACAAGATCACATGGATAGAAAACAAACAAGATACAAAGACAAAATTAGCAACATATTTGCTGTTTGGTCTTGCCCTCATGAATGTCCTTTTTTTAAAACATTTTTTTTATCCTAATTAACGTAATAAAGCCAGTAAACAACATTAAAGAAAGAAAAAACAGTTGGAAAGATCATCCGTGACCATTTGTCAATAGAGTTTACATCAGACAAGTCAGGGATGGTGATTTTTAGCTGTGAAGCACGCCTCCGTAGTCTGCTTTTCTTTTGAGTCATGTGACGCTCCAATGCATTTCGGCCAAAATTGTGCCTGGCCAGCCCTGCTTTGCGATACTGTAGAGCTGAGCTGTCATATGTCAACATGGTATTCCGTGGGTCATTGAGACCCAGAGCCAGCTCTGAAACACCCATATCGTTCTTAATATCCAGGGTGCCCAAAAGGATGTTTTCATGTGGGTCCATCTGCCCAAGTAAAAGAGTAAAGTTAGTTAGATTCAGGTTTATGTAGTGTTGGGTTTATTTTTGAGACATTGGCATTGACATTAGCACAAAATTCATTTGAAATCACCTGCACATCATTTTCAGATACCTTATTTTTTTGATCACCAAGTCCAATTGCTGCATCATCCACAAAGATTGGTTCCCACAATGACTCATGGCCATCCATGTCACGTTGTTTCATTCTTGCATACAGCGTGTCATCTCTGCCAACTACATTCCCCACCAGCCACTGCAAGGACATTCAAACAAAACAATATTGCTGTGGTTCAGTTGATGGACTGGATTAAAAAAATGTGTTACTGTTACATTTTGCAGTTTATGAAATAATTATCTTCTAGTGTTTCCATTTCAAATTCCATGTAGACATAACCTAAATGGTTAACAGAACAGAATTCCTAAATTGCTATATAGACTGTGCACTCTTTGAAATAGGTCACAGGATATAAATGCAGTTATTTTTCTATTTGGTTCTCTTTGGCATTTTGCCTTGAGTATTTCAGCAGTCCAGGTGCAGCCATGTTATGGTGACCATTTGCATTTTGTCAAGGCAAAAAGCTATCTGTCTCTGAGACCCTCCTTCTCTTTTTCACGAGTCATTTTGGCTTCCAAACACGGGCTACAACAATCCTACTAAGCTGCTTTAACAGTGAATGTTGTTAATTATTATTCTGGACTCTTTAGACAATCGGAATAATCCATTTTCACTGTAAATGCGATTTCATGCATTTTCATGCATGTAGAAGTAAAACATCCGATGTGGTTTGCCTATGTATTCAAATATATGTTTCTAGTTTTTAATTGTTTATGTAAACATTTTTCTGAAAACCATACTAATTCTCAATAAGGGCCCCATTATACCGGTCCTCTTGTGGTGGCAGAGCAGCATTATACAACAAAGTTGACGTCAATTTGACACCAAGTTGCAACAGTTCTGTTGCAAGCCACCCTTTTGCCAATTGTGTAACCCGGGACATTGTACTACTGCTGCCAATGCTGGGTTGAAGACACAAGGATCACATTGGTTCTCATCACCATTTTATTGATTGCAGACTCTACAAAGTGAGATGTTGCAGCAGTTTGAAAAGATGAGACTTTGTGGAAAAAAAAAAAACTTCCAGTTTTGGCTTCTTATTATCTAGATATTATCTATTGTTCAGGAGAATACTGCAGTGGGTACCTTACCTCAGGCGAGCATAAATGGATGTGGCTGTGTGAAGATGTCAACTATGTTGTGCAAAGTGACCAATGCAGTGAGTATACTGGACTCAACAAGTCCTTTCTAAATGCTGGTAGGCAGGTAGATGACCAAATTACAGGGACAAGCTAAGCTATTAGTTACCTTGTTTGGATCCATTCTCATCTTTTCATTGTTGGCCATAGCTGTCTTCTCTGCTGCCTTTTTCTGACGCTGAGGGCCCCGGCCAAAGAAGATGTAGTTTACTAGGGCATACTCCAGCAAAGCCAGGAAAACAAAGACGAAGCAGCCCATCAGGTACATGTCTATGGCCTTGACATATGGGATTTTGGGGAGCGTTTCTCTCAGGTGAGTGTTAATGGTAGTCATGGTCAGCACAGTGGTAATACCTTAACCACAAAAAAACACAAAAAAAGACATTGAGAAATTCAATAGTCAGATTTAAAACTGCAATTTTGCCCTTTGACCTCAAGATCAAGGTCAGAGGTCCAGTTTTCAGAAAATCGTGTCAAACTAATAACTCAAGAAAGAAGTCATACCATAGAGAAATCTACGACAAATCTTGGACAAGTTTGAGTCCCGGTGCCTGTGAGTCTAAGGTCAAGGTCAGAGGTATACTTATACTGAAAATCTTACCAATGCAATAACTCCTGAATGTGGCGATGTAGGATTTTCAAATTGATGCCATAGGTGCATCAACTAATAATCTCAAATGAGTTCAAATCTAAGTGACCTTGAACCTCAATGACAAAGTCAGAAGTCAATTTTTTTAAAAACCTCATGAGTACAATAATTCAAGAAGGAAGGAATATTAATAACATTGTGAAAGTAAGGCCTTCACATATGGTGAAGGCCTTAGTGTATAATATTGGGAAGTGTAAAATCTTCTTAATAATAGTGACCAAATAAAAGAAAATAAAATTGAAAAAAGACTGAGATTGTGGAAAATAGATTTCTTGCAAATAGCAGAGCAAATCAATAATATGTACTCTTTTTTAAAAATGTCAGTAAGAGGGACAAATATAGAAATGTGTGAGGAAGCTTATGTTCTGACAGTTGTGTTCACCTTTCAGAAAAAGGGAAAGCTTGCTGTGCACCATTGGCTGATATGCCTCCAAATACTGGCTGCTGATTCGATTGATTAGGTGACCTTGATCAGTGAAAGTAAAGGGTTTGCCCCATGATTTTAAAAATATGCTTTAGAGAAAGGACCTGAAGTGGAGTATTTTGAAATTCAAATGTCAACCTTGATCTTGTTCATTAGTGGAGAACTCCTATTGAGAAAGACAGTTTTTCCAAAGCCTTCCCAAGCAAACTGTCAGACTATGCATATCAATGTGTTGAGAATTTGCTTATTATGCACGGCACACAAACCCCTGCAAGAGTTATTACATGGCAATTTTTCCCTTTTTTTGTAATTTTTAACACAATGTTCGCTCTTGGATGTACATGTGTTGGGCTTACATTAGCACTGTTCTATTCATATAAAGGAAATAAGAAATGGTAAGAGAAGCCAGATTCTAATGCTTATATAAGAACTTACTAAAATGGTTAAATTACAGTGCTTACGTATCCTCCTACATATGCCTCATTCATTGAAAAAACAGCAGTAAAATTCTAGTGAACAATTGGAACAAAATTTCTTAAGTAGCGAGTAACATATAAATAAATTAGAATACATTAATTTAACAACCATTAAAATGCTGCATTTAAATTAAATGACAATAAGAACAACAACAAAAAATAACATCAAGTACTATAAAAGTGCAAACTCTGCTGAGGCAGTTCACTCATTTCATTTTAATGGAGTAGTATTGTGTTTTGTATATCAGAATTATCTGTGTTTGGCCAAGTTTGTGCACACAAACACTGTATATTCAGTGTATATTTATTTAGTTAATTTTGTTGTTTTTTTTAACGTACTTGTTGTACAGTAAAAATTGGTTAAGGGCAGCACGACGTGTGTTTACTTTGATTACACAAACATTATGTACACAAACTTTATTTTATATTACACTACAGTATATTTCTAACTAACTATGCAGTTCATTTTCTTTCTCTTGCCAATACTTTCTTTAAAGATTTAATACATTTTCGGGTAAACCTGAAAGAAAGGAAGATGTGAAATGTAAAACTGAGATCAGAGGTCAAATGGCATGACCTTACAGTATTCTGTAGGGCCATGATATCCTGTCTCTCAAATGAAAATACCATGAAAACTAGACACTGTTCATATTTTTGTAAGTGAGCAAACCCAGAAATTCAGCAGAAAATCAAATAATAATTCCACCCACTGTATATTCACTGTATATATTATTTGGGGTGATCATGGTTCAGGGGGTTGGGATGCTCATCTTGTAACTGGAAGGTTACCGATTCAATCCCCAGCTCTGTCTGTTTTGGTCATTGTGTCCTTGGGCAAGACACTTCACCTACTGCCTACTGGTGGTGGCCAGAGGGGCTGATGGTGCAATATGGCAGCCTCGCTTCTGCCAGTCTGCCCCAGGGCAGCTGTGGCTACAACTGTAGCTTGCCTCCACCAGTGTGTGAATGTGAGAGTGAATCAATATTGGAATTGTAAAGCGCTTTGAGGGTCTCGAAAAGCGCTATATAAATGCAATCCATTATTATTATTATTATTATTATTATTATTATTATTATTAATGCATCACATTCAAAATGAGCAACATTATCAACTTATTTTACTTTTTTTATATATTTAATTTGATTTTTATAGCATTTAAATTGTGCTAGTCATTGCATCCAGGCTTTAAGAAACATTTAAGAAACATTTTGCAGAGCATCCCAATTAATTAATATAAATTAATACTGGTCAAAATAGGATTCAGACAATTTTCCCAAGCTGTTGTGATAAGAGCTTAACAACAGCACATAGTGATCATGTGATATAGCCCTTACAAGTCCATTTTAATGCCTGAAAGGAGGTCAGGATAAAGTAGATCCTGAATCTAGTATGGTGAAGGAGGTGGCCAAACATTTCCCAATTCTGATCTGCCTCTATTATAAAACATTAACTTTTTTTATTAAATCCCATGCGTGCCTTCCCCTGGACCGCTACATATAGCCCAGTCGTCAATCAGCAAAATTGCCTTGTTGACAAAAGGGAGGGGTTGGGTAGAAATATAGATGAAGCTGAATGAAATTCGGTAAAAAGAAGACAGTGAACCACTGATAAACACAGAGTAGCTCGTTACAAATCTCCCAGGCAACATGGGATTTACATAATCAAGGATGACTGGAGGAAATTGCGGCTCCCCAAAAAAGAACAGACGGTTTCTGGTTTAAAAGTAGAAACAAATCAGCCTAGTCAACCATCATTATAGTTCTATGATTTAACGCTATACTTGATTAATATTTGACCCACTAACACCCACAATACTTGAAAAAGATACAGTAACAGTGTGGTTTATGTGTAAAGTTCAAAATGTTCACAAAATCGAGGAAATAAGCAACTAGAGATAAAATGAGAAAAGACGAACAAGAGAATGTAACATGCATGCTCTTCATTTTTGTATTTAGTACAGCCAGCACACAGGTTGGGCAAGCTTTCAAATACATATTCCCCTTTTATTGGCATATTTATTGTTTTATGAACCTTACCTAGAGCCACTCTGGCAGCAGAGGCATCGTAGTTGATCCAGAAGGAGACCCAGGAAAGGATGGTGATGAGAATAGAAGGCATGTATGTCTGTAGGATGAAGTAACCAATGTTTCTCTTCAGCTTAAAACTCAGAGACAGACGAGGGTAAGAACCTTTGGATAAAGGAGAATAATAATAATAATTAAAAATAATGTTTAAAAAAGAGAAAATGTCACGGTCTGTGGAGACAGACCGTGCGGTGGTGTGTGTGGTGGACCCAGGTGCGAAAACAAATGAGTAGACGGGAGTGAACCTAAACTGAAAGCGAGCCTTTATTATGGCTGAACATAGAGTTCAAACAAAAGCAGAAATACTGTGACTAAACTATAACTAAACTGGGAAACTGATACTGTGATAAACTATGAAGACTCAGAAAACTATGACGATGACTGCAAAGACTGGCCGTGAAAACATGGAGGGGGGGAACACAGACGACGCGACACAGACTGAATGAAACACAGAGACTAAATACACATAAGGGATGATCATGGGAAGTGGAAACACATGAGGGGGAACAGCTAATACACATGAACCTAATGACAGGATAGGGAAAGCGAAACTACACTGACATTAGACACAGACTTTCAAAGTAAAACAGGAAACATGGAGATTAGACGTGACCTGACCTTAACATAACCACACAGACATGACGCATGACAGGTAGACGCACGAACCAGGGAGACTGAGTACAGGAGGAGATGACATAAACAACTAAGAAAACAAAGGGCTAAACAGCACCCTAGAAACCCTAAGCTAGAGCATAAATGAATACAAACGATACATAAAACTCAACACTGGGTCGCACGACCCAGGACCATGACAGAAAAGATGTGAAATGCCAAAGATATCAGGTGTGTGGCAAAAAAATATGAACACAATCATCAGTAATCAGGATCAGTTTGAACCAAGTAATTTAAATTTGTTCTTTCCAATATCACTGACTGATGAGCAACTGTTTTTTTACTACCTTCCTTAAAAAAGGTCATGGCAGACACTCAAAATAAAGCTTAAAAATCTGAAGGCTGAAACATGCTTCATTAGGAAAACAGGGGTTTGTGACCATGTTGATCATGTGGTTCTGTCAATGACAGTGGTGTTCTGTCAGGCCCGAGGAAAAATCTCTGCAACTCTTGACTAAAATTTGTTTTGTGGTATCCACAGGATAAAGTCTAACTTTCGTGATCTTGTGACTTTTGTTCTATGAAGATGAATGAGGACAAATCCAGGTTATTCCTGTATAGCCTGTTATTTGAAATGTCAACATATATGTGATAGAAACAAAATTTGGTATACAATAAAGTCTTACTACAATTGTCCAACTACAACACATTTCTTTGAGGTTTTTCAAATTAGCACTATAATTATGACAGTTTTATAACCAAGCTGTAGCCAGTGAATGTTTGACACCAGGGGAATTCCCTCATTTCTGTACCAGGTAATAAAATCCAGCACACTTCAGGTAGACACTTGGGTAAAGTTTCTTGCATACTAATAGTATACCAATACACAACAACACACATACATACACGCACAAGCAGTGTGTGCAGACAAAACAAGCTTTCATTGGTGCAGCTGCAACATTCATATTGAATTTACGTTATGCTATCATTCAGTACAGCGGCTTTAACTAATTACCAAAAAAAAAAAATCACTGTCCTGCTTACAAATGCTTGTTTGCATGACAAAATTATGAATAGGAAAAACTTGAACATATGAATATTTCATTATATCAGGCAGTGTTCTTTTGTGTTTGCTGTTAAAATGTTATGGTATCATCTGCCTCCGAAGATAATGATTCATTCAAAGATCTGCATGCCTGTTTGTTTTCATGATGTTTAGGATTTCTGGAAATTATTTTTTCATATATATAAGTTGAAACAGTGAAAAAAGTCAGTACTGATAAAGTATGAAACATCGAAACTATTTTATGAATATACAGAGACACTGAGAGATATAATAATGAAGTAAAATTACTAGTAATAATAGTAACAATGATAATGAATCATGATTTTTCTGATGCGTTACCTGTGGAGAAGACAACATTCTTGGAAATGAGCTTATGATCCACAATGGAGAACTGGGGAAGTTCGATCTTGTCTACTCCTGTCACAGCATTATCTCCTCCTCGCCAGTAGAATTCAATGTCATCTGTAGTGTAACCATCTGCGAGACAGTACAAGGAACAAGAATCACTGATTGACAATAAGGTCTCTGTTCACAATCCATCCCATGTCATTCTTGTATATTTAATTAGTAACGATTAGGTTTGCATTTGTTACCAGTTTACAGTCTTTTGACTTTAGATGCAGTCACTGGGCTTTGGTTTACTGGTGAAAAATTCATGGCAGTCCGCAAGGAAAAACTCTTTTATTCATTTGAATTTTTTTTGTAAAAGTATGTGCATTTTAAATATGCTTCCTATTCCTATTTGCTTCCTTCTCCTCAAAAGGCCTGCATAGTGTATATATGGTTTGAAATGTTTTTAAGTTGTGGGTTTGTTTAACTGCTATTATTTTCTAGTCAAAACAATCTACTTTTGTGCTCTTAACACTCCTTGAACCACACATATAACAGTTCGCCATACTGCAACCTTGGAAGAATGAATGCTGGTTATTAATTTTTGAGTAACTAACATATTAATTCTGTGCAGATACAACTTTCTGAGCCATGTGCTTATGGTGAATTGACAATAAAAAAGCAGTGATTATCAATCTGTGTTGTGGACACACTCAGGGGGGAACAGAGCTACTGCATGACTGAAGTAGATGACTGAATGGGGGCATGTTAGGAAAAACTGTCAACAAACAAGGACTACACACACCTCTGCACTGTAATAGCATAGATGAGTAGAAGTTTGACCCAGTGCTCTTATAACTTAGTTTTTAGTTACCTAAAAACTTTAACCCTTAGACTTACTTTGCAATTTTATTTTACTTTCATACTGAAGTTATTGTGTCAAAGTGTTTAGCACATTCAGATTGTCTTGATTCCCATCCCATATGAAATTAACTGCAAGGAATATAGTAAGAGACACAAAATAAATAATTAGTTGAGAGTATATCTATTAATTACAAAATGGTGAAATAAGAAACTTGGCTTTGTAACTATTAACTGGCACAAGATTACAGAACTTAGATAAAACAAAAAAAACCCAATACGTTTTAAATAATAAAAAAAACACGGGGTGACGATATCTATTTTACACTAGCACAAAACCTTCTCTTATGGATTCCAATGTCAGAGAGCACCGCCAGACCAAAAATAAATGAAACTGTTCACGATAACATCAGAGGAGATAGCAATACAATACCAAAGCTATTTAACTGGGATTCTGGCATATCTCCCTGACCAAATCTGACTCCAGGCATTTTTATCAAGCTTATGAAATAATGTCTCAGTTGATTTGTTTTAATGGGCAAAGAAGGATTTTGGAAGGAGATAAAACACTGGCTTTGATATTGCTATGGGCAGAAGATAATCAGGGATAATAAAAAAAAGTTTTTTTTTTATATACTTATTATAAAAGAATACCAAGTTCTAATACATATATTAAATACCACTGACATGCGAGGTCATAATAAAGCATTAAGAATCAAAACAATCATGTTATTCTTCACATCTATACTTTTTTTTCTAAATATATTGTAAATAAAACTTGAAAACACATTTAGCATTTGCAAACATTTGAAATAAGAATACTTTGAAAGATGCTGTGACTCCCTAAATTTTGACTGTTTATTGAAAATTATATGAATTAAAGTCACCAAGCAAGTCCTTTGGATTATTTTTTCCCACAGTTTATCAGATGAAATGCATATCAACTTAATACATATTAATAGACATTCTGTGATGCGTAAACACATGTGTCCACATACACATTCGCAAACATCACCATCACTCTCACACAAAAATCGACACTTGAAATCCACCCCCACGACAAATGCCTGCTTCACGCGTATCCCAGCGAAGCTGAGAAGGATACTCCACTCTAAATATGTCTGCAACTAACTTTGATTTTACAAAGTTCAAAGCGACTTTAATGTTATTCCTAGTAATTAAAAAATATCTTTAAAGTTTTGCAGTATACAGCAAGCTGCGGCTCACTTGGATGCCTGGACAGGGGCGGAACATCTAAAGATAAGATAAATAAATAAGCCATGCAAGCCCACGTGTGGAAACCATTCACACCCCAGAGAATGTCTGCAGTTTCCAAAATGGGCTCTGATAAGCAGTGATGGCAACAGCGAGATAGAGTGGAAGTGGCTGTACATATGATGGGGATCGCTGGTGCAGAAAATATAACTATAACTTGACAGAGATGCTGTAATGAAATGATGGTTTCATTGTGAGCACACATCGACTGAAACATCAAATGTAATGTGCCTTTTACTTTCCCCTCAGTATATGTAAAAGTTATCTAATACATACATAGCTGTCTTAATTAGTTTGTTTCATTCTATGGCTTTTAAAACAGCTTTGCTAAAATGACCAATTTTGTCGTCTTGTGTAGAGCCATACATTTTGTAAAGTCAAAGCTGCTACACGAGGCCCAAAAAATGCTTCTTGGCTAGTGTTCAATGTTTAACGGCTGACTGATCCTAATCTTGGTATGATTTATTGAAAAGGTTCACAGCTACTGTTGTTATGAAGTCAGTGTTGTATCTTTTGATCAAATCAGTTTCCTTTTGAAGGTAGGACTATACAGCAGCATATAAACTGTATATTACTGTAACAGCGACACTGAGCATTATAAATAATGTAGGAATGGTATTTTCAAATGCGAGAAAATCCTTCAATAATAGTCTAGGTATGAAATTTTGTATACAAATTCAAACTTTTGTACCATAGGATCTTAGTTGATCTGAATTGAAGCATGATTAATACTTTGAGATTTGTGTGCACGGTAACAGATTAATTAACTTTAACAGTTTTACATCTCGCTATGCTGATAAAGTTTCCGCTGTTCCAAAACCTTATTTACTTGTTATGGAGCACTTTTGCCATAGCATGAATAAAAGCTGGTAAATCAGTGGTTTTACATTTGCCTCTAAGTCACATAAAGTTCGATTTGAAAATAGAATGGCTAATGGAACGATACATACAGAGTACGAAAGAAACACTTGTGGTGGAACTTTGAGAAAGGAAAAAAAAACACTGATGAATTTATAAAGGAGATAGATGGATGGAAACCAGCACTCTACCCTTTTATATTAGCACTGGGAGTCCTTTAAACCTTTTAAGTGTGCATGTGTGTGTGTTTTCAGAAGTTTTGTCTATTGGGTATTTTGGGCATGTTTTAGTGGCTATGATAATTACACATACACAACCATATCTATATGATGGATGCTCACAGCCACAGTTAGTAATATCCAGCTAGTTTCTTAAGAGAAAGAAAACACTCCAACCACATTAAAAGAGAAGGATGTGCGCTTGTGGTACTAATGACTAGACATATTGTGAGGTGAGCTCATATGTACACCACTAATGGTCCACTCCTCTCCATCTTCCCCTCAGTTGTTTACCATCATTCTCTGAACTCAGACAATTTGTTCAACTGGACACTACAAAGCAGGGGGTTACATCTGCAGTAAAAATATACATGAAGTTCCCAATTAGATTTTATTATAGTATTTTTTCTTGTCTGTCCCCTTGGCATGACAAACTATATATAGATGATATGTGGCAGTTGTGTGCATTTGTGTATGCAAACAGCAACAAGGACCTGCCATGATCCACTTCTATTCAAAGATCACATGAGTGACTAACAATACTCAGACTGGCCATACCCACAAAGGTATAATTCGTATAAATACCAGGTAACAAACTGGTAGATAAACTTCTTCTACATAACATGGAAGCTCCACACATATGAGCAAAGCTCAAAAGGGTATTGGAACAACAAAATATCAAAGAACCAGGAACTGGCGGGTAAAGCAGCAAATAGATAATAGACAGTGAGACAATGTACAATATTAAGCCTTAACAATAATGAGCACCTTGAAGCAACTGTTATTGTAATTTGGTGCTATATAAATAAAGCTCAATTGAAATGAACAAGTGCTGATGAGCCCTTTCCATTGTAGGAATAAGGCCCATACCATCAACGCTTTCAATGTCAAAATAGATATTGGCTTAAATAATAAAATGGCCACAAGAGTTGGTGTGCCAGTAACATCAATACAAACAAACTTCTGAGGGCACTGGTGGGTTATAAATTCAGCAATCAGTTTACTTTCTAAGCAATAACTAAATGACAATAATGACATAACTGACAAAACATGCATGATACATTTAAAATGTTTTCTTCCATTCTACTTCCCTTTATTACCCCTTTCCTCAAATAAATCACCCAATTTATTTATTTATTTACTTACAAATGTGTGTGTGTATTTATTTTTATTTTTTTATTTATACAGTTTCCACTTCAGAATATGCCTTGATGTATTTTGTAACTATTTAACCGAATACAGAAAGCTTGATTTTAATTATTTTCTTATTGGCATTTATTCTGTCAATGTATTTTTTGTTCTATAAATGTCTTTCAGAATGGATACAGAATATATCCATAACTGAAATGCAGTTATCGAGCTTTATATGCCTATCATGAACCAAGCAAACATTGGGGTATGGACAATGTGGTTTGTGTATAATAATCATGAATTACTACAACAATACTCTCACAGACACTTTTGTAGCAGGCTGCTAGATTACAAATAGCGTGTTTCATTTGAACAGTTTGTAAAGCAGCTGTGAAGTTGCATGAACCCTTAGCCATGAGTACAGAAAGTAAAGTTCCAGTCAAAATAAAATCATCTGACATGACAGTCATCGTAAAACTATGATAATAGCAATCTTAATAACAGATAACTGTTACAACAAGCATATTTGCATTACTGTTTTGTGTTAAAATCCATGTATTGTGTGATCCTGATGTCCTTTAAACCTTCATGCTATAATTCCCTTCATACATTAACACCAGATTTACGCCTTTCAGTGTGTAATGCCCTTTAGCTGCATTGCAGGCATTCAGATGTATTTATCATTATTCACCATTAGTTCTTACTAAAGCTAAATTTCAACCATTTCTGTTTGGAGGTAAATTAAATTTCTTTGTAAATGAGTGGCACATTCACTCATTTTACTTTAACTTTACTTTACTATTAAAGTACAAAGGAAGAACACGGGCTAAAAGGGACAAATATAAATTGCTAGACATAAACTTAGAATTTTAAACTGTTAAACTGAGTCGACATATTAATTCAGCTCTGATAGGAAAACACATTAATCAAAAAAAGAACACATTGTGGTCATTAATGAATCAATTACTTACAACTTTCTATCTCAAGTGTGCAGTTTTGCTCATCCAGTGGATACCTTCTCAGGTCCATCATACAAGCAGCAGTGGTAGTTATCCTGAAAAGAAATCACAGCAAAATGAGAGAACAAACTCTATTTTTCAACAGGGTAACTACAGCAGGGACTAGACAAAGATATATAATATAGATGCTGTTAGTTGTGAGAATCAACTTTTTGTTTTGTTTTTTTCTTTTAATTGCCTCGTTTTATTTACTTTTAATTTATTTTCTAAATAAAATTGATGACCATTTGCTAGCTGCATGGCACTGAGTAACTGAACAAAATCCAAATCTTGCAAAAATAAAATAATACATAAATAAATAACCCCAAATTATTTTATATATATTTTTTAAAGACTGGAATGGTGGTAGTGGTGGGAACTCCACTGGGCATTATAGCTGAATAGCTAATATGTCCCAATTCTAGCTTTGTTTGGATAATCCTGTGGGTTCTCTGTTAGGTTTCACCTGGAATATGAATCACTGTGGGGTTTATACTCTGTGGGACAGTGGTGACAGCAACAGAAGAGAGAGATATACTGCAAAAGTCAATTGAATGTAATAATGCCATAAAATCCCATATGGAAAAGATCTAGATAAATCTTATAAAGTTTGTTTCTGTCTTGTGTGAAACTTGTATGAAAAGCATACAAGAGTGAAAACAGATATAAGATCCTTTGAAAAATTGTATAATGAAACTTGTATGTTTTGGATACTTACTAAAACAATATATGAAAGTAATGGGAAAGTGGCCACTTTCATGAGTAAATCATATAAGTTTTTATTATTTCTTTTCCATATGGGATGTATGAGATAAAATTAACCTTATTGAAAACTTTGACTTTGTAGGTCATTATTGTTGTGTGAATAAAATGATGATGTTAGTGTAACTGGAATCAGCACAATAAATGAAAAACTTCAGACTGAAAGATCAATATTATAATTTCATTTGTTTACTTATAGCAGTTACAAAAAATGTCATATAACTTAAATAAGTACGATGTTACGTTAGGGTCAGAGTTTTATTTAAGTGTGCACCCGTCTTGTCAGACATTACCTTTTTCATGAACATTACTGTTTATTGTGAGATGCTGCACAGACAAACAAAAATGACATAAATTGTACAAAGCTATTCTTTTAATAATTAAAAGAAGAATCTAAGTTTCTTTGAATATTAAACAAGGAAATAGCTTTATTATAGCATTATTACAGCATGGTACTGATGGGTAAAAACTCCTAACATACAGCTATATAAAAACCTCAAATATCTGAGTTGTTCAGTTAATACATTCCATTAAAAAAGTACTTTAAATGACATTTTCACATAATTTCCTGTTTTCAAGCTTAAATGGGACTTGGCTTTCAAATATAGCACCTGATGTGCCACAAATGAACACTTCATGACTCCATGGAGCATGCGAACATCAATAAAATCATAGATTATTATCTTCATGGGAAATGGTAAAGATAGATAAAACAGCTTGGAGGGAAAAGAGAAATGTTAGATTACTGCCCCCCAAGGCTTAACTTATCCTTTCCCTTTAGCATAATAATTCAAATGTGAAAATATGTCATGATTTCAAGTGAGGGATGAGAGGCAATCTAAATAGAATCTTGGTGTTTTCTTTGTTTGTTTTGTTTAACATTTTTTATTAGATGGTATTCCTATGTTTCATGTTTTACTAAAAAGACACTCGAGGAATTGATCTCAGCAATTTGTCAAGACCCTCTTTGACCACATAACTCTGACTCTTTTGATGTGAACCACAATCAGGAGCATAATCTTTATAGTTCTACTACACATACTATTCTGATTTCTAAATTGCTGTTTTTTTATTGCTATTAATACTATTTAATGCTTTAGTTTGATATAGTTACTCCACAGTGTCGCATTCACCTAACACATGAAAGCTTTGAGACCAGGAGGAGACACAAATTTCTTTAGGGTTGTATCAGGAGAGGCATTTAGTGTAAAAAAAAGAAAAAGAAAAAGAAAAAGTAGAGTTAGCTAAATCGAGCATGTTAAAACAACCACTGTGTTAACCCTTTGTGAATAACAGAACAACCTAAAGCAGTTTCTATCTTAATTTCTTGTCATGGATTATGAGAAATTAACCAAAGAAATGTGCTGCTGTGGTAAATGTGCTTATATGTGTAAACAACCCTGGTCAAAGAACCAGAGCTTACTGTTTTACTACTTCTATCCTATCATATTCTGTGGATATCTATCACCATAAAGGCATTCAGCCTTTCAGTCAATATCAAAACAAATAGGCAGTAAGGGATAATAAGGGATAATAACAGAAGGCAACCATGAGTCAATAGATAAGGTTATGTTGTCCATCAGACTTTGTGAAAGGAACATAAGGATGAGGCTGTGAGTAATAGGCTGCCATTCTTTCCTTGACTCTGGTCTTGTGTGAGAACTTCACTCCCACTGAGGGAGTTGCCACAGAGCAGCACAGCATGGTGGGTAATCGTCTAGGCACACCTGACAACATAGATAAATTTGTGCCAGAGGAGAGGCTCATCTTGAGTCCAATCCTCTGTTACACAGCAGAGATAACCATGCTTATGTGCCTCTGTGCCTCTTTCGCTTTCTTTGTTCTATCTCTCTTTTACTATGCCATTATTCAAACAGCCACTATGATGCCAATACATTTATATTCATAAATTACAAACACCTACTATACAAACACAGAAAGATTAATGGACATTCAAATTAAGGATATAATCAACATTACATGATATTATTTATAAGCAAAGATTTGGAAACAATCATGCAGCAGCGTTACAAGATTTTACTAACACCTAAGAGGCATCCCATAGTCTGTGTCTATGGCAAATATATTAAAAAAAATCCAACAACTGACAACATGTGTGCAAAGAAGCTAACATTGGAATTGGAGACAATATTCACCTTTTATGCTCCACTTGCTGGATTATGGGACGTTTTAAAAAAGAAGACCTGAAAGATTATTTTTATTATTAAAGAACTTATCCCTGCCTCACTTAAACTGAGCATCCATCACATCAGTTATTCTTCTGTGGCCCACTTCCTACCATGGAGAGGGGAATAGGATCTTTTAGGAGACTACTTAGTTCAAACACCTTGTTAACTTCAGCATGTCTCACCTATTGGATAACGTTTATTGACAACTTCAGTTTATTCTGGAACTGTAAAGATCACTCCAAGATACTTGCTGCCAATCTATGTCCTGCTCTTGGGACATCTAATACTAATTAAACTCTGTGAATAATTCAATTCAATTTTATTTATGTAGCGCCAAATCACAACAACAGTCGCCTCAAGGCGCAACAAGGACAGAATACATAGGCAGGACACCATACATAGTCAGACAGAATATGCTCCTTCCTCCTTAGCTAACTCCATCCACCCTATTATCCAAAGCTTCCAGAGGATGTCCCTGTAACAACCTGCAGCCAAGCCACCTGTCACAGCCAGGTGGCTTGGCCAGAACTCACTCACTGGTCAACGTTCCACACTGAAGCTGAGCCAAATTGAAGATATATTACGCAGTAGTGGTCACACACATCACCAATCAGATGCTTATCATAGATTAGACAGACTCCATGCCACTTGTCTAAACAGTGATCCTATGTGGCAAGATCAAAAGCATTAACCAAGTGTACTCAGAGTGCACAGCTAATGCATTTAATTTATAAAGTAATATATTACAAAAATGATCTTGATTTTATGTTTTAACCCAAGCCTGGTTAAACAAACACAACAGTGCTATGATTACTTTTCAAAAATCTCCTCTGCGTTTCCAATTCATCGTTTCGACTATAAAAGGCCAAAAGAGTGCGAATGGGCATTGTATACAATGCCAGTGACAAGCAGCTTTCATAAAGAAGATGAATTTAGAAGCTTTCCTGCTTCTAAAACCAGGTAAAACTGAGGTATTTGTACAAACAAACAGTGGTAAAGGTAAAAAAAAAAATGTGGTAGAAAACAAGGCGATGCCTACCAGTGTAAGTGTCTAACCAGACACTTGTTGCTCTCCTTTCATGCAGGATCTCTCAAATTACAAAAACATCCTGCCTCAAAGTGATGCTGAAAAACTAGTTTCATCCATTTATTGCTTCTAGGATATCTATTGTAATTCATTTATTATTATCATCTTGTTCTAAAAGCTCCCTGCAATGCTTAAGTTACTCCAGAATGCTGCAGTACTGTCAGGACTATAAAGACCATATATCACCTATATTGTGACATGGTCCTCATATCAGAGTACCCTATCATCCCAATAGATATTTTTTTCTCAGACTGCAGGCCTACTTGTGACTCCTAGGGTATTTAAATGTAACATGTGAGGCAGAACCTTCAGCTTTCACGCCCCTGTTCAGTAGAACCAGCTCCAAGTTCAGGAGACTGTTTTAAAGAGTTGGCTTAAAACTTATAGTTAGAGCTGGATCAGATGAGCCTGAACCATCCTTCCATTATGCAGCAGTAGGGCTAGTCTGCTGGGGCTTTCCATGCTGCTCTGAGCACTTCTTCTTCACTCTCTGTGTTTACAAATCTGTGTTTGTATTTAACCATTAGTTATTATTAAACTCTGGCTCTCTTCCACTCCCTTCTTTTCTCCTCTCTCTTTCTCTCCCCTCACCACCAACAGATTGTGGTAAATGGCTGCCCTTTCTGAGTCGGGTTCTTCCAGAGGTTTTTTTTTTCCTATCAAAAGGAAGTTTTTCCTTCCCAGTGTCCCCAAGTGCTTGTTCGTAGGGATTGTGTGATTGCTTGTCTTTCTGATATTGCAGGATTTTTACCTTACAATATAAAGAATCTTGAGGTGACTGCTTTTGTGTTTATGGTAAAATTAGGGCTGTTCAATATAACAATATCAGATGGCGATATGAAAACGTCTATCGTTTCATATTACGCTATTGTTTGTTTCGTGGTGTCGCAAGATAAACTGTTTACGGCAATATTTTTCATAGTTTTGATGGTCACTGTAGAATTTCTTAAAGTTCTTTCTTTCTCTTATACTTAATATAACCACCCTACGGACAGACAAGCGCCTGTTTTTATGCGTTGTCATTAGCAACAACGACGGTAAAACCATCTCGTGGCTCTGCCGTCCGCTTGTTTATTTTCCACATAAACCTTTCACAATAAAGCTGAAGATCCTGTTGAGATTTTTCAAAATAAACCGAATCATGTGAAATAGTATGCACAGTGTTTACAGACGAGAAGCTAAAAAGAGCCATCAGGTGCTAAAAAATAAACCTTAGAACAGGCTTTTCCCCGCAGCACGCTGTGTAAAAAAATACTCAGAGAAAACTGCAGCCGTTTCAACTTATGTAACACTCGACTCCAGGTACACCTCGCCTAGCTGAAAACACTTCACGCAAGTAGAGTTGCCGAGATTCACAGAATTTACAGAAAATGTACAATTTTTGTGATATATATATCGTTGTCGGCACGATAAATGTCTTATATCGCGATAAGAGATTTTGGTCATATTGCAGAGCCCTACGTAAAATTAAATTGAATTGAACAGTACTGAATCTGAACAAACAACACTTAAATGTGGAGTTCCTCAAGGCTCCATTCTTGGACCTCCACCATTTAACGTACAGTATGCACGTTCCCTGTTGCTCAGATTACATAATATTATAATTTCCTATCATTGTTAGCTAGAATATACACAAAGAAAAAAAAAGTCTCTGCCAATAGAAAGTGTGACACTTAAATCTTGAAATCGTGGAGTCATTCGTTCACCTAATTTTCACAGCCACACAACGACAATTACAGTCTCAGGCTTTTCCCATCTTTTCCCCAGCTTTTTCCCATTTAAAGCAAATACAAAAAACAAAACAATTTTTTTTAGGAGATTACTTAATGTTACTTATAATTTCAATATTAATATTACACATTACTATTACTTTACAGGTATAGTAAAATAAGATCAGACAGCTCTTATGATAAACTTAAGTATTACTTTTTAAATATGTTTGCTAAGAAAAAGAAATGTTGTAATTTACTTAGTTATTCAAAAAATGGAGGTAAAATAATAAAACGAAAGCCATAGAAAGAATATTTTAGGACAGAGGATGTGAAGAGAGACAGTGAGCAGTCTATCATAACATTTCCTTCTAATGCCAGTAAAGAAGTTCAAAGGGAAGAGTTCTAACATTAACATGCTGTTTCATATTACACACCTCAGGGATTACCACCCCACAGAGTGTGACGGTGAGGTTGTTTGAGCCTAAGAGGTTTAGATAGATTCTCCTTTTCTTTCTCTCTTGTCCCCTGTCTTTGTCAGCATTTATTTCACACTGATGGATTTACTGCTGGTGATGGGCCTCTGTGGCTTCCATGTGTTTAACCAAGGAGTAAATTGCCGGTTACTTTTCGGCAACTTTCTGATCTCTGTGTCAAGTCGGAGTCACCGGTGTAGAACTCAGAGCACAAGCGTCTGGCAGGGCTTTTAGAAAAGATAAAGGTTATGCATGTTTGTATGAGGTAATGTGTGAGCATGTTACGTAGCTGTTACACTGTAGAAGTGTGCATCAGATTGCCTATGTTTACTGCTGTCTTGCTCTCCATTTACCCTCTCATTTCCCCCAGTTGTTCCATCCATTAAATGATGCAAAGCCACATTTTTCAGTCTGCTTACGCTCCCTGGTTGCTAAAAAAAAATAAAAAACATTCCCTGAAAAAGCTGCCAACCACACTAAGTCCCATATGTTGCATCACCTGCAGTGACCCTCCATATTTTTCAAGCTGTGCTCAGAGATTGGCTTGCTGGATTGATCTAACTTGTGAGGTCAAATCAGGGCCAAGTAGCTTTAAGGGAAGAGACTGGATTTCAGGCCAAAGAAATGTGCGGGCTGTTGGTCACAATCACAATAAAAGTATTCAGGGTGATAAATATGAGTGATTAATGCGTTGCAATGATTTACTTTTGTTTTTTACTTAAATATTCTCAGTCACTTATTTGTACTCAATTTATGCTGATCTTAGTTTATAGTAGTTGCAACAGAAACATTTTAACTTTTACAGTCAAAAACATAACAAATAATTAATTGTACAAAAACATTATAATTTAGTACAGTTAATTTATAAATACATAAAAAAAACAGTAGCACTCAGAGAAGTAGGTCCCTTTTATTTGGGGTTTTCAGTGAAAAATATCGTAAATGTTCCTTGCACTGTACTTGGAATAGAGTACCCCTGCATAATTGTAGTCTAGCCATTTTCTGTGATTATAAACAAAATACTCCACTCTGATTGCTCGCAGAGCTCAGAGCTCATTGAAACAGTGAAACAGAATGTGCTGTGCACCAGAGCTGCATTATTTGATATTTAAGATAATGACAGCATTTAGAGAGTCATCATCCCCCATAGCCAGCTGCTTCCCACCCACTGATGTCCATGAAAATATAGTAAGTAGGATGCTCTAGGTAAAACATTAACATTTAATCTTAATATTCAAAGACATTTTTTTGTTAATTCTCAATCAGGCATTAGTTGTGCATGCTAAGAGCTCTCCTAAAGCTGGGTTTAAAGGTGGGTATTTTTCAGTGATAAACACCCTATCTACCAACAAATACTCCCTATATATAACAAAGACAAAACACCAACTCTTGTTTTGGTTTCTCAGCCCAAAAATGCTTGCAGTCTTATTATTTTATATTTGCTTTTGCACAAGTAATATTTGCCCTGGAGTCAATTTTAGCTTTTTGCTTTTCTTGAAAGCTGCAACAATTGTGGGTTTAGTTCTAAAACATCTGCAGATGCTACATTTAATTATATTTTCAAAGCATTTTTCTTTGTGACAGTACATCTTCCTGAAACACCACAGGTCACTGAACATGGTTGTAGGGATATTTATTTTGGTCATCCTGTAACTTCATATGCCAAAACTGTAGAAGTCCCTGCACCTGGCTTGTTTTCATCTAGAAATAAATCTTTATAAAGCTTGAAATTGCTGTTTTATCTTTATGCGCCTATAATAACAAAATAGCCAAAATTTATTAATCTGTCACGGGTACGGTGTACATTTTAGGACATCGTCAGGTCTCAAGAAAAAAGTTGTCAGGTATCAGACAACTTTTTTCTTGAGAACTGAGACCTGACAATTTTTTGTCTGATACCTGACAACTTTTTTCTTAAGAACTGAGACCTGACAATTTTTTGTCTGATACCTGACAACTTTTTTCTTGAGACCTGACGATGTCCTAAAATGTACACCGTACACAGGTTTTGTTAGATACATGATGGACTTAGTTCAGACTGCTTCCAGTCTAACCTAAATCTAATTTTTTGAATTGCATCCACCTATCCATTTTTCTAAACCATTTATCCAAATAGAGCTGTAGAGATAGAGGGCACGTTCTAGAGAAGCTGATAGTCCATCGTGTCACTATGTTTTCGTACTGATTTTATTATGCATTATTGTTACATTTTTTCATTCAAATGTTTTTAATTGATGTCAGACTACAAGAATTTCCACTTGCATAAATTTAATTTTAATGCATGCTTGTGTCTACACATTTTTGTAGTCTAATTGAATTTATTAACATAATAAATTAAATAACTGCACAGCTTTAGTAGGTCTTCAGTGGGCATTAATATGCTGTATCTGCATGTGCTGTGTGGATTTATGAACACTCACTGACCTGCACAAGATTCCATGACCCAATTTAGGATTTGCAAAAATCTGGTCATCCTACTTACATGATATTGAGTGTCAAAGGTGAAGGATTTCTTCCTCCAATTTCAGTCTAATCCTACTCCATCCAAAGTAATATTTGCACTTTGTGTCAGGTTCTTCAGTGGATGGGAAACGTTCAAACCCATATTTTGTGTGATTATGGATTTTTTTTTTCATTTGAATATTGCATCAGTGTGTTGATAGCTGTTCATTTTACATTTAACTTGGATGACCTGACACAAGAATGATTTGTACTATTTGAGTTCTATTTCAGTATAATCTGACCTTCACAATCTGCTACTGCCTCGAGCTTTCTTCTGTTGAGTTTTGTTCACTTTAGACATTCTACACATGAAGCACTTTGGCTTTGAAGCAACAGAGACTTTTTGGCTGCTGCTCGATCCATCAAAGTTTAAATCTGGTAGGTGTCCTTTATATGAAAAGTTTATTGAACTGTGTGCAAGATAAGACAGTATAAATGAGAAATATATCAGTCCAAAACTGTTAAATACAAATGAATTAAAAAACAAACAAAGGAAAACATTTCACACACACACACTCCTCCTTGAATCGCAACCTTATCGTGGTGGAGGGGTTTGTGTGTCCCAGGGATCCCAGGGGCTATGTTGTCTGGGGGCTTTAGCCCCCTGGTAGGGTCTCCCATGGCAAATTGGTCCTGGGTGAGGGACCAGACAAAGAGCGATTCAGAAGACCCTTATGAAAAAAACACAGAGGGAACAGTTTACCCTGCCCGGGATAGGGTTACCGGGGCCCCGCCCTGGAGCCAGGCCCGGGGAGGGTGCCCGAGGGCGAGCGTCTGGTGGCCGGGCCTTAGTCCATGGGGCCTGGCCGGGCACAGCCCAAAGAGGAGACATGGGCCCATCCTCCCGCAGGCCCACCATCCGCAGGAGGCGCCATAGGGGTCGGGTGCATTGTGTGCTTTTGCTTAGGCTGCTGCCCCCGCGACCCGGCCCCGGATAAAGCGGATGAAGATGGATGGATGGATGGATGGAAAACATTTCCTCCCAATTATAAAGGAAAGGTTTGTCAATTAAAATATTTTTATTATTCTTACACTACACTTTTAAAAGATTACTAGTGATATATTTTGCAAATATAGCTTGCTCTGCATAATTAATCAAGCAATTGATAGTATGTGATGAGCAAACAAAACAACAATAACCTAAGAAGTGCAGCCAAGTGAACCCTACTATTAGGCCCTTGAAATTTGCTGATGATACAGTGCTCATAATTATCACTTCATCTGCCAAAACAAGGAGGAGAAGTGGATTATCTGATGGTGCAGCTCTAACAAGCAGTTAAACATGCTTGGAGACACTGGGCTGCAATCCGTACTGACCACTCAAGCACACAAAAAATATTGAATAAATAATTAAAAAAAAAAAACTACCAGCAGAAACTCAAAGCATTTTAAAATTATATTGAGTTTATTCTTGGCTCTATCAATTTGCTATTTAGTTCTTCAACCATGCTTCAAAAATTTGAAAAGGAGAATTCTCTCCAGCCTTTGTGCACCTTCAGGGTCAGGGAACATACAGGTAAAGTCATCCTGACCCCAAACATCTCTAGACAACCTTTTTGACTATCTCCCTAGCTGAAAAGAACAAATGATTTTGTTGATTTTCTTTCATGATTGGCCACATGATTGGATTGTTAAAGTGGAGGTCCTCTATAATGCAATGGGGCATAACATTTGAAAAAGTCTTATAAAATTTAGAGTATTTATAGACAAATTCACAAATATAACAATACATTTTTAAAGCTTTGTATGTTGTTTTTTTTTTTATTCCATTTTCTTTCATTTTCCCTTTTTTGCATAAGAGCTTTGGATTTCTTCCATGAAAATTGACTGTTGATTATTCTGATTTTAGCACAAGACAATGTATTATTTAGAATTTTCCACATAGTGCTTTCTTCTTCCATTTCTTCATCTCAGAAAAAAATGTCTTATTCTTCCTTCTCCATCCACTTTATCCAACAACAGCAATGAAGAGTATCACAGAAAAATATAATAGCAAGATTCCATTTTAATCCTCTTCTTAACACATCTCTCATCCTTTGTCTTGTGCTCTCTCAATCTCTATTAAATTTCACCGTCCCAGAGCAGATCCGGTTCATCGTCATGGTAGCCATTAAAGTGTTATGATTTTCAATAACATTTTATAGACTTTGGGCATAAGAGGCCTATTTACACAATGAAATGATGAGACATCAGTGAGGAGTAAGAAACGCATGGTCATCATGTTAACTTCGAGAGGTTGAAACTCAGTGGAATGATCAATCAATTTATATAGTGCAACTAGGATTTCTGCTTCGGGTCTCTGGGAAAGAGCTAGGTTATGTCATATTATCATATCAAATACCTGCATGGAGAAAAACCATTGAGATATTTAAAGTAGTTGCCCTCCTAAAAGTTTGTTTTAAAAAACGTTGCAAAAGCTGTGGTTTTTTTAGGTAGAGAAGTATCTTGCTGAATGCGTACAGCATCGTTGTCAGCAAAGATTACCAATCGTACTTCATAATTTGTCACCTAATGCGCTTTGATTTTCAGTAGGTTAAATAAATTTAATGGCTTAAATATTTAATCATCTCACAGTGTTAGTCAACCCCATCAAAATTACTTTGATCATGAAAATGTTTAACTATTGTTAGGAAGAAAAACTAATCTAACATCATTTGTGCAAATCTAGTTGACATGTAGTAACATTGGGGTAACAGGAAAAAAACACCAATGTGCTCAGAAAGGTGTAGCTGGCAAGGCAACAACAGAAACGGTTTTATTAGCAGTGGTACTGAAGAACAAGATCTAAACTAACTGAAATGACATTTACAGAGTTCAGCGTGCTGCAGCTGACTATCTAATCAGCCTTCAAATGAGCAATGTTAGTACTGAACGTCCCTGGTGGATCTCGAAAGAAACAAAAAAGTAATTTAATTTCAGATGAACTTTCAAGGCTTTACACCTACAGCTATTCTAAGTACATCTGCTTTTTATACTTGGTGGTGAGGTAAATTATGCAGAGAGCATGCAAAAGACTTGAATTTAGTGTTACACAAGCCTTTAGTGAGGCTTGGCTTGGTGATGTGCAGACGTCTTTTAAATGAGGACACAAGTAGGTCACTTCCTCAACATTATCATTTTTGCTTAGGGGGAATGTTGCACCTCCCATCAGTAGTTTTCTTCATCTGGCTCTAATGAGCTAATTACTGACTTGGTCCAGTGCAGCAATGGTTGTCTCACTGTTACCTCACCTGCAAGATTTTCTTTTTTCCAGGATGTTTTCAAGATGTTTAAAATAGAAAGTATGCTGACAAGGATTAAGTGTGAATTGTCTGACAACATGAAGTAAACGAGAACACAATTCTTGTGCAGCATGTTTGTCATTATTTCTTACCAAGGTCATGCAGCGTTTATGCATTTAACATTTTTAGTTCTTGTTCTTGTTGTGTTGACAAAAATGTTATTTTAAGAGATTAAAATCTCACCTTAGACCATATAATACGGTACCATCTGGGTGCAGTCGGATCATTCTGTTTTTTACTGTGACACCATGGACAAACGATTTCTTGTCGTTGAGGAAATAGGTGTCAGGCACCCAGAGCTGGTCAGCAACCCGGTTATCTAAGGTCAGGTTGAGGGGGATGTCAGAGTAGGACAGCCGCTTGTCTCGCCATGCCTGCTGGAAGTACATTGTCAATGTGTAGTCCTGCAAGTGCACAAAGAGGGGCAAAGGAGGACAGAGAAAAGAAAAGAGCAAGAAAATAGAGGGAAAAGATAAAATGGTAGGAAAGGAGTTGGGGAAGCATGGAGGAATAAAACAGAGAGATGGAGAAAAACAACAGAAGAGGTGGTTACTTCCCCCAAAAAAACAAGCATTTTACACAGCTGGTCTGTAAGACTTTTCTTATGCAAACTCCTAGATTAGACCAGACTAGACAGGCTTCAATATTGGATGAAGTTCCCTTTAAAGCAAATGAAATAGTAGCACTACAGGCCAAAAAACCCTCAGTACAAAGCAACTGGGAATTCCTTCTGTTCATAGAAACATGAGGTTAAGACAGATAGTGTGAGAGAGTGTGTATGTGTCAGAGAGAGGAAGAGAGCGAGGGAGAAAGATGGCTCGGGTTTGGTGTGTAAGTGTGTGTATGTTTTTGTCAGTATGGCTCTGGAGTATAGCACATGTCGGTGGCATGTCCAGTTGGTTTAATGCGAGCGCTTGTGTGTTTTTGACTCATGTGACTCATACATAGAAGAGAGAGAGAAAGACAAAGCGAGAGAGACTGCATATTTGAGAAAAATCAAAATAACATCCAAGCAACCTCAAAAAATAAGTTTTACCGAGTATTTCCTACATGCTCTATTTGCTTTGACAGTGGCTGTCTTTCTGGGATTAAGAACTGTTTGGGTTATGGGTTTGCTGTGTTGTGCTTGCATAACATATTCACCCATCTACTGTTTGCTCAGCCCAAAAGTGGAACGCTAGATATCTCAGTCAAGTCAAATGAAGAAATGTATAGAAAGCGCGCTCTCTCACAGAATGTATTCGAATTGCAGAAATCACAAACAGGAAAGGATCTGTTAGTATCTGTTAGTAATGAGACAGAGAGCTTACCTGCCTACCACACAACTAAGGGCTCAGCTTATCAAAGGAAAGCTGAGCTCTTCTTTAGTTCAACATTTGTTAAAAACCCTTAATAAATTCTACAAATTTTGATCATTGTAGTTCTATGTGTGACCTGAATTAAGCTGAATGGTATTCTTTTTTTTCTGTCACTGGCTTTTGGATTTGGACAGTAGTTCTGCTGTGAAGCAATGTTTTGATAAGAGTGTTCCTGTTACAAGCATTCAAGGTTGAGGGTGCATGGAGTGCAATGCAAATTACTGCTGACTGTTTATTTCACTTTTGCAATTAGTGGGGTAATGTGCCAGGAAATGTACCACTGCAAAAACAACTACATTAGCAAACCTTAAAAAAAGATGATCAAATAAATCCCTCAAATCTACTATGTGAGCCAGCATGTTGACTGTGATCTTAGCATTTAAATTCAAAGAGCAGCAAGCACTGACTGTGATTTTTGTCACAGCTAATTTAGGCTTGCTATTACCTTGCTCTGTCTGTAAAATGCCATGATGATAATACAACATTACAGTAAATACTGACACCAACATTACATCACACAGAACATGCAACTTGTAGGATGTTACTGAAAAAAAAGAGAAGTGGTGATATGAGCTGCAGTTATGGAAGCACAGTTTGCTCAATTTGTTTATTTATGAATGCAATTGTTTATCATGAAGTTTGTATACAACACTGCACAGCATTGTCCACAGCTCAGTCTATTGAACTATTTATTTGTATTATTTAATCTTATATTTTTATATAGCTAACATTGCAGCTTCCTTCCACTTATGGTGTATTAAAGCTGACCTTGTGGCCTAGGAGGTGAATAAATGATCAAACTCTGTACACTAGCAAAACTGAACATGAGGATTTGTCAGTAAAAAACTTGTCAAAATAAACCCATAAGTCATAGCGGTAGATGTGAAAAACACCATTGTAATAATACAGTATCATTCTATATTGTACTTTACAGTATAGAGCAGTAGTACAGTACTTTTGTGGTAGAAACTATGCTGCCAGTAACAGACAATGACTATATGAATAAATGTACAAGGAAATCTGATCTACAGTGCACACATCACCTGAAACTCATAGAGCAGCTTAATAATTTATTTTAAAAAAATACAAGAAGTGTGATAAATTGCAAGAAAATTCCCTGTTGGTAAATCTGGGGCACGTTAAAAATAGTCAAGCCAGCAGTCAGATGCTCATGTAGCTTACTGCAGTAAGAAGCCTACCAATCATCCATGAAAAACTAAGTTAAACAAACTTGCTGTCTCAGGGAACTTTTTGTCATGACTGGCACATCCACTTCCTGGCAAAGAGGCTGAACATGCATTTTTGAGTATGCCTGTTGGCTACAGATCTGACATCCAACAGCACCTTGGGAACTAGAGGCTTGGATATCGACTGTATGGAGTCAGGAAAATGGGAGCAGCTTTCAGAGTAAAACCGCTGTCTGACTTAAATCGGTTTTGTCATGTTGTTGTTGTTTGTACCTTATTTGGCTTGGGTGCTGACAACCATAGGTTTGGGAACTGGGTTTTTCAAGACAGTAGAGTGGCAATACTAGCATCCAATACTATAATTAGACTTGGAATAGGAACAGAGTGACACTGGTAAATTTAGGGTCACACATAGTTTGGGATTGTGTAAACACCCATTTCATATAATTTCATTATAGTCTTTGTGCCATTTACATGGATTCATGCACATAATACCTTACTGGCAATAAATCAAGAATGTACATTATTTACTTAATTTATGATAAAAAATAATGGGAAACCTCACTTCTGCATCTCCATTTAAAAGTTCATTAGGAGGCTTAATAACATGTTGGAAGACTTTTGGAAACAAGAGATGCTAAAACCCAACGTTAAAGAGACATTAAAATTAAAACAAATGTTTTATTGTGTCTTTTCAGTAAATAACTACAGTGATCTAATTTCTGGGTAGCCTCAGTCTTGCGCCAACAGATCCTTTACTGCACGTGCTGCCTTTGCAACATTTCTGTCCCGGATTGGAGGTTACGTAACAGCTCACACTCTGCTCTTTCTGCCATGCTATGCACCACAGCACGTGTGGCTGAAGAGATGCTTGTTGAAATGTTCCCCTCCTATACTATCTCCGATGCCCTCATTAGACACAGCATCACACAAAAGCATTGATGTGATACATGAAACATTAGGAATGCTTTTGTACCTCTTCCTCACAAACACACAGATGTTTTTGTCTGGACACTGAAAATGACATTTCAGTTATGTGTTGCACCATTTTACAAATGTTCCTTGTAGAACTGTAGTTTGTACACAAGGGTCTGTTAATGTGTTGTAAATGTGTATGCTCTTCTTGTGGCATTACAGTCTTGACTAATAAAGGAACACAAGAAAAGAACAGTGATTTTTACCTACAACTCTCTACAAGTTTTCCATTCTTAAAGAATTCTTTGCACTACATAATAACTCTTTCGATCTTATGTTGCACTCACAATTAGGTCCATATCTATTTGGACAATGACAATATTGTAGCCGACACACAGAGACTACACTGATGATAATTGCATCGTGATTTCTTTCACGCTCAAATTCAGAGCTCCAATGAACAGATGTTTCATCTGCATAGTCTGATCATTTAGGTTTGAGACTCTGAACTGTTGGGATTATGTGTAAATTTGATTATAATTTGTAAACAGTTAATTCAATGCTTTTGATTTAAAGGTTAAAATTGTATCTTTTTGATTAAATATCCACTCCAATGGTGCACAGAGGCAACATTACAAAAAACAAAACAAAACTGTGCCACTGCCCAAAAACTTCATTTAAAGCCACAATTCCCACAAGGCAAAGTCCACTTTCTGAATCTGAAATACTCTTTAGAAATTGTGTAAAAAAATAAATAAATAAAGGACAGCCTTGGTGGAAAAAGAAGGGTGCTAAATGGCCTGCGGTTTGGTTATTAAACTGAGTGAATGTTTCAGTTGTCATCCCCGAGAGCCTATTATTGCACACCGATCTGCTTGAGGAGGCTGTGGTTTGCTGAGCAGGACAGGCCCTGTGGAGGTGCCACTGTGGCTAGTTTACAGTGAACATAAAGCTCCCCTCAAAAACAGTTATAGTGCATCTCTCTTGTGGAGGAAAGAGGTTGTAAATCACCAGAATAACTGCAGCGGGTGTGTGCATGTAAGTGCAAGGGAGGCTGTCATAACAACAATCATAATGAGCATCGGTATATAAACTATGCTGGAGAGAGATAGAAAGATGGAGAGAAATGAAGAAGGAGACAGAGTGAAGCAGGAAGAATGATATTGAATTTATGTGTGCAGAATATGCTGTGCTCCCACACTGTCAAAGAGGGGACAATGCGAAGTGATCATTAAATTTTCACACACAACCCTATGACATGATCCATTATATCTAATAACCAATATCCAATTCAGCAGGATGTTTTACACTCTGCAATAAATGTTTCTTTTTGGAAGGTTAAATATATTATTAGAGTTTTTTTGGAACAACTAAAAAAAGAAATTCTATAATCTATAAGACAGTTGGTCAAACTGCTTTTGATTGCTTGTCTATAACATGTTGTTAGTAAGTAAGTCTGTTAAAATACTGTAGAAATTTTATTTTATAGAAATTACAACTCCATATATAGACACTGGAAATATATAGTACTCTTCTGAAAAAGCAGTAGAGTCAATCATGTCATGGGTGCACTCCACTCTATATCCTGCTGTAAGATTGTTTCTATATGCTTATTCTGCTCAGCTTGCCATCAGCATTCATCGCTATAGAGGTACTGTCATTATAAGTCTTAAGTTGCAGCTATCTCAGTGAAATGCAAATGGGAAAGGCAACAATTATTTCCCAGAGTATATTCAAGTAAGTCCTTTAAACTGCTTATAATCTTGAGCTATCTTACTCCTAGCTATGGATGATGACCCTCAATTAGTTGTAATGACCAAGATTTCTTCTAAAATAAAACAAATCTGTGTTTAATCCAAGCACGTATCTTATCTAAAAACAGTACACGGGAGAGTTATGAGTCATATACAACACAGAAGAACACATGGAAAGCCCCTCCATCCACTTAGGAAAGTGATTCAATTCCAGACAGTTTAGCTCAGGTCATTATGTTGAAAGAGTGACAAAAAAGATACTCAGAGTCACGCAGCAAATTAAGTGATAATCAGTAGCTCTATATAGTATAAACTACTTCATGCCCATGTGTGTATATGTATATCTTAAGTGAGCAGGTAATCTGCAACAAACTCCAACATATTCTGAAAGGCCATGCAGATGGTTTGTTCCCAAAATGCTCAAACCATTATTTCTGTCATAAATTGTCCTTGAATATCTTTTCTCCAGTACACTAGAAAAAAATAAAACTATAGCTCCTTCTACATCTTTTTCAAATACATTGGTGAAGACCAGTTTTGTGAACTTACAAAGAAGAAAAACTACTGAAAACCCCAAAATAAAGGTGCTCCAGCTACCCAGTCTGACCTCGTCAACACCACTCATCCTTCAAGCCGCCCTGTCTACTAACCCTTCACATCTCATCCTCATCGCTGCACGGCATTAAAGCTTTTTCTTCAGGTCTTTCTGTCTTATTCTTTTTTGTCTTGTGTTGTAAGCCCTTGTATAAACTCTGCTTTGTGTATCTGACAATTATGTTTTCTTCTTGTTTTTGGAAAAATAAGTAAAACAAAACAAAACAAAAACAACAAAAAACAAACAAACTATATAGTAGCATACTTTTTTTTTATCAGCATCTTACCAAGACGACACAAAAATATATACAATCATCCATTTGTGATCTACATATTTGTTTTTTAGTACAGGTTTTACATCGAAGGCTCTTCCTGATACTAATTATCTCAATTTATCCTAGTCAATGATAAAATATTTTTTTCATATTTAGGGGAGACTAAAAAGATGGTATGTTTTTGCATTCAACTTCAACCAATTATCCACTATCAAGTCTGGGTCACAGGGGCCTCAGTCTAAGCAGAGGCACCCAGACATCCGTCTCCATAGGTAACTTTTCAAGTATATTGCCTTTAGCATGTCCTAGGACTCCCTCGGAGCGTCCAGCAGGACATGACCAAAATATGTGACTTAGGTGGCTCCAAAGAGACATCCTAGTTAGATGTCAAATTAACTCACTACACCTTTCTCCCTTTCCCCCCGCTTCTAAACAAAACAGTAACTAGGGATGGGTACCGGTATCCGGTGCCATGATGGCACCTCAAATCCGATGAAACACTTGGTGACGCATAGCGTTTTTTTAAAAAGCCAAGAAATGCGCCGTATTTGATAGCTTGCTGCGAGACCTCACACCGTGCACATCTACTGCGGATGTGGTGCCTGTTATCGGACCCGGAGTTATCAACATCCCCCAAAAACCCGAAGAGTAGAGTCCTGGCCCCTAGCCCTGCCAGTGTAGCAGAAATGATGACGGATGATGATGGCAACAGCAGCCGTTCTTCTCTGCGTGAGTAGCTTAATGTTGTTCGTGTGTAATTTACGTTGAGTAGGCTAACCACGTTATTACATTAATGCATGTAAGGTGAACTAGCAAACACTGTTGTAGTTACATGCGGCTGTCTTCTTGTTTGATGGCAGATACTCCCTTCACCCTGGCCAAAAAGGCTAAAATGACCAAAGAAAAAGTGGAAAACAGCTAAACATGAGAGGTTTTTGGACAAAGTTTATGTTTTTTTCCATTGTTTAAGCACTGCTTCCAGCCAAGAGTGATACCATATATGCCCCATAGCTGCAGAAAAGGCTAACATTGTTATCTTTTTACAAAAAAACAGCTGAACATGAGAGGTTTTTGGACCAATTTTGTGTTCTTTAAGCACCGGTTTGAGCACCGGTTTGAGCACTGTTTAAGCACCGGCACCATTTCAAAAGTACCGGTTTGGCACCGGTATCGGATAAAACCTAAACGATACCCATCCCTAACAGTAACATTAGAATGCCACATTAGAACTTGGGGCAGCAAGTTCACTCCAACCTGGAGTGTCCATCTTTTTCCAGTCTGAAGCCACAACCCTCTCATAGTTTCAGACTTGGAGGTGCTATTTCTCATCCCAAGCACTTCCCACTCAACTACAAACCACTCTAGTGTAAGCTGGAGTTCATGGCTTGGTAAAGTCAAAAGCACAACATCAGCAAAAGGCAGAGACAACATCCTGAAATCATCAAACCTGATAACCTCAACCTCTTGGCTGTGACCTGGCTGAGTGGCTGACTCTAAGTCTGAGTTATTGCTACCAATGCAAAACAAGCTCACACTATGGTAACACACGGACTGGACTCAGTAGCTTGCAACAACTGGACTGATATCCGACACTCTGAAGAACTCTAAGGACACCCTGAAGGATGTGATTGGATACCTTGACTAAGTACCTTGACAAAACATATTGATTGGGCAAACTCCAACTGACCTTTAAATGTCCTTGGGAGGATAATGAACTGGTCCAGTATTTTGCAACCAGGATGCAAACCAAATTGTTGCTATTGAATATGGGGTTTGACAAATGGAGGGACGCTCTTCTTCAGTACACTGGAACAGACCTTCCCAGGGAGGCTTAAGAGTATTGGAATACACCCTCCAGCCAATCCTGAGGTACCAGTCCATGTAATGTTGCAGAGGTGTGTGTCAGCTAACCTAGGTCAGGCCCACAATATCCGGGGCATTAAGGAACTCAATGTGAACTTCATTTGACCCAACTTCTTAGTGGCAGGGTTGTTTAATTATCTACTCCAGTGATTGGCACAATATTTGCCTAGTTCGCAGACTTCTCCCAATATGGGAATTGGATTGAGGAAATGCAGTAGCATCCCATTATCACTGTATACTGTGTGAGCAGAGCAGCGCTTTCCCCTTCTCAGCAGGCTTATTCACTCATTCACACACATTCATACAAGCATATTTTTCTAGTGTCTACATGCTTTCTATCTAAACTTCACAAACACATTCACACTCTGATAAATGCATTGGGAGAAACTCAGAATTCAGTATCTTGCCCAAAAGTACTTTGGCAGACTGGAGCAGCCAATGATCAAACCACTAACCTCCAAACTACAACCTACTCCACCTTCTGAGACACAAACACCCCAACAGTTTGGAAAAATCAGTTTAAGACCAACATGGCTGCCAAAGCTGCATTCCACTTGGCCTACTACCCTTGAAAAGGTCTTTTTAGCTTGATGGCCCTCTGTTCACCTTCAGTTTATGGGTTGCCACCACAAGTATAGGCTCCAACTGTGTTAAAGCCACAGCTCCATACAGACATTTTAGCAATGCAGGTGTGGAACATGGTACGCTGCCACCATATTGAATGGTACACTAGGACGGTACACCACCTGATCCAGGTTACAACCAAGTTGTGTTCAGCTGATTGCTCAGCTCACACTCTATTTAGTGTTTATATATTTTTTTTCTTTGCAAGCTCCTTTGACTATAATATATATACAATTTTAAAGCTTAAGGAGTATATATAGCTATATATTCTAAGGCATAATGTAACTTTGATATGGTAAATTAACAAAAACTGTGAACCAAATACACAAAGCAGAAAAATACATAACAGAAGTCATGGAAAGTGATTTGTTTTGATTGTAAGTGTACAAGGCTGGACTAGAGAGGAATACAAAGTCTACATCAAGAGAGAAAAGGTGAGGTCCAGAATAAGGATTACTAAATACTATAGATCTCCTTCTTCTAACTAACCTTGAAGAAAGTTTTCCTATTGAGAGATGTGGAACAGTGTGGTTAGTTTGCAGAAAGGAATAGTGTGTGTGTGCATATGGGGTGGAGTGGAGAGGTATGGGGGCAAATGAAAGGCACTGGAAAGCTCAGTGGAACGGTAATGCAAATTGCTTTTATTCTCACTGCTCTTCATTCCCAGTCAGCACCAGCTATGACCTCCCTCTGAAACATTGTCTCCCCTCCATTTTTATTTCCTCATCTCCTCCAACTATTTATTTTTTTCTTATTTCATGCTATTTTTTCCCATTTGAGCTCAGATTTTCCCCACTCCTTTGATGAATATCCTTCCATCTATTTCCCCTGGAGCTTTTCCTCTCTCCCTAGATTCTTCTCTCCATCTTTCTTAATCTCAGAGGACTTCTTGTTGCATTTACTGCATGTGGTTTGGGAAATAAATAGGTGGGAATTCATCAACGGGGAATTTTAATAGCTGGTATCATGATCACTAAGCAGATGGAAGCCATCTTGAGAACATGAAATTTCCCCTTGTGGGACTAATAAAGGTATCTTATCTTATCTTATCTTATGACAGGTGGTGTATCAGCCTCTAAGGTGCTATATGAGTTCTGTAGCTGTTCAATTCCATTAAGGATTCTGATTTAAATATCTTCTCTCCAGTTTATTCCCCCAAACTGTATATCCTGCATTCAGGCAAAATCAACCAAATTTTGACCGAAAAAAACAAAAAACAAACACAAAACAATGATTTTCATATTTAACACATTCACCTAATTTTGTTTAAATTTATTTCTGAAGTGCAGTAACCTTGAATACTGGGGTTGAATACTAAAGCATCTTGACTGTAAGGCCTCTATCACTCTTTCTGCTTCATTTTCTCTGTTCTTCCTCTATTTTGCAATATCTTTAGTGAGGACGAGAAGTGATCACTTCACCACTCACCGATATGCCCATACTGTAGTACACCAGTACTTCAGTTCCTCCAAAAAGCCCTCCGACAACAAGTGGCTTTCAATTTCCTGTCTCACATGGCCCTCACCCCATCATTGACAGGGTACGAGAAACCTGGAATAGGGCACAGCATTTCTAAAGAAGTCTAATAATAAACATCCATCCCTCCAGAGCAGAGTGACATATATTTCCCAGTCTGGGGTGATCTGTCTTTGGAGTCTTTATGATTCAGAGCTGTATCTAGAACAGCTTGCACACTACATGGAGTAAATAGGCAACAGGAAACCACACAAGGGCTGCTGCAGGGGTTTTGTTTGGCCTGTTTGCTCCAGAATTAATAACACTAGTATTTGTTTATATGTGGTCAAGCTGAGAGAATATACATATAATGTAAAAATATATCAAACAGATGCAAAAAATAAATAAATTAGTTTTTTTAAATCTTCTTTTTCAGTGAATAAACCTCATAATCACAATCCATCCATCCATCCATTTGCTTCCGCTTATCCTTTTTAGGGTCGCGGGGGGCGCTGGAGCCTATCCCAGCTGTCATAGGGCGAGAGGCAGGGTACACCCTGGACAGGTCGCCAGTCTGTCGCAGGGCCAACACACAGGGACAGACAACCATTCACGCTCACATTCATTCGCACATTCACACCTAGTGACAATTTGGGTTATCCAATTAACCTATCCCCACAAGCTGCATGTCTTTGGACGGTGGGAGGAAGCCGGAGTACCCGGAGGGAACCCACGCAAACACGGGGAGAACATGCAAACTCCACACAGAAAGACCCCGGCCTGATGTTGGAATTGAACTCAGGACCTTCTTGCTGTGCGGCAACAGTGCTAACCACCGTGCCACCATGCTGCCTCTCATAATCACAAGTGTAAGCAAATTTAAGGGATTCTTGTAAAATTTTCCCAAATTATTAGGACCAGTATTATTAGTGTTCTCTTGATTAATACATGACATTGGAGTGATAAGAGTAGTAAATGTGAGTCTATTAGACAGAGAATGATCAGTTTTGTTTGTTGCTCAGGTCTTGAGATTTAATTTCCATGAGGATATTTATCTGACCAAAGCTGTTTATACTCTTTTTATATATAAAATACATCATCTGGTCAAAATCCAGATGATGTATTTTAATGACTGCCAGATTCTTGTTTGTTTACTTTGCTTAATCTTTCTTTCCATCATGTAGCTCCTGTCTCTCTATTTTGCCTCTTTCTGTGTGTCACCCATTTTCCCCCTCTATACTTTTCATCATTTACTTTGGCCTGGACATAGCTTTCAAAAGCGATCGCTGAAGGTGAATTGAATTTAGAGGAACCTTTATTTCCCAGAGTTCTCCCAAAGCAGAGGTTAAAATCTTTGCCAGTTGGCAGCTGTGTAGCGTAACTGACTACATACAATTTATTAGAGACGATTGGAGCATCTGCAGGCCCTTTTGCATCCCCGGAGAGTAGTAGAGTGGAGTGGCAATTCAGAGAGGGGGTCAGTGGGGGGTGATGGGGAAGAGAAGAGAGGACAGAGTAGGACGCAGATTATTAGGGTGCTTTTGAATTTCACTGAAAGACAGGGTGTAGCTGATGGAGCTTTCAATCTCATTCACATCAGAAGGCTAGCTAGCCAAAGAGATGAAGGGGAAAAAAATTAGTCTGTCTCAGTGCATGTTATTTGTTCCACTTACCGCTCCTGCTTTCAAAGATTGCATGTGGGGGTTTTGGGTGGGGGTATGTGTGTGTGGGCAGGTATATGTGTGTGAGCTGCATGTCTCATGAAGCTAAATGTGTGGTGCACACTGCATGCATATACTCATTTGAAAACTTGTCAAATATCTACCTTTCTGATGCTACTGAGGCTCTCTACAACTATCCTTTTACTACAGCACATATACAATGCACATAGAAATACGCTGATCTACTGGACTCCAGCATCTCATGCATTATGGACGTTTGGGGAACTGAGGAAGAACCTGTTTGTTATTCAAGTTGTGTAACAAGAAGTACACAGCACACATACACATTGTCAACAGTGAGCTAATGCAGTATATAGACATCTCCAGATCGAAGGAAAATATACAACCACAGTGAGCATAAAAAAAATTGGCTATAAAGATGACCCACAAATACAGTTCATTCCAGTTTCCCTATGTAGCTAGGAGCAAATGTCTCTTTCTTTTTTCATGCACATAGTTTAGTGACTTCAGATTTGATGGTCTGAATACAGTATCTCCTTGAGCTAGGATACCCTTGAAGAAGCAATATTTCCTCACAGCTGGATTGACCTACAATACACACAGGGGTGCTTTAGGGGTGTCAGTGCCAAAATGTATGTATGTGTATGTGGGGCAATGACATACAAGGATAACACTAGAAATGTGTTATTTTGGACCATAATTCTATCCGTCTTGACAACACTACCAAAAACATATAAAATATCAGTGAAGGGAAGGGCATAAAGTGGAATGATAACTGCAAAGCCATTTTAAGTACGAACAAATGATGATTTGAAACAGATGACCTACATACTTGAATTTGCATTGCTTTCACTGAAACTAAATGTAATAGGGTGCAAATGTATCACCTTTTTAGGAAGGTGCAAGTCCATATATGATAGTGCGGGAGAGATCCTAAGGAAATAGGTCCGTTTGAATTGTTTTGAGAACTATATTTGCCATCATGAATGTATACCATTAATAATCTCAGATGAGCATCAAGAAGCCTTAATGCTCAAAGTGCTCTACAAACAAAAATACAATTCAACATTTTTTCATATTTCGCCTTCCATTTAAAAATATTTAAGTATCTGCTTCAAAAAGTACATGTAAGACAGTAACAGGTAAGTTTCTTAGATTTGTGTGCATTTACTAACACACCAATTAGGCATTCAAAAAACATTGAACTTTGATATTTAATTAATAATAAAATCTCCTTTGGCCACAGTTACTTAAACATTAACTTTTAATCGGAAACTTTAGTCATGCATACTATTCAAGATGACTACAGGGCAATCCGTTTTCACACAGCTGTGTTAGTGAAGCCATATTCTTTGAATGTCCAATGTGAATAAGTCCCTTGAGATCATATCTGTTTGGTCAAGGTTTGAGGTCTTACATGGCAACTCCAAAAGGCTGAATATCTTTGTGTGGTTTGATCTGTCTAATGTGGAACCACCCTGGGGGATTCTGTAGTCTAACTGGGAGACTTCAACGCTCATGTGGGCAATGACAGTGAGACCTGGGGGGGAAGTGATTAGGAAGAACGATCTGCCAGATCTGAACCCAAGGGGTGTTTTGATACTGTGCAAACCACAATCTGTCCATAACAAACACCATGTTCGAAAATAAGGGTGTCCATGAGTGCATGTACACCAGGATACACTAGGTCAACGGTTGATGATCGATTTTGTAATCGCATACCATATATTCCGCACACTCACGTGAAGAAAGGTGCTGAGCTGTCAACTGATCACCACCTGGCCATGAGTTAGATCAGGTTACAGGGGAGGATTCTGGACATACCTGGGGTCACTAAACGTATAGCGAGGGTAAACTGGGAACACCTGACAGAAGCCCCCATCCATGAGATCTACAAGTCCAAAAGTCCAACCTCTGGCAGATGTTCAACAGTGTTCCAAGAGCAAGTAGGGACATTGCGTCCTAATGAACCATGTTTAGCACTTCCAATGCTGAAGCTGCTGAACTGACCTGTGGCCGCAAGGTGGTTGGTGCATGCTATGGTTGTAACCCCCAAACCAGATGGTGCACACTGGAGATGAACAGAGCCATCAGGCTGATGAAGGAGACCTATCCATCTTGGTTAGCCTTTGGAATTCAGAGGCATCCGATAGATACCAACAGGCCAAGCAGAACGTGTTTTTTGGTGGTGGCTGAAGAAAAATCTCGGCTGGGGGAGGAGTTTGGAGAGGCCACGGAAAAAGACTTTTGGATTGCCCGAAAGAGATTCGGGCAAACTGTCAGGCAACTGAGGAAGTTCTCTTTTTGCACTGTGTATGGTGGAAGAGTGTGGGTGAAGTGCTGCTGATTTCAACTGAGGATATTTTTGGACAGTGGAAGGAATACTTCAAGGACTTCCTTAATCCCATCGACAAGTTTTCCATAGAAGAAGCAGAGTTTGGGGACAAGGGGGATGACTCGTCCATCACCGGGGGCAAGGTCACTGAGCCAGTTAAATAACTTCTTAGTGGCAGGCCCCCTGGGGTGGATGAGATTTGCCCTGAGATCCTGAAAACTCTAGATGTTGTAGGGCTGTCTTGGTTGACACACCTCCACGATGTTTAGTGGAGATCAGGTGCAGTACCTCTAGATTGGCAGATTAGGGTAGTGCTTCCCATTTTTGAAGAAGGGGACCGAAGGATATGCTCCAACTAGAGGTGGATCACACTCCTCAGCCTCAATGCCAGTGTTACGTTCCCCCCGGTGCTGGAAAAGAACTGGTCATGTCCATGGTCATGGAACACTGGAACACCTCCTTACCCCCTCAATGATACTTCAGAGTACATGACATTTTGCCCAAGTGGTCTACATGTGTTTTGTGGACTTGGAGAAGGCATTCGACTGTGTCACTTGCGCGTTCTGTGAGAGGTGCTTTGGGAGCATGTGGTATCTGTCCCGCTGCTAGGAGCCATTCGATCCTTATACAACTGTTTGAAGAGAATTCTTTTGTTTATCTACAACTGTAACTTTGACAGGGATCTCACAAATTCCCAAAGGTCTGATGAACATTTTAAGCCATTGCAATGTGCAGAAAACAAACTGTATTTCATATATGGGAGTGACAAAAAGTACAGTACTTTCTTCTGGCTATCAAGTTGTACCACCATTTATCGATCAAGAAACTGTTAGTATTGCAATATAAAATGTATTTGTTTTGTCCGTTCTCTCTAAGCTTTTCTTTTTCCCCCTCTTTCTCATGATCTCCCAAATGGTCATGGCAGAATGCTGCCCCTCCCAAAATGTACTTATTATATTATACATACATAAACACAAATCACAGTTAGAGAGAGACGTAAGAGAGAGAGAATCTGCAACAGCAAAAGGTAAAGCCCTTCAAAAGACTCATTTCATACTTTATCACAGCTGTCCATACAAGGTTGAATAAGATAGAAATTGTTTCATGATTCATATTCAACACGGGTGCTGGACATAAAACTCCCTTTAATGGCACAACAGGCAACCACAGAACTTGTTCTATCTTGTTGGAAACAAATACGAGAAGGAAAATCATACCTAGCCCATACCTAAGACTATGATCAACAAGCTTGTATTGTTTGTGTTTTGGGGTTTTTTGGACCGAAAAATGGCCATCTAAATTTAAACTAAACTTGTAACTTGCATAAAAGTAACAATGCTAAAATGCTTTCCCATAAGACAGAAGTGAGAGCAAACATATCCTTTAGGCCAAGTGCTACTGCTGCATTACACCACTCAACGCTATCCCATTATCAACTCTGTGCCACGTTCAACTGCTGTGAAAACCAATCCACACCCCCTGGTTCTCCTGCCAAGCCATTATCAACTTCTCGTATTTTGACAAGCTGCGATAAAGTAGAATATAGTCCTGTGCTCCATTGACAGCTAGTATCATGAGTTTTCACACACTGTAAAATCGATGTTATTGCCAGACATGAAGCAAATCATGTGACCAACAGTCAAATTTATAGCAAAGATAAACAGTCACAAACACGTTAATAAATCTGTTTAATCAGAGAAGGATGAAAATATATACACACAAGAATATACACAAGGAAAAAAAATATTGTAGCTTTGTAATTGCTGGCCTCATGTAAGGTTTATTAAAAGATTAGCGTCAAGAATCTTCCGAATAACTTTCTCATTTGGTTTTTTATACATTACAGTTATTGCAACTGACAACATTCTCAGTTGGTTGGTAAAATGAAATAATTTTAATGAAATAGTGATTCGATTTAGACTCCTAATGTAGCACCCCGGTAAGTATTACTGTTGTATTTAAACAGGTATCATTGATTAGATCATTATTCTCTGATAATAGGAGGGGGAAAAAAATAGCGTTGTTAAGAATTTTTGCAAAGCAAGTTTAGCATACCCAGGATAACTTTTTCTTATCTGGGCTCAGTTATCTTAATACTAGCAATTCAGCAATGTGGTCACACTATGGTGGTTATCAAATGTAGACTCAGCTTGCCTATAAATTTGGATTAAAAGTCAGCAAAGGGAAATAGTTATCCTGTTTTAGGATTAAACCACTGTATCTCTTAGTGGCCACACTTTTGTACACACTGTATTTTAATGTATGTGAATAACATCTACACTAACAATAAACTGACAGTAAGAAAAAAAAAGACTTGTGTCATTTTCCTAGTCTTTATGTGATTCAACTCAAATGTTTTGACTGCTGTGGTAAGGGTAGCCTGTCAAATCATTGTTTACCTCAAATGTCAGGTGTGAAGTCCATGTCTATGTGTTATAATTAACACTTTTCAATTGTGTTTTGGTCAAGGTGTTTACAATGTCTATCTTACAACTCATTATATATTGCTAATCAGAAAGAAAAACAAGAACAACACCTTTAACACTTAAAAAAAACCTTAGTCCCTATTACTGTCCTATCACTGGGAGATAAGGGGTCTTCCATGTATGGTTATGTTATTTTCCTGAGCACTGATTGGTCAGTAGAGAGTGATTTTGTAACTTCTAATCCTTTATCTCAAATATTACCTGCTGTAGTGCAGGTGCTTAACTGGCTTTAATTCATCAGTCATTATAGAATTATGAAAAACAAAAACAAACAAACAATTGTACATTACATATTATTAGTGTCTTATTTGCTTAGTTCTGATGACTATAAATGTCATCTGACTTTTATAACCTGTACCCTTCATGTCACTCTAAAATTTTGCCCTACTGACATGTTTAACTTTGTTCAAAAGGTTGTACTAAATGTGAGTGGCTACGCTATGTTGTATTGTTTGCTGGATAATTACGGCATCTTTCTGTGTCATGACCGTTCTTGTTTCATAATAGACGTTTTAGAAAAAAAACATATCTTTACCCTTCCCTCATGTCCAATTTTTGGGATGCATTTAAACAGAACAAACACATACAAATAAAGAGAAGCAAATCTCTGTAAATGTGTCTGGCACCCTTTGCATCTGGAACACACTGTACAGAGCTATTTTGTTGTTTGACAACAGGCACTAAAGCAAAGACTTGCATCTGCACTCTCACACACATCATTTTGACCTCTGGTAGGTCACTGCGGTGGGATGAGCCAAAATGAAGCAATCTCCCTGCACTCACACTTCATGGGATATCATACTGAGTGTGTCAGTCAGAACATGTTACTTGATTAACAACCTAAAAATAGATCCCACGCAGTGATGAGTGTTATCCCTGGTACACAACACTCGACAGCAATGCTTACACACTAACACTCATATTTTGAACACACAGAGTCGATCGTGATTCAACTCGTGCCCTTCCTATTAAGAAAAAGAGCAGGCAAAATGGAAAGTGCACCCACATGTGGCTGTGACTATGAGTATTATATGCATCTGTCTTTGCTTTTCTGTAACACAACTTCAGTGACACAACATACTGTGCAGCTCTCAGCTTTGAAGATAAATGTGTGCACAGTAAACTGTGAGTGTCAGAGACATATCATACCATCTTTAATGCATAAATAGTCACCTGGCATCCAGCCATGACAGCATATGGCTAAAAAACTGTTTCAATCAAAGGAAAATAGCTGCCACTAAACATTTATAGACCTGTTTGTGTCCTAGTCCAGTCCATTCCACACTGTGCTGACTGTCTTACTTTCAGCAACTAACAGGATTTTAAGAATATTCATCAGTATGTGGGGTTGAATAAAAAGGTTCTAAAGCTCAGCACATAGTTCATGCTACATTTTCTCCTTGGAAGTCTAGGACTAAACTTGCAAATCCTCATTTGTGATTTAAACATGGACTTCAAACTTGTGCAAAGAGCTCTGAATGTGACCCAATCTTCATGTGCAGGATGATGCCTGGCGTGGAGAGTTTTCTGCTGCACACAAAAAATCAAACAGCAGTCTCCAAAAAAAAAGACTCCAAACCTGAAGGCAGGAGAATCACCAGAACCATGCTCATCAACTGACTTTGTATGCAACCACACAAGCCATCTTGGATTTATTTCCTGAAAGCGGATGGTTGATTGTACTGTCACTACCAATTTGTCTCTCCAAAGGTGAGTCCATAAAAAGTTCAAAAGAAGTATGTTGTGATATTTTTTGCTCATTTTTGTTTTAACGAATAAACTAACAACAACAACAAAAAAAAACCGTTGAGCAGCTGTGCGCAAACACTACAGTAACACACAAACAAATAGAGTAGTGGGACCACTGAACTGAGAGATGCCTGCAAAAATGGTAGGCTAGCCGATTAACCCACTTTGATTTGTAACTCTGTCTAATCCCCCCTGCAGCAGGGCCTCAGCCTTGTGTCATTATCAAATAGGCATAGAAAAAATGAAAATGAGAGATACACTTTGGAGGGAGAGAGAGAAAGAGAGAGACAGACGAGAAAATATAACAGAGCAACATAATTTAGGGGTAGAAATTATTACCTTGCAATACTCAATAGAACAGTGGCAATATGCTGTTAAATCGCCCTGCTCTGTCCACCGACACGAAAACAAGATGATGTTAGACCTACTGCTGCAGGGAATGTGCTGTTGTCTGAACATCCAGCCCATCATTCTCTGTCACAGGCAACAGTGAATCAGATGCTTAACTAGTGAGCTTGTTTAACCTGAGGGAATTGATTACACGCCTTCCTTCCCTTGACATTTAGAGCTATGGTACTAATTGTACAATATGCAATGTCTGTAATATTAATAGAAATCTAAGAAGTACATTTCTGGTGCATGTGTGGATACAGTGATGGGTGTGTGAAACTCAGCTGATTATATTTCAAAGATAACCAGATTTGAGTTATATCAAGACGTGAAAATGCAGTGGCCAAACACTTAAAGGATTCCTCAATGTACAATTTAGTGTACCCATGGGACACCCAGCTTTTAATATTTTGAAAAGTTTTAGTGGGTTTGTTTTTTTGCATTTGCGAAAGTGTTGATCTCCATATGTTCCTTTCTTTGTTCTGCCTATCCAGTTTCCTTAACAGGAAAGAGTGCAGAGAGGCAAAGTGCAGTAAGACAATGGTATTCTGGCAGTAAATATAACCATCTTTGCTGTTTAGCTTGCATTCAACCCAGCACAGAAACTTTTTAACAGCTTAAGGTTCAACACTTTTAACCTTATGATGGAACAGGATGAAAAGTGAGAGGCTAAGTATAGCAAGGCTGTGAACTGTGCCTAAACTTTGAACCTAATTAAATACCATCCATCCATCCATACATACATGTTCTTCCACCTATATGGGGCTGGGTCACGGGGCAGGAGCCTAAGCGGATAACCACCACCTCCAGCTTGTCCGTGGGAACAAAGAAGGTGTACTCCGGCCAGCCGAGAGATATAATCTCTCCAGCGTGTCCTGGGTCTACCCCATGGCCTCCTGCGGGTGGGACATGCCCGGAACACCTCACCGAGTAGGCGCCCATGAGGCATCCTCATCAGATGCCCGAATGACCTCAACTGGCTCCTTTCGATTTGTAGGAGTAGTACCTCCTGGATGGCCACACTCTTCACCCTATATCTAAGGGAAAAGCTAGGTTTCCTTCGGCGAAAGCTCTTTTCCACTGCTTGTATCCGTTTACTTTTTCCTTTCAGTCGCTACACAAAGCTTGTGGCCATTGGTGAGGGTAGGGACATAGATTGACCGTTAAATTGAGGGCTTGGCTTTTACATTCAGCTCTCTCTTTAGAATGACGAACTGATGGCCATACCAGCATTATTGCAGTCACTGCAACAATCTGTCGGTTGATCTCCCGCTCTTTTCACTCGTGAACAAGACCCCGAGATACTTAAACTCCTTCTTTCAGTAACTCATCCTGGACCTGGAGTGGGCACTCCACCTATTTCCAGCTGAAGACCATGGCCTTAGACTTGGAGGCCACCACCCAATGAAGCCAACAGAACCACATCATCTGCAAAAAGGGATTGTGAGACTGCCCAAGTGAAAGCTTTTCAACACTTGGCTACGCCTAATTAAATATAGTGATTGAAAAACTACTTTTGAATCATAACTCGGGGCTGAGGACAGGTTTTGTAAAGACGAGTTGTGTGATTTTAAAAAGATACCTGCAGTGAGATGAGAAATAATGGCAAGCTAACTCCTTAGTCACTATTTAGTCAGACATCTTTGTACACACGGCTTAAGAGATTTCGACTGCACAAAAACCTGTGGTAATCTTGTCATGGGGACAGCTGCTCCATCTTTCTCTCCTCCCTCCTCTGCCTCTGACTATTTCCTGTGCTCTCAGTAATATAATATCACTTTCAGCTGTGTCATTCTTTCTTCATGCCCACCAGCCACTGTTTTTGAATTTTCCTGTTGCTTCTTGACACTGATCACAATGACTTCTCTTTCTACCTTATCTGAAATTAATAGCACATAGAAAGCATTTTCCAGGTTGCCTAAGTTGTCTTATTCCCGTGTTGCTGCAGCCTTCACTGTGTTCCACTTGTCTGTACCTGCTTATATGATCATCAGCCTCCTTTTTGATTTACTGCCTACCCACGGCATTTTAAATGTGTTTGCTACATCCGATTGACTTTGGTTCCAACTGTTAGCTTGCTTATTGAGCAACTAAATACTCGATCTTCTCTACAGTTTCAGGCTACACTCAGCAATCCAGATTGGAGATCCTTCAGCACTCTCTTTATAACAGTTGTTGCTAGGCAGTTGTGTCATGGCGCTCAGTTTGGTACTACTTTAGTTGCTTTTAATTGCTATTAGACACAGTGTGAGTGGTAAGTGGTCTAGTTAAGAAATATGTTAATTTGTTAAATTTGCAATTGTTTTTTAAAAATATAACACGAGTGGAAATCTTTGTTTTTATTACTGTAAAACATTTTAGGATAACATTTAATAAAATTGCATTACAAGTGCTTTTTGATGTCCATGTCCTGTCTCTAAAACAATCAATACTTAAAATAAAGAAATTTAGTAATGAATAATTCCAACTAGTTTCCAAAATATGTGAACACCGAAGCAATACTTGCTTTGTATGTGTTAACGAATTTACATTTACTTTACATACTACATTCATAAAGCCAAAAAACAGAGTCTTAGGGCTCTGACACATGTTTTTTTTACCCTAAACTTATTGGTATTTTATTGGTGAGGCACATCCTTGGTGATCACTTTATTGTGTACAGTTCTCATCAAAGGAGGAAATTCCTCATTTATGTTTATTCTGTTCAAGTTTTATATTCATTTTCTTAATCTCCCTAATGAAGAGGATCATTTAGAACCTTATTTCTGTTTACCTGCTTTATTATATCATGGTCTTATCGCAGAAACACAATTATTAGCTTCAGCCTCATTTATATTCTGCTAATAGCTTCTGCTAACACCTACCTGTAGGTTATTGTTGTTGACATAAAAAAGTAATCCTATGTTGTGTACACAAACACCCACATAAATTATGCCTTTTTTTTTTAACAAGATTCAAGTGGCCCATGACTTAACTGTAAATAGATTACTAAAACTCTATAGGCTGGCATCCATCCATCTGTTTTCATAACCATGTATCCAATTCAGGATCATAGGCAGAGCTGGAGCCTATCACACATAGGAAAGAGGTGGGGGACACCCATGACAGGTTGCCAGTCTACCACAGAGACATGGGTATAGGTGTGAATGTGAGCAGTCACAACTATACAGCCAAAATAGAATCACTTATTACCCTAATATACACGTCTTTGGACTTGTGAAAAATGTTGGTGCACCCACACATGCAGAGGGAGAACGTACTAACACACAGAAATGCCTCAGAACCTAGAATCTTTCTCCAGTGAGGAACAGGGTCTAACCATGTCATCACTACAACACAATTTCATCTCCAACATCCTCTGCACAATGTCATATTTACTTGTTGTTTTCTATGCAAGGTGAAGAATTTCCATTTCCGTTTTATGTTTTTCCTCTTTATGCTGATTAGACAGAGGAAAGTCATGGCCAGATTTACAGGTGGAAAGAGGTATCACAATGAAAACTGCCATGAAAGAAAATATTAAGAGAGTGAGAGGGTGGAGAATATTCTGTGACACAAGGGTTTCCGTCTGAAGAACAAACTATACCAAGGAAACAGGTTACACCTGGAAGCAGTGGGAGAGACAAGGGAATGCCAAGGACAGGAACTTATTAGACAAGTACAGTTCAAAATGCATCACAGCTTAATAACGAGGGAGTTGAAAATATTGCCTGTGAATATAAATGTATGAGTAAACTCATTTCACTAAAATACTCACTGTGATAAATATTTTTATTTGGACTGACCTCCATATCAACCTTTTTTCCCCTTTCACACTTTTGCTACAATAAGAGTAAACAAACCTGAAAGTATTCACAAATAAATTATAAGCTTTTCCTACCAAATAACATGGTAGCATCAATATACAATAAAGGAGGTCTTTTATTTCCAAATGTATTCTTCTATTCATATATCAAGTTTGTTCACAATTCTTACATAACATTTTCCAGTGCTTTCATAATCAGCTGATTAAATACTACAAATTAAGGATGCTTCAGATGTTGTAGGTTTTGGAAGCAAAAGACACTGTGGCAGACTGCAACGCACAATGCAAACCTTTATGAATGCATCTGTCCATAGTCTCTTTTAGCTTATAAAGTAGTTTTATGGCCTGCAACTGTACAATTATTGTGTTCAGCTTGTTTTCTTCTTAATTAAATAAATAAAAACCCTGAATGTGACCATGGGTGCATTTGTCTGGACTCTGGTCTCTTGCATTATTCCAACAACTTCACTGAGGATCTGTTAAAATACCAGTTTATGAGATGAGACATGACTATAGACCAGCGAGGGCTTTGGATTTGCAAATGTATGCATGTGCATGGGAGAAACACAGAGACACTGTACTTCTCATTAAAGACACTCTAAATTTTAAGTATGTCCATGTCTGTTCACAGACTGAGGATAAGAAGCCACTTCACTACACCAGGCACTTCAATGAGCTTTTAGCAAGTGTAACTTTTAATGAAGACGTTTTGACTAGTTATAGCCTTCCCAAAGTTAGAGGCATGGTTATAACTTTTACACTGAAAAAAGACGATTTTTTTTTAGTCATTTTAAACAAAGTATGCCATCAAGTTGCAAAATTTCCAACTCAAATAAATATTACCAATATTTTCTAAATTGCTTGTTTCAAATTTATACCTGAGCAAAGATGATTTAATAGTTTCACATTTAATTTGACACTTTACACACCAAAAAACATTGGTGTGTCTTCACAAATTCACACATTTTGATTGAGTTTTAGCACATTTCTTTTTATCTCCTTCCACAAAGGAAAGGTGTTTCAGTTTGTGAATCTTCACACATTGCTTCTGCGCTTTCATTAGTTACTATGCAACAACCATGGAGCAGGAGTATGGGAATAATTGGAGTACTGGCAAAGCCTGCAGCAATCAACCTGTGTATAGCTTTGGTGAAACCCTGCCAAAGTGTGTGGGCTTTGACAAAAAAAAAGACAATAGAGCTGATGTATTCTTTAATGAAAATAGATTTAGTGGCGCTCATTATTTTCTAAGATTACATGACACCCATCAATTGGTTTAACCTTATTATGATCTGATTAAGCAGATGTTTTCTTCCCCACTGACATTTTATACTAAGTGTTCTTCAGTGTTCAAACCCATGTCATGGAAACCTATTTAAACTAATACTGACACGGTTGAACATTTCTCCATACGTCATCTGCTCATTGGTATACAGCTCTATCCAGATTACTGAAGGTGGCTGTGACATAGATTTAGACATATCTATAGAAGCAGGCTTAATATCATTTTAAAGCTCTTAGGTCTGGGATGAGATATTGTGCAATAGCACATAAGTGCTATCACAATCTTTCTTCCTTTTTAATATCATGTGGTAAGCAATAATCTCCTGCCTTTCAGCCAACATCCATTATAATGTATCTTTATGATATATAGTATAAGCAGTAGAGTTTTCAGTACAGTCTTCATGCGTTTACACCAGACGTGCTGAGAGGTGGTACCAAAATTGAAGGGGGTCTGAAGTTTGCAGTCCCTCTCCAACAATCAATAAGCTCCTTTCGACCTTTATGTGCATCAATAATGGTATTTCTGCCTTTTGGAAGGGGATAAGAACTTTTCTTCATCCTCAGACAGGAATATTTTTCTCCTGTGAAAACTGCTGGCTTAAACTTCAAGTGCTCAGGAGCTAAACCAAAAGTAAATATTGAGACTTGAGCAGCAGAGAAGCAGAAGACAATTACTGAGAGGATTGAAGGGAGATCTACTAATGCCTCTATATTCCCACTTAATTTCCACTATTTTTTCTATTTTTTTTATTTTGACCACAACATGAATCAAGGCTTGCAAGCCACTTGCCTTAGGTTGAATGTCTAACATGTCATTGGTATTCCGAGTGTGCGTCCCTCTCTGTATGTCCACCTCTGAGTCACGCAGAATGAACCCTCTGCAGCACTAGGTACATGACCTTCCCTCCAACACCAGCACCGCTGCTGGCTCTCCACATGGTAACTTGTTAATGTCAGAGCTCTTTCTCTTATCTGTCTCTGTCTCTCTCTCTGTCTCTTTATGTCACATACTGAAAAGTGAAAAATGTGACCCCTAGGTCTTAGACAATCATATCCAAAGTCCCAAGCCAAAGATTGTGACACTGGGTCCAAAACACAGGAACAAGTGACCTTTCACTGGCCACATCCTCTTCATTGTCAAGCCGCAATCCTAAAAAAAAAACTTGTAATACAGTTTTCTACATGGCACAATCATCAGTGAAGATATGCATGTACAGTTTTAATATTAAAACCCCTCATAAATATTATGAGGGGTTATGTGATGAATACCAGAGACGGCCACCCATGCTTAAAGGCTCATTTAGGTTGAGAACTCATCTAAAGTGAGTTTGATGCAAATGGATCTACGACACTGAGGACAAATGGGGCAAAAGATGTATTTATTTTAAAAGGTCTTTTGCAAAATGTCAACAAATACATATGTCATCACCTGGTGTCTCTGCTTCAGATGTGAGGCCTCCAACAAAGAGTAATGCCAGACTAGCAGATTCAATTGATATATACATACCAAAACATGGATGTTCTGTTCTACCATGAAGATAAATGCAGCTCTGCTGGATGCATTCCTCTGTGACATCTCTCCATTATCCTCGACCCTCAACCCTTTTCCGTTCAATAAAGAAAGTACACAGGGAGGTTCTATCCCTGCACTGAAATAAGTGGCAGACAGAGAGCCAGATGGGGTAGAGGAAATGGAAGAAAGGAAAGTGCTTCTACACCAGCTGCTATCCTGAAAAGTGGCTACATTTAGAGGAAGACAAGAGATCAAAGATGCCGAGACCATTACACACACATGTGGCCTCTTCTTTTTATGAGGCTCCAGTGGGTCAGGTGGTAATGACTCTGCTTTCACATTAGAGGGTGTTTAGTAGGCCAAACCTAACAAAGGCTTCACATGATCAAAAGAAGCAGCTTTTTTGTGTTTAGATGGAGAGTGGGATTTTTTTTGTTGTTGTTTGTCCGTGTGGGGGTGCATGAATATAAATCCCAGCTGTGGTGTGCTTGTAGGCAAGAATAATGATGTTAGGTTAGGTCAGTTTTTTTCTGAATGTTGTTGGGAGTTGAAAGTATTAGCAAAAATAGTTTTGGCACACCATGGTATCTAGCTCATAATCTATTACAGTTTCCTGATTTGCTTCCCGCACGGCTCCATGTAATCTAAATAACATAAATATCATTATTTACTTTCTAGCACTATTGTCATTTAATAATAAGTTCCTGCTGTTGTGTATTTTCTGAGAAAATATACAGATAGGACACAAATTAAATGAAAAACCATGATGCTCGACCCCCAATGTACAGTGAGGTGATGTAATGACTTGTTATGCTGTGGGAACCTGAACCCTGCCATTTGGGTAGACTTGATCAAAATAGGAGAAAAGTATAAGGTTATTCTAATAATAACTTTTTGCTACGATGAAACACTTCTATCGTGTCATCCTGGATGACAATTTCCCCATCCATGTGGCATAAGGGTCCCAACATGGTTTAATGAGTTTGAAAATAATGTGAATCACTAGTAACGTAACACAAGGTATGCTGTCCTTTTTTCCTAACCAGCCTGCATCTATAAATTGCATAAACATCTTCACATGCTTAGTTATTCTATAATTAATCTGGATGGGGATGGAAAGAACATCATGAATGCATTTGATACTTGAAAATACATCTTATTTTAGCACATACAGTACAGTACTGAACCTACACTCTTTTTAACAAGTACATATACATGAACAACCTCTATGTAAGGCAGCTTTCAACATCCTTCACATGGAGAAAACATGGCTTTAATTAAGAATTCAAAGCCACAGTGCTAGGCTCCGGAGACTTGCATTGTGTATGCACGTGTGTGCGTACCTGTGTATGTGTGTGTATGTGGGTGTGTGTGTGACTGATTGTGCAAGTCCTCAAATACATGCAAATAGACATATTATCATCTGTTTTCTCACTCTTGCGAATCAACAGAGGCACGGAGATAACAACACAAGCGACAGTGTTTGGGTGCTGCAGCCCACAATTTCCTAGAGTGAAACATATGCAACATATCACAGATAGCAACACCAAAACAACTGCTGCAGCAGGACACAGCTAGACATTTCATGTAAAAGTTGTAAATACTAATGTGGCAGCTCCCACTGTTGAAGTAAAACATTAAAAGAAAAGAAGTTTTAAAAAAAATGTAGGAGTGACAATGCACCTATCAAAAGCTAATGCATAACATCATAAATATCATTTTTGCTCCCCTTTGCTTGGTGTATTATAAGTGTCAAGCTGACCTTCCAGTGTGATAAAATACATGTCTCTGTTTCTCTCAAAACCGAGGCGATGTTCTATAATATCGTCACTAGGAGGCGCACTTGTATGAAACTTAATCACCTCTCATAGCTACAGCTGCTGAAGTTCCTCCACTGTCACTATTACTAGCAAAATCCCAGCTTTGACAGACTCGTCAAAAACGATGTTTCAGAAAATCTTGTCAGCGTTGAGACTTTTGTTAATATCAAAACTTCCCTCAAGATAGATGGAAGTACACTGCAGGTGCGTGCCATGTATGCAGATTGAACTTTATTCCCTAAAACAATTGATTATGTTAGGTTAGTGATGCTTGGCTGTGCAGCCTTTTTGCTCAGAAAATGAGGCTGCAATCAGCTTAAAAGACCAAAAACCAATCGTCCATTTATTCCAGTCAATTTAAAAGCTCCAAAGAGGTTTAATTCGTGTCATGACACACAATGATCAGTGGCTTTGAAGTCTCAAACTCACACCCACTGATTTGATCTGGCACGTTCACACAGCCTATGGTGGGCATCTCCCACCATAGGCTTAAGCATAACAGTTATCACTATCGTCACACACTGTCCCAAAAGTAGAGGTGATAATGGCCTACTTACCATATTGACTTCTGATACCATGTCTATGCTGGCTATATCTATATTCATTCCCACTCCAACCGGAGCACCTGGGCAAATGAAAACAAGCACACACAAAAAAGAAGACACTGCACATCAGATGTAGCCCGAGTGATTCGCTGACATATCGGTTAATAATGAGTACGTGACTAGGAAGCACACAGTTGTGAATTTAGCCCTTGTCAGCTGAATAATAGTTTACAGTGTTCATTTCGGTTGGGATTAGATGCGTTGGCCAGCAGTGAAAGTATTGGTATTACCTCTAAAAGTTGCTGACTTTAGCTCAGATAGTTCTAACGTATTTCCGTGACAATAAACGCCTGAGTTGGACGTTAATATTAAGAAAAATGGGCAGGTACTGTTTTTCCCCCAACTCTGGAGACTCGTCATTCAAATAAATGTGCTGGTGCAATTTATCATCCACATGTGTTCTGGCGTTAGTCGTATTTTATCTACACTGTCATTCTAGAGCTGATATATTTCCCCCCCTACTTGCTTAAAACTGCCCAGTTAACACATTAACTGTAATATTTCACAGGCTGACAACGCGCTGCCTTTAACATAGTATCGGAAAATAGAAGTATATTTACCTCCGAAATCTGGCCTCAATCGTATATCATAACCTTTTAACAGTCTGTCCACCGTTTCTTTGACCAAAGACATATTGCTAGGGTCACTGACACTGGCACTATGGACGAAGAAAACACAGAAAGAGACAAAATCAGATTCAAACAGGATATATTCTTCAAACAGAAGTGCCTAAGTATTTCCCATGCCGTCTGTAATACACTTAGTAAAACGAGTGGAGCATCCTCCGTCACTTACCTTTGAGCGCACACCATGGCCACAATGACGGGGAGCAAGCAGACGATAAAACACATCATTCTTCGTCTTCTGAACACTACCATATTTAAACTCTGTGTTTTTTCGCTCTTTTAGGAAAGACGAGGTCTAACTTATTCTTGCCAGCGCAGTAATTCCAATGCCGGGCGCATGCGTACTCCCGACCACAACACCGAGAGGCAGCACCGCTGCCGCTGATGGTACTGGCAAATCTAGGAGAAAATTTAAAGGAGAATCAAGACTTTAGGTTGCTCAGGGGCATATGGGGGTCTCCCCGTTTCTTTCCTTTTTTTTGTTTTGTTTTGGATATGCGTGAGAGAGAGAGAATGCGTGGGCGTGTGTTTTGATTTTTTACACGTTGAGCGGTTGTTTAAAAAGCGACAACTGTGATAGAAAAAGCGATAGTTCGACACTCGTGAGATTACTGAAAATCGTGGGTGTGGTTGTGTCTTTCCACTAGCTTTTTTTCTGGACATCAGTTAGCCAACTCGTCAGTCCCCGAGCAAACCACTGAAGGCACTAAATCTCTTTGCTCCTGCAGAGCAACTCAGTAGCTCTCAGTTGAAGTCTGCACGACACAGTTCATATTCTAAATTTAGCATCTTTGTTTGTGAAACAGCAGCACTGTGGTGAAGCATTTAACTAAAATCTAGTTTTATAGATTCTGGAATTGGTCACAGACCTAAGCGTTGGCCCGGTGAAGAGGAAAGGATATATATGATACGTTCTTAAACCAAAGATCTAATCGACATAGGATATGTGCAAATATTATCAGATATGAGTATACATCAGTGACATTGTTTGTCCAAACCAGGAGACAAAACTTTTTCTACAGCTGGGGTACACAACAGGTCCGCAGTTTGCTCAACGCCCAGAGAAAGAGAAAAAAAAGCCTCTCTGTCCATGATGCTTAAACCAGTGAATTCAGTCAGCCGCTCCCCTTGACATTGTCCATGGAGCTCTCTGCCCCCCCCACCCCACCCCTCTCTCTCTCTCTCTCCCCTGTATATCGTGTCTAAACCAGCAGTTGCTCACACATCGACCTCAACGCATTGAGGCCTCTGACAAAAAGAGCAGCTTGGCTTTACATTCTGGGAAGCGCCTTGCCAGCGCAGTGCCTCGAGGTTGGAAGCGGGTTTCATGGAGGAGAGCACTATGCGCTGAAGCTTGCACTCTGCGCGTCTCACACAGCCGTGCACGCTGGTGGCTCCACGCACCGGTAAGCAGGATGTGCGCCGCTGTGTAAACTCGGACACGAAGCGTCATGAATATGGTGGGATCAGAGGCGGATGCAAAAGGCTGTGAGCCCCGTGTAGGAGTCCAGTAGCGATTCACAGCGTGTGTGTGTGTGTGTGGTAGTGGTGGTGGTGGTGGGGGGGGGATCCTGCCAGGAAGCTGCTGAATTTTCTCTTCAATTCAAAGCACAACTCTCTTCATATTGAGACTTCTATTCATTACTGTGATTTATTCACATAAATCAATGGAATCCCTGTATTATCAAGACAACAAGTGCAATTTTTGCACCTTATTCGACCTGATGGCGTTTCTGGAACTAAAAATTGTGCAAAAATCTGAAAACAAAAACCAAAGTAAATTTAACTTAAAGTCTAAGTAAATCAAATAATAATCAGGGTATATTTGAAGCCCCATTGCACACATTGAAACTTTATCTGCAGGGGGCTGATATGACACGTTAAGAGACAAACATTAGGTTGCCAGATTTATTATTTATTTTTCGTTAATTTTATACAAACCCATACATCAAAACCAAACATTTTTTATTGCTGTAAGTTATGAAGTAGCTTGCATTTCACTACAGGGGGGTACAATCATTTCAATAGTCTTTAATGAACACTGGCCATTCGCAAATCATCTTTTGCACACAAATGCACAAATCCTAGCTAAAAAAAAAAAAAGAAAAAACCTGAACAAGTTTGAAGTTTTGCACATCAGCATTATGGGCTTTTGGCCTGTTTTACTAATAAGTCTTTGTACGGTTTTACACTGAAACACATTCACATATGCTTTGGTCCTCATAAAGCCTTGAAAACTCATATATCACTGTGCTCCTCTTGGGTAGTTAACAGTTGGCATTCCACTTTACATGGTCACCCATAAGAATGTTTACCACCATTATTTTGGCTGAATTCATTCAAACTCAAATTATTTTTATGGTGCTTTAATGACTTTGTCCCCATTTTTGCCAACTGGAAGCCACCATAGATACGTTTAATTGTGCTTCAAATCTGCTATAGTTGTAAGGTATTTATTTGGTCTTGCTAAAATTATTTCTGGCACAAAGCCCAGCTATAACTATAGACAAAAAAGGACGAAATTTAGGGACTTGGAAACTCAAGATGAACACATGGAAATACAGTTTTAGTTTAATGAGCTATCCTTTCAATACCATGATATGCAAAAGTATTCCACCACCCCACATTTCTTTATATTTTGTTGGCAAATTAGGAAATAGGTGAAGCAATTTATCGAAACATGCAGACATACATGGAAAAAGAGTATATAAAGCAAAGAGTTTTTACGCATTTAACAAGCTTGAAAGTCAGTGTTTGGTATGGCAATCTGAACGTTTTATCTCTTAGGCAACCTTTATTGTCATTTCCTCATCTAGTTTTCAGGAATAGTTCTCCAGACTTCCTGAAGAAGACTCAAATAATTTCTTTAGATGTAGGGTACCTTTTCTTCATTTCTCTCTCAAGATGATCCCATAGTTCTTCAATAATTTTGATGTCTAGACTCTGTGGTGCTCATTCAATGACTGATAGTGTTCCATTGTGTGTGCGTTTTGTTTCGCCATCCAGGTATGCTTTTACTGGATTGGCAGAGTGTTTGGAATCATTGTTATGCTGAAAAATAAAGCCATTACCAATTGGATGCATTCCAGATGGTGTTGCATGACAGGTCAAAATCTGACTGTACTTTTCTACATTCATAAATACATTAATCAAGATCCCCAAGACTACTTGTTGAATTGCAGAATCAGAAAGTCTGTCTCCTTGGAAGCAAAATCTAAAGAAATGGGTTAAGACTTTTGTGAAATGTTGTACTTGGTCACTTGCTGATAGAAATCCAAATGAACAAGAGCACAAATCACATGCTTTCTGTTGATTTTATTAGTTGGTATGTTTGTGCATTCAGAAATGGGCTTCTGCATATGTTGGGTGTAACAAATGGTTCCTTGAGTTACTGTTGCCTTCCTATCAGCTCAAAGCAGTCGGACCATTCTCTTCTGATCTTGGGCATTAACAAAGCAATTTTATAAAGAGAACTGGCACTTACTGAATGTTTTGCCTTTTTTCAGGCTATTCTCTGCAAATCCTACAGATGGTATATCAGCAGTTTCTGAATTACAGGCCTGGCCAAGTCCATTTGGCATTAACAGCCATCAGTGTCACTTAAATCATTTTTCTTCCTCATTCTCCTACACAATTTCCTGTAAATCATGATGTATTTCCGAAGTTAGTCGGGCTTTAACGTGAATATTGTGTGCTTGTGTCTATTTATTTAATTTAATCCTGCCAGCATGTCTTATATGAAAGTAGCTCACATAATTAATCACACATGGTTGTATAAACAAAACAGTTTATGAAATGAATATGTTGGTTTGAAGACTATGACATATCTTTGACTCACCAATACTCATTCGAAGATAAACAGATGGAGGAATTACACAATTCTACACAAGTTATAATACTGTGTGTATAAAAAAACATAATGCTGTAATCTAGCCCTCAAATCTCAGTGTGTAGATTCAGACATTACCTTGAATCTGCCACTGAAGAAAGCAATTAAATATTTTGACCTGCTCTGCTGTTCTTAATGCCTGGATTGGCCAATTGTTAAACATCCTCAAATGGGCTCTCATGCTTCCATTTCCTCTCTCTGTCTTTCTGCATCTTTGCACTAAGAGGAATGTAATGACTGCCTTTCTGAGCGTCCCAGTAAAACACTTCTTCCAAAGCTATACTCAGGCTGCCCTGTGCTGAGGAATGAAAAAGGATGTCCGCAATGTTTTCAAAGAAGCATTTGTGTTGTTTCATGTCAGTAAACATGGGTTTGTTTGCTGGGATCTTGGCAATATGATGGAAGTATTCAGGGAAGAGGCTTGTGATCTCGCTGTGTGTGTGTGTGTGAGAGAGAGAGAGAGAGGGAGAGAGAGAGAGATAGCATTCTGTGCCTGAGCACACAGATAGCAGATCTCGGTTAATCATCTGCCATAACGTTGACTTAGGTTTTGAACATGACGGAAAACTCAAATAATGGCAGAGGATGTCAAACACTGACTGTTTGGATGGGCACTAGATTCAGTATTCTAATAGTTTGATCTTCACACATATACAAACATATTTAACTGAAGGGCGATCAGCTTTTTGGCCACAAATTGAAAGTGACACATTGTGACTATAGATAGGAAATATATTTTTCCCCATATGTCACTGATACGTAAATGTAACGTTCAAAGATACTGGATCTTTTTTTTAAAAAAATGGCCATTTATTGATACTTTTAATTTCATAGCAAATTCATTATGATGCGTTAACCGTTGTACCTATAATGTCATCTCAACTCACCATTTATCTTATTAATGAATTGTTACACATTAAAATCTTGTCAAAGCTTTTATAAAACCTAAACAAATATTAGCAAAACAATCAGACCAAAGCAGTTTACTTGTATTTATTTATTTATCACGCATATGTTGTGGGAAGGTGGGAAGGGAAGAATATTGATTACTGTGCAGTACTTAATAAACCTCTACTGGTTGTTGTCTTACTGTGGAGTTTGCACCTGGTATGTTCTCAGCAGGTAAGGCTTCCCATGGATTGACTGTCTGATATCCATCCAGATGGACAGAGATGGACCAGCAGCATGCCAAAGCTGATGGCCAAAATAAAGTGCCGTCATTTCATCTTCTCTCTCTCTCTCTGTGTGTCTTTCTCTTTCTCTCACCATGTCCCTGTGTCATAAAGTTGGATTGACTGTCAGATCTAAAATTACAAAACAACATAGGATCCCACAGTTAACGTACATCACATTTATAATATAATCAAACACAATTTGTCAGGCAGGGAAGGAAATTGCACTCTGCCTTTCCCTGTAATTAAAACACCTCTCTGTATTTCTCTTTTATGCGAACTGCAATTACAGCATTGACACCACTGATTAGAGCTCCTTAACTCAGCAGGAGAGCTCCATTAGAGGACTTGGGAAGGCGCTTTTAAATTATGTCAATGCGAGACTGTCCTCGCGTAAAGTACGACCCAATAGGTTGTTTGTGCAAGCAGCTAATATGACTTATCCTTGTGTTTTTAAAATTGACCGACCTCTAGTGGTAAATGCATGTAAAATATGCGCAGGCGGTGTCGCTGGTTATATGGGGCAGAACTCATCACCCTGGTAACCTAGAAAATGGAGCTTTCTAACATGTGTTTATCCTTGTAAAAGGTTCTGTTTTATCCCAAACTATAATCTGGTCCTAATCCTGACGAGTAGCCTAGTTTTAATGCCAAAATCTGGGCAAACAGCGAATGAAAATGAAAGTAAACATCGATTGACTCTAAATGTAAAAAAATGACTCAAAAAATGACTCTAAAGCTCAGCCTCTCAGTTGAAAGTCATGCATGTTGCTAAGTACCCAGAAACCTTTCTTTACTATTTCAGTAATTATTTTGTTTTATTTCATTTTTTCAGGCATGGTGCAAACAACCATTGATTGTTTATATAGAGGGCCTTTTGAAAATATTACTTGTATTTTTTCATTTATTTTAGTGTTTGGGTCAATTAAATTGTTAAAAGGGTATTTCAGATGTACTTGAGGTAATGCAATATTTTAAAATATTCTCAATCAGCCTTCTGCTTTGGTGACAGTGGTATATTTTTCCATCATCTTGAAATTATAGAAGTTATTTAAATATTTAAGTTTATTTAAGTTATGTTTCACTTATTGTGTGTTGTGTGTAACTTGAATCTGTTGTGTTGATCTGACTTGTTAACTTAAGTTCAATTTAAAATAAAATAATTAAAATTTTTAAAAAAAGAACTTCACAAAAAGACGATCACCAGTGTGTAGTCTAAGCATAGTTGACCCAGATAAAGTTATTGATAGCTAGACCTGGGAAAGAAAAAAAAAGCTTGCAACAGTTGCTTCTCAGGCATAACTAATCTTACGAGGTAAAAGTTCTCTCTCGCAAGTTTAAGTTTTGTAGAGAAGACATTCACCTCCAGGCTGCAAAGTGTTATATAGTGGCCTTTAAAATGAAAGCCAAAGGTACAAATTAGCATAAAGTAGCAGTGCAGTACTTAAATCGGCCCCTATTAAAAAAACCTCTTCACACTTAAAGGTTCTGAAATGAGTACCCACACAATGAAAGTCTCCCAGGTGAATCCTAAAAAGTCAATATATACTAGTTAAAGATAAAGAAGGAGAGACCATTTACAACCACCAACTGACAATGTCCCAAACACATCCTAAACAGAGGAAGAAAGGTACTACTTTAAAACAATCAATAATAATAATAAAGGGTCAATTAATGTGTAATCAAACTTTTGTAAATGGTTACTTCCAAGTTAGAAACATGTTTTGTTTACTAATCATCAGTCATGCTATTGATGTAAGTAGCTTGTGTAATATAAAGCACATTATTGCATCCATTCAAAGCAATGGACAGTGCACAAGAAAGGTGAAGGAGAGAGTACCGGCAGGGTGAAGTAGATGGAGACGACTGTCAGCGGTGACTGGTGACAGAAGGATAGCAAGCAGCAAAATTAAAGATGCGCTGATTTTCAGTGGGACTGACCAGGAGGAGGGCTATAGAGGTTGAGTGGTTTAGAGACAAAGTTAAGAGAGACAAGACTGAGATCATTTGGACTTGTGCAAAGGAAGGATAGTGGATAGACTAGAGTGATGAGTGCTTTTTAATACATATATTAGATCAAAACTTCCTTCATTTAGGATCCCATGATTTGAAGACTAAAGAAAAAGAAAAGAAACAATTCATGCTCTAATGTACAACACATTTTTTTAATTTCTTTAAATTGCATATTCTTTAAATGGCATATTGAGGATTTTGCATCAGGAATGAATTAAATAGAAACACTCTTATCAGTCCTCTGAATAATGAATACATAAAAATCTGACGGTCCTCTCTTGCACTTCACCAACATTTATGTTCATGAATGTTTCACCAGATCTAATAGATTCAAAATCCTATATTGGCTGCACTCCATCCATTACAGTTAAAATCTACCCATCAGCACTGCTTTGAGCTCTCAGTGAATGCGTCCTGAACAGGGTTAATACTGACAACGCGCTTACACCAAACAAATTGTTAGGATAGTGGTATCGACCTTTACCATGTAGATTAAAATAAATAAATAAATAAATAAAAAAAGTCCATAACCCAAGTTTTATGCTTCATTAGCTTGCCTTAACTAGCTTCACTACCAGAGGAAGCACCACCTGCTAGCTTTTCAAGGTTATGGTGTCCTTACCTGCCCAGCTAACACCAAAACAGCAGATAGTTGGCCAACTCCATTTTCACCTCCACATTTTCGTTCTCTTCATTTCTGTCTCAGTATTTCACTCTGGCCCCAACAGACGTCGGCCATTGCTGCCAGAACTGCAGACAGGAGTCCAGGGTGAGTGTCAGCTTTAGCCACAGTTGGATGGGTGGAAAGATGAAGGGAGTGATGGAAGGAGGGAAGGGTGGGAGGATTATTTGGAGGCCTCTGCCAGAAACCTCACGTTTGGTGTCTTGGCATCAAAAGCGATGATTTAGACTGCGACACAGGATGACAGCGATGTAGTTGGCTTCTTGTGTCGCCGTTCCACCATGCCACCTGCAGATTTCAAAGATCAAGAGCTACGGTTACACAGTGAGGCTTATACTTGATGCACTTTAAAGGGGCACTTTATTTTTAACATGTGATCTCAGCTACAAAATTAAGGGAGCCTTACTTTTGTATAGCAAATTATATGTTGACAGCACAAAACTAAATCTAATCCCAAATCTTTTTACTATCTATCTATCTATCTATCTATCTATATATATATATATATATATATATATATATATATATATATATATACATCTATATATAAATAAAAAAGTTGGACTCATTTTTTTTTTCAATTTCAAGGACAAACTTAACAAGCAGTCCAGTGATAAAAAGTATGAGAAAGATTCTCAATATATAATCAATATGCCATCATTTGTATTTTTTCTGCATCTTTTCTTCAAATAATCTGATTCAATCAAGTTTAATCAACTCAGTTCGCAGATTTAGGAAGGCACTGCCTCTGCAGGCACACTGACTTTAACTTGACATTGACTTTTTTTTCTTCCCATGGAGACTGAATATCAACTCTTTATTCTTGCATATGCAAAAGAAGGAATACCATACGCATGACAAGATTTCAGAATGTCAGCAATCAAATAGTTTCTGTTTCATAATTAAACCAGCATCTACAGAGCAAAACATTTAACTTTCACATCATATATATAAATATTATTATTTTCTATTATGTATTCTGTGGCTTTCTGTTTTGTTGCACCACTTTTATTTCCACTCTCCTTACAGCAGGACGTTGGCAGCTATCCAGCACAGTTCATTGTGAAGCTTTTGGCTGTAGTCAGGCAAGAGGTCAACTGAGGCAGCGAGGACAACTGTTTTCTCCAAATCAACATTTTATCGTACTATGATATGGTTTGGTCTCCATGGAAACTGCAATGGAAATTTCTTCCTAATGTTGAAAACCACGGGAACTGGTGCAGCACATCATGTGTAAGGAACAGCGATTTTAAAGAACTACTGCTTTGTGTGCGCTGTTATGGATGTGTGACTACGGGGGCTGACGGGAAAAAAAAAGATAGAACCAGGCCGAGTCCCAAAGATTTCAAAGACTGAATTTAATGTAGGTGTTATGCAACGGCGTTATTGATGGAGGAACACTCGCAAGCACTAACTTTATATTTCTAGCCATTAACCTACAGACGAGCGGAAAAACAAAATTCAGATACACAAAATTATTTTATAACCTCTCCCACTAGACCCCCTACAACAACCTAATACTAAACTCTAACTAGCACTTTGAAATACAAATTCTAACTCCTTTATACCACCACATACTGAAACATATCAGTCACTTAATAAAACTTAATCCTGGCGTTAACCCTAAAGTCATCCAAAAATTACTTTTAGAAGCACTGACCTAAAATTGTTCACCGTTCTTGAGCACATTTAGTTCATGCCATCTCCAAACACGCATCCACATTACACCACACATGCTGAGTTTCTTCTACTGTAAGTGGTTACCATAGATACTGCATTGTGAGGCACATGAAGTACAGTGGGTCCATCTCACGTGGGAAAAATCATTTATTTATAGAAGCACTGTGATGCGGCCAGAAACGAGTTTAGACAATGCACTTTTTTTTTGACTAATCACAGGCACCGTAAGAGGGGCTGCGGAGTATGATGTGCAAGTTTGTCAGCAGTGACTTTGAATTCTTATTGTGTTTTTCTTTGGCAAAATAGAACCAAGTCGCATGTCAGAGCTGTCCATGGTGCTGAAGGACAGATGCACAAGAGAGGATATCTTCAAATCTTCTGTCATCTGTTTTTCTTTCTGTCTATCTACAGTGTAGCGTGCTTCCTCACACCAATTTCAGTCTCTTTAAAAAGAATTCAAACACTCCACTTCTACCATCTGAAAGTTCCTCCTCCCTCAAAAAGGTCAGCAAGTTGTGAAAAGTTTCTTGCAATAATCTCCTAGCTCTGCATCTTGCTCCTTGAGAGGCTGCTATATGTGTTCAAGTACAGAGTGCATATCATGACATGTTTAATTAAATCCTGTTTTGTTGAATAATGAACTAATTAACAAACTCCTTCTGAAGGCTTTTTCCTCCTTCATCAAAACACATTGGATTTTCAAGTATGTCCCGTTATCTTCCCGAAGTAATTGTACTTCCTAAATTGACATAATTGAATTGCTATTCATCCTGGCATACGAGGTGTATTGTTCTCATGGAACGAAGCATACCTAATTGCAATCCATCAGAATCACTGTGCCTTTTTCATCTCAGTTCAGAACTTAAGACTAATGAATGGTTTAGTGATTATATTTTATGGAAATATGCTCTGTTAGATATAATGACCTCTCATTAATTGCAATTGTTCTCTTGACATGGGCTTTAGAATGTAGCGACCGGTTACAAAGAAATTATAAATTGGGAAGATAGAATTGCGACTAACATGTCAGATCACGGTCACCATGCCAGGACAATCAATAAAACTGATGTAAGGAGTTGCCATAGCTGAATTTTATCTCTGCTGACTTTCAGGCTTTTCATATAACAATATGGATTTAGACGGCTCCCAATTTAGCCAGCCTAACCATCTGTTTCTCTGCTCGCTGCACCACTGATTGTGGATGTTTGGTTGGAGGACTGACAGAGTGCACTTCTAGATGTAGTCTCCAGGCAGAAAATGATCCAGTCAGCATTTAAATATCTGTCTATAAGTCAGTCATTATGCTATTTAGGCAAAACGTCAAACTAGCAAGCGCGTCGTTCTATCAATCAGCTATACAGTCAGGTAATTATCCAGGCAGCAACTTGTCTGTCTAGGAAAAAAAAATGCTATGATGGAAGGAAATTAGGTGAGCAAACAGGCAGACAAGTTACAGATATATTCAAAAGTGCATGTCAGTCTCTGATTTGGGTCAAGCCAATCTTCTCCCACACAAACAACATCATGTAGCTTCAGATCCTTCTCTTTTCAGAAGTGCTAATTTTTGTAAATGTTAAATATTCTTATAAGTGGTGGCATGCTTAAAAAAACAGTCTACTAAATGTGTGGTGTGTCCAGTACTACTTAAAACAACCAAATTGCAGAGGTGGCTTAAATAGTGATGGCCCTTGTCTGCATCACAAGTATTTGTGTGCGTATACTTGTGACTGCTTTTCTGAGATATCAGAAGCTTTACAAAGCATGTTTAGCACATTCACAGCAGGGAGGAATAGAATATGTTCGCTTTTGCTGTGGCTCATCCAAAATCTCAGCTAGTGCCAGCAATGCAAATCAGGTCAGAAGCCTTTCATGGTCAGTGCACTGTGGTTGGTCAGATGAGTTGACCTCATGCTTTAAAAGATCAAGTTGATCGCGGCATTAGAGTCAGATAACATTATGTACCAGCAAGTCAACAGAGAAACTGAAACTGCCACTGGAATTGCTTCTAATACAGTACTACCTCAGTATATGCCTGGTCTGTATTTCCTACTATTGCCACTGTTGCAATTATACCCACCACTTCTAGGATGGCCACTGCTCTCACCACAATACTCGTGTTGTATAAAATAGTGTCAAAGCTTTCAGTTCTGCTCCCATACCTGTAACAAATGCTGTGTTCTATTTTGAAATATCAAATCTTAGTTTTATCATCCAGTATGCAAAGTGAAATTATGCCCTGCATGTACTTATAATAATGCAGCATACATGATATTTCTTTAAAGAATTATAAATGTTCACCAAACTCTTTCTTAAACTTTCGATTTTTACTTTGATGATATGTCTAACAATACAAGATTGGGGTTTAAAGAGAAAACCAAGAGAATAACTTCAATTTATCAGACAAATTACAGCAATATCCAGTTTTCTTTTAAAAGAATTAAATCTGAATATGCTTGAACTGAAAGTTTCCATATGATTTAAACAATATTTTGAGATCATTATATAACTTCAGCTTTGAGTACAAAGAGACCACAGTTGCATAATCAGTCTTCACAATTTAATGCCTTTAGAAGAATTTCCTATATTTGTATCCCTCTTATGAATTATTGATGGAATCACTATGATATCACTTATGATATGATACCTCTAATGAAAAAGTAATGGTGCACTGGAAGAAAGTATTGTAGTTCATTGATCACTGAGCATATAACCTTACAGAGGCTTGCTGGCATTCGTCAGTGAATATTGGCTTTCACTTTTTTTTTTCTCTTAAAGTTGTTGCTGTTTTCAAGAGAAAAAATCAGTTTATGATTATTGCATGAGTTATAATTAGCGTTTTTCCACATAGTGGTGGTACAGTAACTATTCCTCCCACACAATACTGTCTTTGACTTTTTTTTTTGCACCAACCTAGATGAATAATAAATAAATACATAAAGTGATAAATTTCGCTTTTGCACTTCATTTGCAGGGTTTACTTTTCCGATATTTTTCTTTCTTCCATACACCTTGCACAAAAGGTGCTACTGGAAACTCACTCAGCAGGGTGCAATTTCTTGAACTGCGCTTTTGCAACAGAAATAAATTCATGTTAACTCAGTTCTGACTTTTACAGTATGGTGTTTTACCCCCTTGTTCTGGGTCTGTGGAGTTTGAAGGTGCACTAAATGTACCTACCGCCCACTCCACTCAACCACCTAACTACTATATGAATCATGCTTTCGCTCTACTTGCAGTTTTCGGGTTTTGTATGAACAAAGTCCCGCAATTACACACACACACACACATACAGACAGAAAAATGAATTTGAAATCAATCTGTACTCAAAAAGGTCCCTTGCTATACTGTCCATTGATATAACAGTATTGTATTTGTGCAAGCTCTCTTCCTCTACTTCTCCCTCCTCCCCTTCTGTATCTCTCTTCGCGCTTTTCTTTTCCATCGTCTTTAAAAACACATATAAATAAATAAATGACGACATTCTTCGTTATTTAACCTTCAAAACGATCTAAATAGCAAAGTTGCCGTCGAGACCGATGTATTCCCTGCAAACTGCTTTGTCCCGTTAACGTTAAAGCTCGCGTCGTTCTTCCTCTTCACTCTCTTAAAAACTCTTCAGGTTTTTCCAGCTGAGCGATTCAGGCTGAGGCGGGCGCAACCGCACTAGAGGGAAAGTCAAGTCGTGCTGGACTGGCGCGGTATCCTCTCACGGTTTACAAGTAAAGCAAGATCGGACTCGCATTTTATCAAGCTTTGAAAATGATGGAATATGCTGATTTTAAAAGTTGACCTGGGATTTCTAGTTGTCAGGTGTCGAGGCATGGCTTTCCTTGTAACTTGCTTATTTTTGTCTTGGTGAGTATGGCAACTCTTTTCTCTGCATGTTCTCAGACTTTTACGCATCTTAACCACAGACTGTGGATGCTTGTGCCTTTGAGAAACTCAGTATATTCAACTGATTTTCTATGTGTTGAAATGGGCTTTGAGCAGTGCATATGTACTTTAGTTACAGTGCTAGCAGTGTTTGGGGAAATCAGCACAGTGAGACCAGTATATATTTGGATAACATCACGCGTATATTGGATAGATTACTGGATGGCTATGACAACAGACTGCGACCTGGATTTGGAGGTATGCTAATGGACGTATTATATTGTATTTTGTATAATGTTTCTTCATGATGATTAGATCCATATCCTTCCTTAAAGGATAAAGTTTTACTCAACTAGTTGTGTGTATCTCATCTAGTTTACGTTATCTCTTAGCCGTTTTTCCCTCTTACATTATAATAAAATCACAAGTTTACTATTAGAAACTGTTCATAAAATTATCACATCTAAAGCATACTGTTTTGTTGTGTGTTCGTTTGATCTGATGTGGTTATTTTAAGTCTATAAATGGCACATTTTATACATATAACTTTATCCCTTAACCTCTTTATATTTTAAGAAATTAACAAATAAGCTGGTCCAAAATTTTTGTCTGCATCAAAGCAACCACTTATCTTTCTGCTGTAGGTCCAGTTACAGAGGTCAAAACAGACATCTTTGTCACCAGCTTTGGACCTGTTTCAGATGTTGAGATGGTATGTCAACTATGCCGACCACTGAAGTACTGATACAGGATACACAAGGAAAAATGTGTGGATGTTATTCACATACATGTGTTTGGTTGATTGTAAACAAAGAACATGTGAAAACAAGATTTCACTGACCACTGTATATGGTCTTTCAACCTCAACTCATGTTACTCCCAGCATTCATTATTCCAACATTTGGGCAGGATGTCATTAGTGCAGCTTAGGATTTTAATCTGGTTGACAATCCCCCCCCACTCCCCCACCCTCCGCCATAGCGATGTGGCTGTGTTAGGATGGAATAGGCGGGCTACTTCTGCCACGGGATAGGCTGAGTGATGTATGTCTGTTGTACTCTACTATCTTTGGTCTTAAGCTTTAGATACTGCTTCACAGCCTCTAAAGCCTACTAGAACTGCCATGCGATATGCTAGGGGCAGTTCTATAGAGGGGTATGTAAAGCTTTTAAGGGAAGCAAGGCCATCCGTGTGATCTAAAAGCTGGATAGACTCATAATACTGACTTACTGCTGACTCTACAGATGAAATAAACTGTGTCTATTTTAACTGTGTATTAATAATGAATTACTCAATCAATTCACTTAACTTTCAGAGCTGGTAGGGAATAAAACATGGAAAACAGAAGTTAAATTTGCAAGAATTGAATAAAAACTATATATATATATATATATATATATATATATATATATATATATATATATATATATATATATATATATATATAAAGGTGACCAAAGTGTACATTATGCTATGTCTTGAGGGTTTTCATCATAAACAAGGTTTTAGTTTTGGCAGTATTGGGCATTAATAACATAATCCTCCAGAAAGAAAAAGAGACCGAGAAAGAGAGAACAATTCATCACATTGCCAATACTCTATCCAGCAGGTTCCTTCGAAACCATGGCTCACAAACCCATCTGCCATTATCTCCGGGGGAAGCAGATAATAATGGCAGGAGATAGTAGATGCAGCACCAGCAGTGGGAGTGGTCATAGTAGTAGTAAATACATTCGTAACCCACGCTCTCACCTCCATCCAGGAATACACCATGGATGTGTTCTTTCGTCAGACGTGGATTGACGAACGACTAAAATTTGAGGGCCCCATTGAGATCCTGCGGCTCAACAACTTGATGGTCAGCAAGATCTGGACACCGGACACATTTTTCCGCAATGGCAAGAGGTCGATCTCTCACAACATGACCACCCCCAACAAGCTGTTCCGCATCATGCAGAACGGAACTATCCTCTACACCATGAGGTAACAGTGCTGGACAGTGAGATACAAACCTAGCCAAGACCGGAATAGAGCACAGACCTGGAAAACAAATTAGATGAACAGGCATCCAAGAATATGCACAGACATGAAAAGAAACAGCGTGCCATTCCAAAAACAAGATATGTGCCATCTGATACTGAAAACAGCCCTGGAAAGTGATTCAAACAAACATGACTCCAGCTTTGTTCCAAAAGGAGATATGTGGAATGAAAAAAAAGCCCCTAGAGTCAATAATGGCACAAAAACAGATTTTTTTGTTTTTAATTAGATTATCTAAGTGGATGAACTCTAAAACATTTAAAAGTAAATAAAAAGGCTTTATCTAAGAAAATTTGTAAACTATATTACAATAAAGGGATGCCACCTTTATATCTACATTACAGATTTTAAGAGGGTGGGGTGGGGGGCTATAGACAAGATGGCAGACACAAACCAACTTGCTTGTTTTTTTATTGTTTTTTTTTTTTTTTACATATATGAAATAGTGCTACATTTATTGGTTCACTGGCTGAAAAGAAGATACATCCGAAGACTTTTAGAGGCAATAGATGTTTAGATAACAGATAAGCTAACTGTAGTTTTGTGTGTATAATGATGCAGTTTCTACAGTCTCAGCTTGAATTTTGTCCTTTTATTAGCTTTGGGTAAAAGATCTAAACTTTTTCTGAAAACTTTTTTTAAAAAGTAGTTTAACTTGAATCATTTCATTTGGGATCAGTTTCCCCCCTTCGTCTGTGAGCCTGAGAAATTTCCTCAAAGCTCTGAGCTGCTTATTAGCTGTGAGTTCTTGTATAAACTGTCACTCTGGTAAACAAGAATATTATAACAACATTGTCAGTAGAACTGAATAACCCAAGTCGTTTATTACATTAACAATAAAACCAATATAATATCACTGGAAATGTTTTAACAACTAAGGATATTATTAAGATGTTGTGTTCTGTGAATTTTATAACTTGAATAATTCCAAAGAATCAAATGTGTTTTACAAGTAAATAAACAAATAAAAAAAAAAAAAATACAAATAGAAAATAACATTAAGTTGTTATTAAAAATAACAAAGTTATGAAAATATGTAAGAATATGTTTTATTTATGAGCAGACAACAAACATGGGATTCTTCCTCTGCCATTAAAAATAAATAAATAAATAAAAACATCCTTTGTGAAATGTGTTATCCACGGTTGTCCTTCACCAAGTTGTGTGTTCACCACAGTGAAATGGTCTTGCAGGTTTTAGGTCATCTATGTTACCAAAAATATTGTATAATCCTATATTCTGTACTTGTTTTTTGCTATAATGCTGAATGGCACCACACCAGACCCAGCTTGAAAGAGCAGTGTTTATAAAGCTAGTATGAAATATAAATCATACACTTAATTAAACTGTTCTCTATTCCTACAGATTAACTATAAATGCAGAGTGCCCCATGCGTCTGATGAACTTCCCCATGGACGGCCATGCCTGCCCACTTAAGTTTGGGAGTTGTGAGTTAGTTTTCTTTCAGCCTTACTCACCCGACAGATGGTGTCACTTTCAATCGCTGATTACTCTGTCACTGAGCAGATGACTGACAAGATATCGTCAAAGATCTTCATTTGAAATGCCATACATATGTGTGTATGTGTGTGTGAATTTTTGAAAGTTTTCATTTTTAATCTCCTTTTTTATCCATGCTGTCTAGATGCTTACCCCATCAGTGAAATTGTGTACACATGGAAGAAAGGTCCTCTGTCATCTGTTGAAGTGCCACAAGAATCATCCAGTTTGCTGCAGTATGACCTTATTGGTCAGACAGTTTCCAGTGAGAGACTAAAATCCAATACAGGTGAGCAGATGTTTAACATCACCTGTCATAAAGAGTGTGCAGTGGTCACTGTGTTAAAACTAAAACCTGCTAAGGACACTTCAGTGAATCAGTGAACTCTTTACCATTACATGTTTGTGGAATGTTATGTCATGCATGAACTTGCATTCTTTTTAAAAATTTCATCATAAATAGAACAATACTTTTCACCAGTCAGTATTAAAAGACTGGTGTATTCATCAGATGGCAACCGTGTCAAATAAATTCTCAGCATTGACAAATCTTTTCGGTATTTACTCTTCCAGGTGAATATGTCATTATGACCGTTCATTTTCACCTGCAAAGGAAAATGGGCTTCTTCTTGATTCAGACTTACATTCCCTGTATCATGACTGTCATCCTGGCCCAAGTCTCATTCTGGATTAATAAGGAATCAGTTCCAGCTCGGACTGTGTTCGGTAAGAGCTCCTTAAATTCTCATACTCATTTAGTGTATAAATTTCAATGTCAGTTTCAAGATTTGAAAAAAAAAAAATCAGAAAAAGGGGATTTTGATGTAGACTCCAGAGCTAACACATTTCACACAGCCATTGACTACTTGGATTGAAATATTTGGAACGCTGAAGAACATTTTCAGTTTGTCTTCCAAAAATAACTCTGGCAATTTTGTGTAAATATTCAGGTTTTCTCAGTTCTAATTTTGCACTATTGCAGTTAGCTTCAGATTATGACACAACTTGAGTGCCCATAAATTATCTGAACAAAATAGCCAAGGATACATTATCTATTATTTTGTTGTGGCTTACTTCTTTTTAGTAAAGTATCAAAGTATCAAAAAGCCAAATAATAAACTGTCTGGATTTATTGACTTGCCGCCCACTGGTTGACCCCACAACTCCTGACTCTCACTTTACAAACTTTAAGCAAGTATATTTTCTCTGTTTGTTGGACCCTAAATTAAACTGCAATGAGCTGTCTTTAAAATGAAACCTCCTGCAATAGAACAAAGACCACCACAGTCATCACAGTCAGGTTTTACCTTCATTATCTCTATTCCTCCTCCACTATGGTAGAGCTGAATTAATTGGGAATAGATGTCCTTTTTGAAATTGGTCATGCAAGGGCTGAGAGGGGGAGGATGTTTACTTGGCCCTTTTCCGAGCACTCACAGGTTCCGCTTGCTCACATTACATTACGCTACAGTTGCTACCAAGCTCTAGCCTCAGGAGCAGCAAGGGTGAGATACACTGAACAAAAACAGAGATAGACTAAGAGGAATGACAGCAACAGAAAGACAGAAAAAGCGCAGATGCAAAAAGTGAGGATAATGTGCAAAAGTGCACAGATTTTGCTATCATTTTTAACTGAATTTCCATCATTTGTAAAACTCAAGATGCAGCTGTGCACAGAAGCAGTGCTAGCCCTTGTCTTTGGAAACGAGCCAGCGCTCCAACAAGTCTGCATTCTCCTTCAGAGAATAGATCCCCGTCATTAATGTTTGCATGGAAGTTGAAGCCTCATGTAGAAAGCTCATCTGTGGCAACTCATTAGCCTCACTCATCCTGCTGTTCTCAATTCACTCAATACTGGCTGGAATGAAAAGATACAGACAAGCAAAAAAAACGAAACAAACCCAAAAACCTGCTCATTCTCAATCGAGGACAGAGGACACAAGAGATTATGTACAAAACAAGTTGCATTGCAAGTGATGGCCAAAAAGCCACTGCTTGAATAAATTGAATTAACACACATGTTTTGGGTTGTGACTAAAAGATAGACAGTTTAGTTAAGTTTGAGACGAACAGATAAGTTATAGGTGACCTATAGGTGTAAGAATATTAAACATACAAAACTTGTATTAAGGGAGTTCGAAACAAACAATTATTGTGTCTATGAAGTCATAATTCATTTATGAACTTTAAACACTTCTTTGACTTCACAAGACATACATTTGCTACAACAACAGAAAACAGTGAATAGTTGTGTGTATTAATCCGATAATCATTATTTGGAAGGTAACCAGAGTTAGTGCACTCTCATTTTCTTCAGACGCATCCTAGGTTGTTTTGTTCTGGAGACAGGCCTGACACTGACAGTGCATTAAACCATACCATGTTGCGTGCTGAATTGTCAACAACCTAAGAGCTGAAAGTCCCTTGAGCACAAGTCTTACAGACTTAATTGAGTGTGGCCTAATTTGTACCTTGCTTTTTTTCCTATAAAAGCCCATAAATGCCCCAAGCATTTCATTTGTATCCTGTCTTTATACTTCATCCCCCTCCCTCCCACACTCTTTCTTTCTTTTTCTTTTGCCTCTCCCTCCTACCCTGACAGGCTTTCTTTCCATGTTCCTCCTCCCTTTTGCAGTCATTTAACTTGTGCTTCAGATTTAAACAGTCAGACTGGTTGACTGTTGGAGGAGGTTGCATCTGAGGGTTGTTCGGTTTTACCATCAAAGTGCTGTGTAGAAAATGTTTTTGAGACATTATTAGGTGCATTAAAACCCCCATAAGTTCCTACAGTGCTAATGAAAAGTGCACAGCTACAGTGCACATTTGGTAAACCATGGGAACAGTGTTCAATGGCCCTTTATCCCTGCTTGCTTTAGCTTGATGAAAGTGAATTAGATATGTACTTTGGTAATGGGCTATTAAAAGAGATGTTCATTGTCAGCATCTTTATCTGACTTAATAAGGAAGGAATCTGGGTGGGGAAAAGGGAAATTCTTATCTAATGATTAAGAACTACGGATCATTTCTATTTATGAATTAAGTAGTATTAGGGGCTATGTCTTAAATGTTATATCTAAAATGCACATGTAATGGACCTTTTGTGTGATAAACTACTCTTCCCCCAAATGAAAATTACTTAGAAAAAAATAAATAAATAATAATTATATATATATATATATATATATATATATATATATATATATATATATATATATATATGTGTGTGTGTGTGTGTGTGTGTGTGTGTGTGTGTGTGTGTGTGTGTGTGTGTGTGTGTATATTGATTTCCTACTCAAAGGAAATCTGTTAGTCTTAGTCTAAGCTTCAAGTTCCGACATGTTCATTCTTTCTTCTGATCATCTCTCTCCATCATCTTGTCTGTACCTCATATTAGACAAGCAAACAAATATTAGCAAATACCATACAGCCTGGATGGCTTTCTCCAGAATGTTTATAGATATTCGGTCTCATTACCGACCTGCCAATGTGGGGGCAGGGGTTAGTCTGCTTATGGACAGATTAGCATTCCCTCAAGTGACTTTTTGGCAACACTTTCTGATTTGAAATGCCACATTCTAGTTATATGCCATAAAACAGGACTGCTGCCACATGTTAAAAATATTCCATGGGAAAAAAATATCCTCTGTTATTTTCTTGTTACATCATATACACATATATTTTTATCAAAGATTTATGACATCAACATCTTAACTTGTGTTACACAGTATCTTTTGTTGTATGATGTGCAATGTGCCTTTTTTTAAAAGTATATCTTTCTCTATAAATATTAATAACACGAAGCTAAGATTTCGATTGGCACCTGGAGGTGCAGGATTAGAAATAAACAGCTGAAATTAACAGAAAAGAACAGCTCAGGTTCAATCATTTGGAGGGAAAGTAAGAGAAAAGGATGAGATGGTATGAATATGAGAAGAGGAGGGACACGGGGTATATTGGAGAAAAGATCTTAAAGATGGAGCTGCTAAGCAAAAGGAAAAAAGGAAGACCACAGAGAAGGTTCATATATATGTTGCAAACGAGGATATGCAGAGGGTAGGGATGATAGATTTGGATATAAGTGATGAGGTGAAATCTAAGCAGATGATCCATTAGCAACCCCTAAAGGAAGCAGCTGAAGAAGAAGATGTATAAATGTGTATGTCAACTTAGCTTATTATGATATTTATCAGTAACAAGTACGAGTCCATCATGATGGTTTGTTTGCAGTCTCATCATGGATATTGCTGATACTATTGATATTTTGATGAAAGTATAATTTTGAAATCTCAAATTTAGCAACTGCATGAAGAAACTGTAAGATTTTTCCCAATATTTAGGTTAACAATCATTGTTAACCTAAATTGTTAACTTGTTTGTTCTTTAGGAACAAATGTCCCAGTATTGCATATTTGTGTGTGGATTGTTACTGTCAGTGTCTTTTATTTTTTTACTTTTTGAGAAGCAATGAACACCTAAACATCCAGTTTCCTCAAATCAGTCTTTACAGAAGAGCTTCAACTTTGCATTGTTAGTGGGTTTCCTCGTGAACTGCTTGTCCAGATCCTTCCACATCATTTCTGCTGGATGTATATCAGAACATCCAGCATCCAGCATCCAGCATCACAGAACATCATAGACCTGAATTCCAAAAAATAATCTTTCTTTTACTACAAAAACTTTTTGGTAGAACGACCGATCAGTGTTTGTTTACTGGTTGTCTTTTTCTTTCACGTTTTCTCTGGTAAAATTAAGAATTTCTTGTTCCATCACTAATGGCAAGCTGCCCTGGACCAGATGCACCAAAACATGCCCAAACTACAATACTCCCACCACCATGTTTCACAGATGGGATAAAGTTCCTTTGCTGGAATGCAGTGTTCTCCTTTCTCCAAACAGAAACTTCTCATTTCAACCAGAAAGCTTGATTTTTGACTCATATACATCCAATAAAATGTGTTCAGACAATCCTTTGGCTGGTAATCTTGAGCAAACTGCAGGTTTACAGTGATGATCTGTTTGAACAGCAGTGCTTTCTTTTTAAAATCCTGACATGCGTAAAATAGTTTTTTTTTCTCTTTTTTGGTGTTAAACACCATTGTAATAAGTGGTGTGAAGATTTGGGTAAAATGATAAATGATTTCTAAGATTTGATCTACAGATTTTGAGAAAAAAAAGGCTCAATTTAAACAGGCAGGCTCAGCATCCTTATTTAACAATATATCTACTGCTGTCTCCTTCCCATATGCAGGTATCACCACTGTCTTGACGATGACAACACTCAGCATCAGTGCCCGCCACTCACTCCCGAAAGTCTCCTATGCCACAGCCATGGATTGGTTCATTGCTGTTTGCTTTGCCTTTGTCTTCTCCGCCCTGATTGAGTTTGCAGCCGTCAACTACTTCTCCACCTTACAGGCCAACAGGGAACACCGGAAAGCAGCGGCCATGAAGGCAGCAGCTCAGGAGGCAGCCGCTGCGGCCGCAGCTCCCGCTGTGGCTGCAGGGAATGACGTAGAGGTGTCCTCAGTAAGTCTAGCTCACCTTTTCAAACTTCTGTTTACATGTATCAACAAATATTCTGGTAATTAGCTAGTTGAAGATGACCAGCCTGCTGTTGTTTCTTTCAGATAAAACATCTTAATATCACTTAATATCACTAGAGAGTAGAGAAATGCCACCTTTACTTTTTGCTTTTCTTTACTTAAACCAGTAAAGGACATGCAGAAGTGATGGTATAGTATTAGCTCCAGCTTTAAACATTAGAAATTGGTTAATCCCAGCAAATGAATGAAGCATGCCATTTAAAAAATGTGGCTCAGTAACATCTGGCTAATACTAACTTTTTTTGCACTAATTGCTCTGTGAAATGGCTTGCTCATATTGATATATGCCCCTATTTGAATTACACAAATTCTAGAAATTTACTTATTAGTTTTGGTTTTTCTGAATTATAACTCAAGGAAGGTGGGAAGCAGTTTTTTTGTGAAGTATGAGTCATTTGTTTGGGAAAGGCTAAAAACGCAAAAATGAGGTGGCCAAAAGTGCTTGTGGCTCTAAGGTTGAGGTATATAACATGTGCATTATGACACCATCTCTATATATTGTATATCAGGTTCTTCTCCCTAATCATGTGTTTATTTAGATCTGAGGTTTGACTTGACTTTCAGTATCTTGCTAAGCTTCTGTATTTTTATTCATCCTGTCTAGCTTGTGTTTGTCTCTCTTTAGCTGATGAAATCCATTCTTTGCTCTGTGCTGTTATATAACAATTTCAGCGTTTCATTCTTTTCACAGTTTATGTTGGCTCTGTCAGCATGACATAAGCACATCTGTGTGGCAAACAGAGAGCAGTAGATAAAAAAATTGTAATTGTGTTAAAAAAGGCAAGTACTACAATATGCAACCTTTTGTTTAACCTACGTTGAGTCTAATTCTTGAATTCTAAATTGTCTAATCCTGAGTTAGAAAAGAGTTTGCTGAAAAAGACCTGAATTACCTGAACACCTGAATTTTTTTTAGCTAACTCTGACTATAGACAAGTGTCTGACGAAGTTGTATGTATAATAAAAAAAAAAGCCATTGTTAACTGAGCTCTGATACAATGATTCATGATGGCAGTGATATAAAGAGCAGAGCTGTCTTGAAAAACAGCAATGAATCACACAGCTTGAAATGTAATTATTCAAATTTAGTTCAATTCATTTCTGATATTTACAATAGGAGTTATCTTAGAGCACTCTACACTTTAAATAAAGCCATACTGTAGGAAAAATATAGGTAGTACTCCCTATGAAAACCCACGTGGGGAGAAAACACATATTCAAACTATATGCTGTCTATAGAGTAAAATTATTTAAACCACATTTACTTCAGTTTTATGATCGTATAGTTGTTTCAGCTTCATGCCAGCAATGACAAGAATATTTCATCACTGTGACCGATATCTCCACGACAAATGATTGTTCATTGATCAATGTTTAAAGCTTAGTCTGTACTTATTGCGTCAACACAGTGTGCATCAAAAGCCATGTCACTACCGGAGCCACTCACTTTGATGTCTTTTTTGACTAGTTCGACAACTCCTGTTATTTGTGCCATTTTTTAGAGAATGCTACATGGACACACAAATGCAAAAAGAGTTAGCTGGAGTTTTGAGTCTGTATCCATCATATAGCAGAAGACTCCTACATGGGCCAGTATTTCTTGGAGGGATACAATTACAGCAATTTGAAAGCATCAGACTTTCTACAGAGCAATGTGATGGATCACACAATTGTGCTTGTGTCCGAAAACTGCTTTATTAAATCTTAAAGGCCGCTTTGAAGGAGAAAGAGCAGGTAAAATTGGTTGTTTGAGCTCTGGTTGCTCCAGTCTGCATGCCAAATATCCTTGGTTAAGATACTGACCCCGAGTTGCTCTCCAATGCATCCATAAGAGTAAGAACCTTTATTAATTTTAGATAAAAACACTTACCAAAAAGGAAAAAAATCATAGGAAAATGTACTTGAATGAATGGGGGTGAATGAGACAAGTTGTATAAAGCACTTAAAAGTGGTATATAGTCCATAATGTCCATTTACCAACCACTTTCATTTTCATATTTGTTGTTTACCCTCTGTTTAGTGAAGATTTAGTTTGCGTTCCAATTTAATAATATTAGAAATGTTCCCATTTTAGTGTTACGGCAGATGTTCGTGTTTTTGTTCCCTTTATTTTAAACAGCCTTTTAATTTAAAGAACTTTGTTTCAATATATGAGTGTTGTCTTCAGTCGAATATCTAATAAAAAGAACAATAACAATATTTAAAAAAAATGTTTAACAGCAAAGCCTTTCAGGAAAGACATTTAACAAATATAATAAACAGAAACATAAGAGAAATACCAAATTACCTGAAAAAAATCTTTAATTTTTTGTTTGTATGTAAATGAGAAAGGCAGGCTTTAACAAGTGTAGACCATGCCAAGTCCCTGCTGCATACATGAAGCAATCATGTCAATGCAGTGTTTGTGATATATTGTGAAATTCTGCAAAGAAAATTAAAGGTTGTTCTGTGAGACCTTACCCCTGCTTTAGCATGTTGGTCCTGCTTGACAAGAATAGATTTGATTCTACTCTTAACCTTTTTCCCGTAAGTTCTTTCTGTCGTATTTTTTGCTGACAGAACAAATACGACATTTGCCACATCTATAATGTAAACAGAACACAATACATGAAAAATCAGAAAATCATGCTGTTGTTTGCAATTTATCCAATGCTTCCATCTCATCCTTTCGATCATTTAAATGTTACATAACAACCTTCTCTTTTTCCAGTTTTGCACTCACATAACTCACATGCAGATATAATCTGCAACACACACCTAACCAACCCGTGTATATACATCATCTGCAACAAACTATGTCCCTTGCATCCATATAGTTCACTCATCGCTTTCACCAATGCCTTATCTATCCATCTAGCTACAGTATATCATCCATCCAGCCCTTTCTCCCAGTCCTTTATTCATCCCTGTAAGTGTGTGATAACCACAGTGAGTGACACGGGGAGACAGCCAGTGGCTCAGTGAATGATGTTGCTGCCGATTATGTAAGAGCCATAGATTAAGGGAATATCCAGCATATCACTGCACGCTCACAAGAAGGAGGGCAACCACCACCACAATGAAGCAGAGAGGGGGCTGAGAAAGCAGGCACAGTCCATTTAAAAAAATAAATAAATAAATATTTTTTTTTATATGGAACAAGATGGAAAGATGGATGATGGGCCAGTGTGGTTTGTTTTTTGTGTTTTGTGTGAGTGTGCATTCGTGTGTGTGTGTGTATGCATTAAAGTTACACTGAGAGGAGAAATGGAGTGGGAGGGATGCATCATGGAAAAGGACTGCTTTCACCAAATATGTAGGAGGAAAGACTCTTTATTACATAGAAAAAAAACACAACAATGGTGTATCACTGGGAATAGAAATAGCCATCTACCAGTCACGATTTAAAAGACCACGACCTGTTATGACTGTCAAGTAAAACACAGCAGGCATGGAAACCTTACAAAAGCTAATTGGTTCAGTTAATGAATCAAATATACAACTGTAAACATAATGGGGGATCGAGTGTTTATCAGTGTGAGTAACGGGTGCTGAATGCATTTCCAGTGGTGAGTAGGTGGTGCAGTATTTAGTGCTGGAAATAAAGAAAATATTTTTTTCATATTAAGAGAAAAAAATAAGGTGAGAGATGGAAAGATGTGATCTTTATGCAGAGGTTGAGCCACGGGTACTTGCAATCAAAGAATTTGAAAAGATTGCGATGAGACACTGATTAAATCAGGACATTTTTAGGGAAATTCTTTTGCTGTCCTGTTGGATTAATAACTAGACTGAAAGAGAGGATTTTCAGGTTCAGGGATCAACACTAACTAAAAAGTAGCGTCATGGATGGTGCATAACATTTTGACTTTTGTTGCCAAGATGTCAGGTCTCTCTTGGAAATGAGATTTTTAATCTCAATGAGATTTTTAATCTCAATGAGATTTTTAATCTCAATGAGATTTTTTTTTTTTACCTGAATAAATAAAGGACTAATAAAAAATTAGTTTAGTAAGTATATTGTAATGAAGTAACACTTGTTGAATGCACTGATTACAGGTATTTATTTAGAAACTTCTATTTCTACATCATCTAGCAGTCTTCCACCCCCACCCCCTATTTTTGCTGTTTGTAGCTAACTCTATAATAATTCAGTATGTGAAACATGACCATAAATATCCACCTTTATCAACGGTATTATTAAATGATAATTTAGTCATGGTAATCATAAGACATCCAGTTTTTGGGGAAAATTCTGCTGTGAAAAACACTGAACAACTGTTATCTTTCAGTCAACATGAGACAGGAAATAATCAAACCATCAGGGACCAGCACTACATGAAGCTTACATCTCTAGCCTATTCATTATTTAGTCAGCACAGTTAAAGTTTCCAGGCCTAAAATGACTGCCTGCCAGGCTTAATCATTGGGAAATTTTGTATTTTTAAGAACTTTTTAGTAACAAGCTACAACCATTAAGCCAGCTAATGTATGTCATTAGCCTACTTTCGCTTCCCATAATGGCAGTAGTGTAGGAAAGTTAAGTAACTTTCCCACACAGTATGTAGAAATGCATGCCTCCCACTGTTTCCCACCAACTCTTTATTGAAATTTTCAGACGTCATACTAGTAGCAGTTTTGCAATGTAATTTAGTCATGTAAGTTAATTTAGTCATCTAAAATGTGCAACTGTGCCTTAAACTGTGCAATCACCTTGATCAACCATGCTATGATTCAAAGAAGTCATCTGAATTCACTTCGCCTAGGGCAAGATCTCTGTGTTACTGAATTTGCGAGGTTAAAAGAGTTATTTTGTCGCCAGTGTTTTTGAAGGCTTTGATATATGTGTGAACAATTTGTTTCTTATCCTTATTTCTCTGCCAGTAATCTCTCGGTACTGTACGTAAAAGTAAAAAAACAAAACAAAAACAAAACAGTTTCGTGAACCCTTCGTGAGATTAATATGGTCTAAATGTGCAAAATGACAATGATCAGGAAGTTTTTGTCTTTTCATTCATTTATCTGTATCCTTCGATGGTTCATCTTATTGGATCATAACTGTTGTGTGTGACTGTGTGTGTAATATCCATGGCTTTTAATTTGGAATAATTATTTACATATATTCACCCACTTACATCCAAACACCCACAGAGATGAGGCTCCTTAGTGGACAGAAAGTAAAATCTTGCTGTCTATTAACCCCTTCGCACACTATGAAACATAAACACACTGGTGTGTAGCTCTTAACCTGCTCTACTCATGGAGACCCACATCCAAACATGATCCATATATCCGTTAGTCAGCACCCAACCTTTCTGTGAGTCTGCTGAAAACTAGAGCAGTGAATAAGGGACAAGGACTTGATCTCCCATGAGATTTAAGAGGAAGCCAAGAGATCCTGTTGTCATCATGAGCAATAGCTTGTCATTTGGTTCAACTGCAGACATGTGCAGTACACCATGCAGAAGTAATGCATGCGGTGTGTGTACTCACTGCATGGTCTTACCTAAAAGGGAAACAGAAACAGGTAGCTGACATTTGAAGCTACAGCCTGGTGTTGTGAAGCATACAGTACACCACTCACAGATAAGAGGATACACTATTATTCACTGAAGAGTGAACTTAACCTCGAAAATGACTGGTGGTAATGGTCGTTAGATCATCTGGACCTGCTCTCTCACTCACAGCCCTTCCCCAGTGTTGCTATAGAATTTTACAGAGCTTGATATATTCATCAAGCCCATAATAATATAGCTTAAAGAGAATAGAAAGGTTTAAAATGTTGCTCAAACATTAGCTTTTTTGTCTTTGTCCAACACCTCCATATCAAATGTTTGTGACTTGCACTCCTGTGAACTGCCTCAAATGATAAACACATTTAAACCCCCAGACGTATAATATATTAAGATTTTACAGCATGATTGCACTACTCAGCATAGCTGCCATGGAATGACTGATAAATATTTTATATTTAATTTGATTCAGTATTAATGTTGTTAATAACTCTAACTTAACTGCTAATGTATTTTTAGACTGGCCACCATGGGTTTTTTTTTTAGATGGGTTTTTCTTTTTTGGAATGTTTCCCCTAAGCCTCAGGATTGTAACAGTTTAATAGTTTCTTAACCTGTAGAGGAGCATGTAATCCCGTAGCCTCACAAATCCTGCCTAAATCTCACAAGTTCCGTTTTTGTTCCAAGACTGCCAAAAAATATCCACACTGAAGTGAGAAACACTGAATGCTTTAGTAAACTACTAGGAGTTTTTCCCCAAAAAATAAAATGTAAAGAACTGTTCAAACTCTGCTCTGCAATAAATATTGTTCTAGAAACTTGCAAATTTAACAAGGAATATATTTGAAATTTCCATGTAAACAAAAAGTGTCCTATAAAGCATAAATATGGCACAAAACAGCATATATATAATAAATAGTAAATTATATTATTATAAAGTTCAGTGCTTACTCAGTGAAGCTGCTGATCAATACAAGGCCATCGTGTTTGTTCCTTTAAAAGGCAACGTGCTCTTCAGTCGTGTTCTTTCTCACTTACTCTACCTGGAGGCAACACATTGTTACTTGACCCACTTTCCAGATGTACACTCCCCTTACTTTCTGTACACATACTGTATATGATTTACAACTATTGGAGCAGGGAGCATGTGTTGCGATCACGCTAGTTTACTGAAAGTTGATGAGGCGTGAGAAACCCATGCGTCAATATATTGAGCTTCTTTTGTTTAATATGGTTTGTTTGCCTCCTACAACTACACCAGCCTTGACAGAATGGGCTGAAGTTTTTGCTGGGTGTAATTACTGTGATACTCATACTCATTTTAGATATGGATCTGAAAAAAACATATGGACTTATCTACTTACAGTAGTTTAAACACACCACTATCATCAGAATGGATTTTTCCTTTTTTCCTTATTTCCTCCCTTAACACTAACTAGCATTGATGTTATAAGATACTGACATTATAACATTTTGTTTTCCCCTGGTCTTTACTTTGTATCGTTTTTATTTTCCTCTCCAAGGTGGATGCCAGTAGTGTGCTTAAGAAGAGGATGAACTCCACCTCGATGTTTGAGCGTCCTGCCAAGACATTTCCCAACCCACCGGTCAATGCCCAAGCATTCCTCCAGCAAGGTTCGGCTGTACCGGCCAACAATGTTCTGACTGGCACCAGCATCATCGACAAATACTCACGCATCCTTTTCCCCCTTTCGTTTGGCGCCTTCAACCTGGTCTACTGGATTGTCTATCTTACCAAGGACACAATGGAGATGTCCAGGTGAACAGATGGCATGTTGTTACAAATGATTCCAGCATTTGTTTTTATGTGTTTGTAGAGAGACAACAAACAGATTTTAGGATGACTACTGCCTTACTGAATATAACTGAATGGGTTTTTTTCCCCCCACTCGGCCATGAAAGCCAGATGGGATATTGTCGGCAACCTGCTGGGTGGGTGGGTGGGCGGGCAGGCGGCGTCGACACCCACATTTGTGAATGCAATAACTTGAGAGCAACGCGACATAGCAGTATTAAATTAGCTAAAATACTAAAATACTAAAATCTCACACAATTTTGAATCTCACAGAGCTCAGCCTCAAGGTCAAGGTCAGAGGTCAAGCATTAATCTGACTACTGCGAAACATATGTACAGCTTCTGTACTTATAAAAGATATAATGATATATGGAATGTTCATCAAATTATTGACATATGAACAAGAAAATTATTTGCACTTTACATTACTGCTTAGTAACAGTGTGGTAATAATAGAGTAATAAGGTGGAAATGACAAGGTAATAATATGGAAATAGGAATTTACTATGAATTAAATACAAATTAATATCAAAGTAATATCATGCCTAATCAGTGGCTTTAGCTGAGTAATAGAGTAATAGTAATAGCTGAGTAATAATAATATTGGGTGAGAAGGTGGAGTCTGAAGGAGCAGTGAGGACGTTGGATGGGAAACTGCAGGTTTAGTTATTTTGCTACTTTCATATTAATACCACAATACCACATTATTACCAAACTGTAATAGAAAGTCTTTTCTTTTCTCTGTCAAGTTTGCATGCTGAGGTTCTCACACACAGTTGGTGTTGCTCTTTTCATCAGTTACAATTACCTACTTTGATTCCAGATCTTCATAATAAACTTGAAAAGTCAATATGTGGTAAATTTTAAAAGACGCAAAACATGCTTTTTGCTCAAAAAATGCTCATAAGGTTCCACAATATGACTGTGTAATCTGGTTTATGTCCCCACAACAATAATACAATACACATACATGCATACACATTTCTCACAATCAAGAAAAATGTGCGAGTTTTGCCCCGTGTGGTTGTGTTAAACATGCCAGCTGAAGGAGGAAGAGAAAGGCAGTATGCTGATTATGTGGGCAGGTGGTTCTGGAAGTTTACATTTTGCTAAGTCTCCAAGTGTGTGAGAAATAGCTTATATTGTCTTCCTTATTGGTAGATTTTGTTGCGCTTTGGGACCTTGGGCTATTGAGCAAAATATAACTGAAAATATACCCATCTGTGTTCTAAAGTTTGTCTGCTGTCTGTGTGTGTACTTGTGTGTTTGTATATCAATGGGTCTCTGTGTGTAAGAGATAAAGGAAGTTAGAGACAGAGAGAGAAAACAGAATATGGGAATGTCAAGTATTCATTATATATATTGTTTTACATTTTTTCTTTCTTCATTGTGCATTTGCTATTCTGGAAGGACATATATTATTCATCAAATACACAAAGATATTTCAACTTACAGAGACTTTTTCCAATATGACTTTTTCCAAACGTGTTAGAGACTGGTCACGGGGTTGATACTGAACGGACTGCATTATTTACAGGTTTTATGAGTATGTACTTTCAATACATAATGAATTCTTGCCCAAATAGGATGACCATGCAATTATCTTCTGTTTCTCTTAGCAACATTACTAAAAATATATCTCCTAGCCATCATTTGCCATGCATAGATTGCACTTGTAAACAGACATAATAGCTGTGTGCAAAGCTTTAATGAGCCATGCCTGTCCAAGCCAGAGAAAATAAAGACAAAATAATTAATGTATAATTGCTTGACCTCTTTATAAAGTCATAATTCTCTTATATTTGGGCTAATGTGGTACAAAACTGTGAAATATCTGTAATGGCCAGCAGGGGTTGGCTCTCCTAGCTTAAAACAAGTCAAAGTGTAGAGAAGACTAGGATAAAATTAGCCTAATTCACGCATAATTTATTGTCTCAGTCAACATTTCACTAATGACTTAATGGTCTCATTTGGGAATTTCAAGTCATATTGAATGCAAAATTAACTTTATGTTGAATCTGCAGTCACATTAAGTGAAATATATGGTAAAAAGGGACCGCTTGCTCTCTTTATAATTGGTAACTTCATTAATCCACCAGAAAACAACCCTTCTACTCACTTGATCTGTGACCTCAGTAAACACTTTCCTGATAGGTTTATTATCTCAACTGCTAATTTAATGTCTTATTAAAACTTTAATTTATAGTCTAATGAAAATTTAAAGTTTGTTATTGAATAACACATCATGCTAACTTTTTTAATCAATCCACTTTTTAACCTCCTAAGACCTGAACTCTTCCACTGCATGGATTTTTAATTTCTCTTTGATATTTGGACATATTGGGGCCCGATGAATGTAAAAACAAAGATTTGCCAGATTTTTGTTTTTTGCCTTATTTTTGTTTTTAAGAAAAATGAGAGCCACATATGAGCATATTCGTTTAAAATTTTGATAGCACAGTAGCAGTGTAATGTCCTCGTAAGTAGATATCAGGACCTTGTAGAGCAAAATTCAGTATTTTGGTCTAAATAGGGCGATCGTGGCTCAAGAGTTGGGAGTTCGCCTTGTAATCGGAAGGTTGCCAGTTCGAGCCCCGGCTTGGACAGTCTCGGTCGTTGTGTCCTTGGGCAAGACACTTCACCCGTTGCCTACTGGTGGTGGTCAGAGGGCCCGGTGGCGCCAGTGTCCGGCAGCCTCGCATCTGTCAGTGCGTCCCAGGGTGGCTGTGGCTACAATGTAGCTTGCCATCACCAGTGAGTGAATGTGTGTGAATGGGTGGATGACTGGATGTGTAAAGTGCTTTGGGGGTCCTTTGGGGTCCTTAGGGACTAGTAGTATACAGGCCATTTACCATAACCCAAAATGTGATGTCCACATATGTGGACACCAGGTCCTAGGAGGTTAAATAGTCATTGATCAGACACACACTCTGTATGATGATCTTTGCTGTGTGCTAACTAAGCTCCCACTAATATTTAGTTTTTCTAAATTTTCATTCAAAATTTCATACAAAATGTGATCTCAAAGAAATCCTTTAGCTTTTTGTAAACATCAGGATTTCTACATATTGAATTCAGCGAAGGAGACAGCTTTCAAACAATACACCTTAAGCTTACACTAACTCAGTTTAGTAAACAGCATCAAATCATATATAGGATGTGACTAGCAAATTGAGAAGCTAATACGCAAAACAGACTATATTATGAATACTTATAGTACAACATAGTAAACTAAATCTGAATCTATTTTTCTGTTTTTTCAGGTGCTGTCTTTTAAATTGTATACTGCACATAACTTACAGTTATTGCTGATATACACAGCAGTCGTGCTGCTTCTTGGCTTTGTTATTGCTAAAGCACAAATAGCGCTACGGTTCTTTTGATGACATCAAGAGATGCATTGTGCTCTCTTATATTACATCTATAGTTCCCGTATGACACTTTGACAGGATGTTGAGATTTATACTAGTTAGAGATAAAAAGGCTCACTTTATTGTGTATGTGTGCAACTTAGTGTGCTCGATTTGTCCCGGCCATATGCTCTAAACAAATGTGTCTGCCTGGTTGTGCGTTTATGTTCACACTATCGATATACTCACTATCAATGTGCATCAACACTGACTCTGGGACTTTTCAACTGTGTGGGTTCAGCTCCTTTTATTCTCCTTTCTTGCTCTTTCTCTAAAAAGAGAAAAGCCCCCTGGCATGAGCTGAGACAAGTCAGATGACATGACAGTGTTGGAAGGCATCGGGATAGCTGTGTGTGACTAACCCGCTTAGTGACACTCTCCTAACTGTTTCTGTTAATTGATAGGAACTGCAAGCTTGAAAGGAGATCCTGACAAACGTCCTGTAGAAAAATTGCAGAGTGACAGCATTTCAGCTCTGGGAATCAGGAGCAATTAAAAATAAGAAAATGGCATATAATAAAGTATGCATGTGTTTCTTTTGGAATTCATGTGCATATGTCACAGAGGAATTTCTTCACATACAGTGCATTTAAGTGTGACTGAGAGAAAGTGCAGTGAGTGGGGAGGATTGATGAAAGGAAAGAAGGAGGTGATACAATACACAGAGCCCCAGGGCTAATAACTGAAACCCCCAGTGGTCTTAGAAGCAGCTAGTGCAAAGAACAAGTATAACCACAGGTTGTCATTCTGATCGATAACGGCTACATGGCTGTAAGAGTTGAATCGTCTAACATCGACAAAAACTGCCACTGAACACGCTTGCTGCAGGTGGTGTTGTAGAGATGGTTCTTATATTCATCCTGAGAAAGATTAGAAGGTCTTCTCCAATACAGAACATCTCATGTCTGGAATCCTACTTGCAAACTTGGCAAGTTAGCAGACGACAACAACCGCAAACAGACCCTTTTTGGGGAAAATAATCTTATTGACAGTGATATTCTGTGAAGAGATGCACCTGTTAAAATGTTATCCAGCAGTTTTTCAGCAGTAGATATTACATCTTTGGAACAAAATTACTTCTTTTCAAATCACAGTGGGTCTCAGAGGCAGCAATAAGTTACTATCGGGCTTGGCAAGGGAATAGAGTTCCTGGCAGGATGATCAGAGGTTTTTGGTGTGCTCGTCATGTCAGGAGCTGGGCAGTTATCTGCTGAGATGACTTTAAAAAGTAACAGTACTGCACCTCAATCCATTCCATGAAAATAGCCAAGTGCAGAGAAAAACTCAAAACGCTTTTGTTGACATAATGACGATTTCTAAAACACTAAAAACAGTCATAAAACATTTCTTGGCCTGCGTTTTGTTATTATGAAATATATATAGTTGCTTGATAATTCACTTTTGGCATCTTGCCAACAGACTCACCCAAAGGATAACCTTTACAAGTAAAATCACACTGAAATTTGCTGCCAATATTTATGCCACATGGAGGTAAACATGAATAAAGAGGTTATAAAGCTGCCAACAGTTGACTTTTCTCCATAAATAAACTGTTTTGTATTGTAAAGTTCACCCTTTTCTCAATTAAACATGCTGATTATCAGCATGGAAGAAGGGAAACATATCAACGTGGGTGAGTACCTCAATGGTGAATTGCATTTTTACCTAATTTGCTTGTTGCCTGGGATAATTGAGATATATTTGGCTGATATTTTGAGTTGTGGCTAAAGTGGTGCAAACACTGCCTATGATTATAAGTTAAATTACAGTTAAAATAGCGGGAGCGCTATAGATTACGACTGAAACACGGTCCACTGCACAATACTTTCACAGTTAACACTTTACATTTCTTTGCTTTTGTGTGCAGCACCACCTACACTAGTAACCTCTTGATTCTCAGTAAGACCCACATGAATCCAAATATTGTATCCATTAAATGAAAGTGAGCAGCTCTTTTCATTTCAGAGAAATAAATATACAACTCCAGCGGCCCTAACTGAAAGCAGATGGCTGTGCAAGCAACAGACCCTTTTTCTCTCTTTGTGTCTTTGTTTTTTTTATTGAAGGGCCTCCTGCAAAGATGAGGTGAACCAAAAGAAAAGATTTTCGTCTGGTGTGAGTGTATATGCAGGTGGATTTGTGTGCGAGTGTGTGTCTACTTCAGTGAGGATACAGGCATACAAGTGTATAAATGTGCCATGGCAGCAGTGCCTACCGACTGCAGGCTATTTTAATGAATAGCACCATTCAGGGTGAGACATGAAGGAAACAAATTTGCTGAAAACACTTCCTTCCGTGAAGGGCCCCAGCTGGTTGGTTGACTGGTTGCTGGCTGCCTAGCAGGCTAAATGGTGTATGTGTGTCAGAGTGGGTACAGCAGGCGATAAGCCTTGCTCCTCTTTATTGGCCATCAGAGTTCCAGGCTTGAAAAAACAACTTCCCTATTGTTGCTCATAAATCAAAACCACTAAATGCTCTTTCAAACTCAATTCCTATTTTCGACTGCAGGGCCATAGCCATAGCTTTGGTGTAATGATCATTCAATTACAGGCCACTCATACAGGGAGTAAAGAAGACCGATATAAACAATGATCCCCTATCTATCATTTTTCTCTCCTGGGTCTTGAGAGAACTGTTTACATCTGCCTTTGTCTGTCAGGCGTTTATCACACATCTACCTTTGTTTGCATGGAAGCCTGTGTGAACACTCATGCAGAAAAAAAACACGAGCATTTACAAATCTTAATAGGATGATTTGTTATCAAACAAGAAATCTGTTCTCTTTTTTCTTTTTTTCGCATCGTCTATCACCCCTTGCTCCCATTTGCTTTTTCTATTTCTTACTCTATCTAGTGTCACTCTTTTAAACGCTTCCTTTCTCAGTCACCATCTCTCCACTATATTACCACATCTTCCACTCTGCCACGGTGCACAGTCTGCAGTCTGAATCTTCCTTGATAAAACGGGACAGCCTGACAGGCTAAGCAGAGTGCTGTCCCTCTACCTCATTTTCTCAGCATTAATCACCAAGGCTTTCAACTGCAAAGAAGAGACTTGTCTCTGTGGGACTCTCCCAGTGCTTTGCTGATCAGTCCTCTTTAGCAACTGTACAGATGCAAATTTGTCATTTGGTTAGTTGAACAAATGCAGTTAATAAGGAAAGGCAGCCTTGTTTTAAGATAAATGGTGCTGTTACCAAAAGGTCACAAGTTCACTTTCTTTAAGAGCCTGTCTGCAGTTCTTTGACCTGTCAGTGCACCCTAGAACAAGACTGATGATTCATTTTAAGTCAGACTCTTTGAATCTTTTTCTTAAAGACATATGAATTGTTTTGACAGTAAAATATTGTGAGAATGGAATGACAAATGTCGTAGCAAATGTCACATATATAATTTCTGTCACCTGGACACATGCATATTGCAAATTGTTTTGTTTAATCTATGCAGTGTTTCCAGGGGTCGCCAAGTGGGTTTTGCCAAGTGGAGGTAGTGTAGGTAAGGGGGCAAAAGGGGAAAAAGACTCATTTACAACTAAGTCTTACAATAATTTTGTAGGGTGTATTCATATAAATGTTGCTCCTTCTTTAGGTTTTCCTTTGCTCTTTGTCGTACATGCTACATAGTATATGCAGGAGTTACGTGAGATATTGTATTATGGCTGCTTTCCAAAACCTAGCCTTTATATACATGGAAATTGAGAAGAGTTGCTAAAGAAATTCAAATTCAACTCGACTTCATCTTGAAACAAGTCCTGTTACTTAGCAACGATAATGAATCAAATTTTGGGCAGTTATTTTAGTAATTATTTTGAAACATTATCAAAATTACTCTTCATTTCAATGGTCAGGAGACCATAAAAACTGCATGTACAAAATATCCAAATCCAATGAAATATACTTAAACATTTGTTGACTTTGCCCATAAATAAGACTTTTTTTTTTCACTTTTTCCAGCATATTTGCTGTTATAAAATCTCCCATGAATTTCATTTTTAGAAATTGTTTGAGTTTCATGTCTATCTTTCTTATGATGCTACTGCTGCTAGCTCAACCCAACAGTTGTGTAGCAAAGACCACAGTCTGCCTACTGCACAACGTGCCCAATAAGTCTTTTGCACACTGCCCAGTTTGGCCAGCACCTGCTGTCCTCCATGACTTTAAATAAGATGAATTTCAAAAATCATTTAATTTGATTTCATCATATGAATTGCCAACTTTAGCCATAAATCATACAGAGATCCACTGAAAGCTAATATGAATTAGTCCTAAGCCTTAAATTTTCAGCTTACCAAATGTCACATGCTCAGCAGCACTTACATTTGAAATTAATCTCTCAGTGTCCTCTCTTTGTTGCATTTTTCTCCACCTAAAGTGGGACGTTTTCAAACATCTTTGTTCTTCCTGGAAAATACGTGAACTGTGCACATCTAGCTAGCACACAGATTCTGTGCCAAACTGCACAGAGAACCTGTTTGTCAGTGGTGATGTTTGTTGAACTGCTAGAAAGGTTTCATTTGAGATTACCCATAAAAAGGTTATTTTGTTAATGTAGTGCTAGCTAGATGCTGAAGTACTGCTGGTGCAACATTATTGATATCTGCATACTTGTTATTAATCTCTGGCTGTCTTCACCAGAATGTCTTTTATACTGTCTTCCTTCTCTTACCCCAACCGGTTGTGGCAGATGGCTGCCCCTCCCTGAGCCTGGTTCTGCTGGAGGTTTCTTCCTGTTAAAAGGGAGTTTTTCCTTCTCACTGTCGCCAAAGTGCTTGCCCATAGCGGGCCATTTCATTGTTGGGTTCCTCTCTGTTTGTATTATTGTAGGGTCTACCTTACAATATAAAATGCCTTGAGGCGACTGTTGAATTCAATTGAATGCATAACAAAAATGAATCAATGGTGGAGAAGGGGCTGCAGTAGGTAGGGTAGGGTCAAGTGGTGAATTAACCGTAGCATCAGCTGGAAAGATGGAGTTAGTAAGTTAGGCAGTTTCATACAAAATACTAACTATCAGATTTATTTAGTCATTGATCGAAGATTCTGTAATGCTATTCTGGATCATTCCAGCCCTCTTAAACCCCAGAGTGTACCAATAATACAAGGCAGTGACAATAAATTATAACAAATCAGTATACAATGCTACATTTGTTGTCATACTCCACTGTGTTTTACTTTTGACTGGAATGTCATGACACTATGGTTAAACACTTATGTCTACTGGATTTACAAATGCTAAATGCCTATTTTTAATCTGTCACAGCATATCACAGTTAAAACTTGATGATATAAAGGATGAAGTCAAAAGACACAAAAAAATACATTTGCATACTGAAACTATTAAAGATTTTGTTTTCATTTTTGTATTGCAGTGAATTCTAACTAAAAACACACAGAAAACCTCCAACTTTTGCCAGCAGGCATGTAAAGTTCTCTGGCTAAAAATGGCTCTCAGTGCTGTCAAAAGTGTCACCTGCTTCAACACATAAGGCAGAGATGGTAAAGATGTAAACTACCTTAGCTGAGTTTCCCAGATGGGTTTCACGAAGTCTTTCAGGAGAACAGTGGCAGTGAGACACTGAATAATTTCAGATTTATTTTACCTTTAAATTCAGTCTGGAATGGTATTCAGGCAGATATGGACAGATGCAGATTTGAATAGGTATGCATGTATAGGTTTCTGTAAGCATATATTAGTTTAGTTGAATGTGTTAAAATCCATTCTTCATGATCAATTCTTTCTATTTTATTTTAAATAATTTTTACTAATTCAACATTTTCTTCTTTGCTTTTTGTCTTACAGGGATACCATCTAGGCCTAGTGTTTGTTCTTCTGGATGGCACACACACACTTACATGCATACATTTACATTTATATGTATCAGCCACAACCTTAAAACCAGCGACCGTTGAAGTGAACAACATTGATCAGTTCATTTAAATGCAGCACTCTTCTGGGAAACCTTGGGCTCTGACATTCATATGGATATTACTTTGACTTGAACTGCTTACCTAACCTTTGTTCCAGACTAAGCACACCCCACCATTGCAACAACACTCCCCAACAACTGCAACCTTCCCAAGCAGTATAATTTACCCCAGTGATATAAAAACTCCTCAGGAATGGGTGAAGAACACGACAAAGACAAAAGTTTCCAGATACTTATCTGATGATGAATCAGTGGAATTCTCCAGAATGAGCCACAAATTCACAGGAGATATACTCTACAGAAGCCAGACACCAGAGGACACCCAGCCTCAGACACCCCATATCCATATCGTTACAGGTTAGAGTTGCTTTTGTAGATCAAGTGGAACCCAGTGCTAGGCAATTAGATTTATTGTTATGGCTAATCTGATAAAAATTTAAGAGGCATTTACAAAAAGTTCCACTTCTCCATAAAAAAGCAAAACCCAGTTAAGTAAGTTATTAAGTTCTTTTGATGTCTTGCACTACTTACAATGCTCCTACTCCATTTATCATATCAAGTAGCCAACTCATGTAGGTAAGTAATAATGGTGGTAAGTGACAGTTGGATTGTTATGACTAAAAACTGCTATGTACACATTGCAACACAAGCTAGATTATTTGTGCCAAATGCTTCCCCTTAAACACTTCAGGATGTAAGCAAAAAGTCTGAACCTGGAGTTACACAGTACATGAAACAAAAGATAACCATGACTTTGGTCATGCTCCTGACCTGATGTACCACCTATTTGGACATTATATTCCCTTCTACTACTGACTGCTGCTTAGTCACTTGGCTCTATCTGACCCATCTCTAATCATTGTTATTTACATTTTGAAGAGATCTAGTTCCTTAATCCAGAAAGAATACCACAGGAGATTCAGATATTAATTGTAGGATATGTTTACCTGGCTGCAGAACTAGGGCAGCCACACATCTATAAGTTATAAAAGTTCTAAGTTATTTTTGAACTGCCAAAAATATTATGCTCATCCATTTATTCAGATAAAATATTTTCTAATTTAATATCAGCTCACTGACTTTTATATGGCTGCAAATACAAGTAAACATAGTATAGAAAGACTCCAGATAAAGGCTTCAAAGCTACCTGTAGAATTTATTCTTTATGTTACAAATCACAATCCCTAACATTAACCCACTGAACCCTTCCTAACAGCAAAGCAGGTATAATCTAAAAATATAATATAGAGTAAGTTTGCCACTAAACTTTGTCTATAAGTTACAGGACAAAAACAAATATATATATATATAAAAAAAAAAAAACAAACAAACAAAAAAAACAGGTTGCCGGATTCTAGTGCTGGAGAAGATAGAACATTTATGGGGAGATTCACCACATAGAGCAATCTGATCACTTAATAAACTGGATTTTCACACAAAGAAAAAAAAATGCTTGCCAAGCTCTCTTTTCTGCCACCTCAGTGCATTGTGTTTCATTTTATCTTGTTGCATGGAAAGCAAGTGCTTTGAGAGCAGATGTACCTGATCCTTTTGCCAACTTGACCAGGCAACTCAAAGCCATATGAGCTCCAGAGCCCCATGCTCTGGTATCATTTAAAACAGAAACTACATCTCTCTACCACTCTTTCTCATTCATTTCAAATCTCTGAGATATAACAAAAAAATACCCATTAGGAATAGCTGGGGTAGGACCTACTTTGGGAGAGCAAGAGCTAAAGCATCCACACAGATCCACTTTGTTGTATGTATTGATTTTCTGTGTGCATGCAATTCACATGCAGTTCCAGACATCAGAATGATATTGCGTCTGTGGTTGAAATGACGCATTTCCTGCTTCAATATTTAGAACACACGTAAGAGAATAAGTGTACTTGTCCTGATATTGCATCCATTGTGACTGAGTGACTGAATTGCAGGAACTCTCTCACTGCCAGCTCTACTTTCCACTATTCATTTTTTTCCCTTCCAACACTCTATTTTTTGGTTCATTGGCTTAATTTCCCTCTGCTGGAGTATAGAGGATGTGAAGAAAAATCTTCAAAGGGTTTAGATGGTGTGTTCCACAGATTCATTGGCTGCACTGAATATTTAGTGTCACATGCAGATGCAGATGGAAAAAACGTGTGCATACAGTTACTAGAGCGTTAAAAACATCCACGCATACCACTTATTTACACTTTATGTTTGTTACGATTTGGGGTCAAATTATATATCCTAGAAGTATATATATATATATATATATATATATATATATATATATATATATATATATATATATATATATATATATATAATGTGAAAATTACACTTTGTTTGAGCCACATTTTTGGACTAAAATATTGACATTACCATTTAATACAGCGAGGCATGGCAATAACTCCCTTTTCACAGAAAATATTTAAACCTTTTTATGCTAATGTAAGCATTTTATTATTCAATACTTATTTTTTCTCCTTTTTTTCATAATTTTAATTGAAGTTAAATGATTCCTGCATTGGTTTGCAATAATTTGTCCAGATGACAGCCATTGCTCTAGTTTTTCATTAAAAAGCAGCAGAAATAGAAAATTAAACCTATCATCACCAATTATACAAAATGCCAAGACATATTCATTAATAATCCACTTATGTGGATTAGCATATGATTATGCAGTGTTTCCAATTAAGTAAAAAGGGTAACATGCTCAAGATATGTGGTGTCTACATCTAAACCAGTGTGTTTACTGCCTCATTGCATGCATCATGCACGAAGGGTGATTTGATTTAAAGCACTTTTATTGACAAAGACACAAAAAATTATATTATTTAATATTTGATAGTATTAACAAGTATTATTCATATTAAATTAAAAAAAAAAACACCTGACTACAGCACCAAAAGATTGTATGAAGTCTGAAGTCTGTGTCTGTTGAGTGGCTGATTGATATTGATGAAACATAAACAAACTTTATGGTGGAGAAGTTTTTCCCCATCTTCTTGTTCAGTTTTGAATATTCAGTTCGAAGCAAGAAATAACATCATGTTTAGTAGTACTCAATCATTTTATGTAATTATTGTATCTTATATGAACATTTGTGAAAACACAGATTAATCAGTAATGCAAAGGTCAAATGAAGACAATATGCAATGCAACAAAAAATGCAATAATAAATCAGTTTGAACTCTAAGGTTCAGATCAATTTCATAGAAAATGTTGGTAGGATGCAAATGTTTTCTTTTTTTTCTAAATTAGCATTTTAAATCTGTTAATAATAATAATAATAATAATAATAATAATAATAATAATACATTAATAGAAGGGTCTTTGAATATTGCCAAGGATTATACATAGCTGTTTTGTATGCCATCACTGCATGGTATGATCACAGTTGCCATTAGGTTAGCCACTTTATTAGGGTTAAGCAAAGACGTGTTCTGCTTGTTCTGTTTTAATAAGTTTGTAGATCTGTGAAAGATAAAATGTCTTGTATCCTACATGAAAAATCTGATGTTTTAGGTAAATTGTGTTTGAGATCCTTGTTCAGTTGACACTGAAATAAAGTGTATTGTGATCTATGATCTTTGTAAACTGATTTTCAAAGATTTGCTCATTTTAAAACCTGTTGTGCATTTTTTTCACATGTAAATTAGAAAACTAAAGTAACAATAATGGCAGTCTCTATAAACTGTCCTTGTATCTTCCTTCTTTCCCTACTTTATTCATCACCCTCTTCCCCTCTGTCTATGAGGCAGAGGCTGAAGAGATGGGACGTTTCAACCCTTAATGCCCTGTATGTCAGGCTGTGTTGTGGAACTGCCAGTGAAATCAGACTGCCAGAGAACTATTGGTGCAACCCCAATGGAGCCTCAGAGCACTGACTTTGTTCCACCTCCAGCAGTGACTGGGCATTTTCTCTGCAGAACAATAGTCAGTCAAATAATCAGTTTAAACAGTGCTGAGAAACTTTTTTTCTATACGACTGAACTTGTATGCATTTACCCAAAGCCTAGTTGCAAGAATCACATATGCATGAACTCTGACCCTTTATGTGTATGTTAGGGTTGTTGAATGTAGAAGATAACGGACTCTATATAAAATAGAATTCTATTGTTCTGGTGACTTTGGCCACAAATTGGCCTTTGCAGTTTTTATTTTTATTTTTATTTTTTTTGGTCATTCCACAGACATGGCTTATTGATTCTTTATTGAATAATGTTTTGTTCTGTTTTTCTTATTTGCCTAGAAGTTTTTACCACACCTTAGAAGACAGTGAATGCCATATACTGTTATATTATGTGTATATTTTGTGAATATAATGAGATATTTCTGTATGTACTCCTATTGTATGGCTCTGCTTGATGATCATCTCCACATCTTCACAATATTAGCCATTTGTACCTGTTTGAATGACTACAGCTTTTTACATTTTATGAATTTAGTTGATCCCTTTTTCCTCCTTTATACACTGTTACCAAGTAAGGCTTGTTTTTTGTTTGTGTTTATTTATTAATTTATTTTCCAAAGATAATATGTGCATATGTCCATGTTTTGTCAATAAATGACCCCTGCTCATTTTCCCATATATATATATATATATATATATATATATATATATATATATATATATATATATATATATATACATTGAGTCATCACTCAAAGTGCAGACTGAAAAAAGAAATCAGAACAACAATGAGATATATTTGCACTATTTCTCCTTATAAAACCTTATCAAACTCTGAGCTCACGCTACAGCATCTCAGTTGGGTTGAGGACTCATTTCAAGCCTTTTTTCTTGTTTTCCAAACATTCTGCTTTAATTTGCATCAGGTAATTTTAATATTGCAACACCCAACCTTTAGATCATACACTATTGCTCTGATTTTTTCCTTTAAGAGTTTCAAACTCACTGTTCCGTCAGTGATTACGGAATAACCCGGGCTTAAGATAGGAAAAGAGTCTCAAACTGCGATGCTCTATTTTGGTATTGGCGTGCGGTGCCTATTCCCGCTAACAAAATGCTGTGCAAGTTATCTAGATTTCTTCTATTTTTCACGTCTTTTATGATGCATGTTATACTCCCAGTGTGCTCTTTTGAGGGAAGCGCCTAAATGTCCTGTTTGTAGACAGTTTTGGACTGGTGAACACCTCTCTGTATAAATGCTTTTCTAGCTTTATATCAGGTTCATACATCTATGTAATACATCACTTATGGTCCTATGAAAGTTGTTTCAATTCAGAGATGGTTTAGACCAGCTCCCAAACTTAGCATGTTTTTATTTATAAGGAGAGAAATCTTTACAAACCTCATATAAGATGGCATTAACTTAATTGGAACACCTGACTTCAAGTAGCCTCTGAAGAAGTCATTAAAATAGGTTCATCTACTTTTTTGCTTTAGCCTGCACCGTGAATGATTACTCTATGTGTTTAATAAAGACACGGCAAAATTACCTTTGTTTGTGTGTTATTAGTTTAGTCAGAAAATCTTTGAGGCTCTTGTGAGATTTGTAAGACACAATCTGTTGTTTGTAAAACGTTCAATATGCAATTTATGTAGTTCTTCTCAATAGGACACATTTCCTTATTATTGACAAAATAGAAACTCGATACGGTTTAATATAGCTTAATTTGTTTCCTTTAACTACATTATATGAAGACCATATCTTGCTGTAACTCAGTGGGTTTAGGCATATTCAAACTGAGCATTAGAATGGGGAAGAAAGGTGACTTAAGTTACTTTAAATACAGCATGATTGTTGCTGCTAGACTGGATGTCTAAGGATTTAAAAAAACTGCTAATCCAATTGGATTTTCTACAGAATCATCTCTAGAGGTTACAGAGAATGGTCCGAAAAGGTGAAAATATCCATTGAGTACCAGTTGTCTGAATGAAAATCCCTTTTCAGAGGTCAAAGGAGAATGGTGAGACTGCTTTGAGCAAAGGTATGCAACAGTAACTCAAATAGCCACTTGTAACAACCAAGTAAATCACAAGAGCATCTGTGGAAGCACAAGACATCTGGTGGTACTGGTGTAAAACTTGGGGGGGGGGTTTATGACTGTAGTGTACCCATCTTCTGATCTGCTTCAATCCATCAGAAACAAGCCATATTATTTGGTACAAATCATCTTGAACTGGTTTCTTGAACATGAAACAGTCACAAGATCTCAGTCCAACAGAGTGTCAAAGCAATTTGATAGATCAGAAGATTAGCATCATGGATGTTCAGTCAATAGATATGCAGCAAGTGTGCGATGCTATTGTGTCAGTATGAACCGGATCTCTGAGGAATGTTTCCACTACCTTGTTGAATTCAAGCCATAAAGAATTATGGCAGTTTGGGAGGCAAAACAGGGTTCAACTTAGGACTATAAGGTGTATAAGGTGTACCTAATCAAGTTTCCACTAATTGGAGCATGTCATGACAAAAAAGGTAGAGGAATGATTTATGTTGACTCATTCAAGCATTTATGTAATTCACTCTGAGTATTATCTGCTCCATGAGTGGGGGTATGCTACAATAAACTACAGCTGATCACACTGCAAACACAGAGTGCACTGCAAACAGGTACACAAGCAATCATGTTTAGACAGCTAATATACAAGCATGAACACGTATGCAGGCAACACATGGCCAGGTGTAGGTGAAATATTGCGCCTCAACCTCTATCACACGCTCTAATCCCTCTGCATTTCAGCTTCTCTACATTAAGAGCAGCTGGCAGGCAGAAATAACCCAGACCACGGAGGGAAAAAGTACATTTTATTATCCAACTTCCTCTTCCGTTTGGATGGTGCTTGTGAGACCTGTCTTAGTCTTGGTCACAGCAGCCAATCAAAAAAGGGTAGAGTGCCATCTATTGGCGTATAACCTGAATCCTCAATTTTCTCCATCCCCACCTATCCACTCTCCCTCCCCCCACAGACACACAGGCACACGGCTCCGACACACTGACTCACCATATGTTTTTACACACGCAAAAGGAAACACAGTTTGAGCACACACTGTAACCCCGCACACACAAAGACTGACACGTGGAAACGTTCTGGTTTTTTTTTACCCACACAGTTGCAAGGACACACGGATTCATACATTTATTAATACTAATAAATACAAATCAGCAATAATTTCTACAGAAAGTTAAAATAAAAGAAAAGAAAATATCATAAAAATAAAAAATGAATAATATTAAACACTACTACATCACACTATTAAGCTATATTAAGGTATTAGTAAGCTATTAGCAAGTTGTTATTTCATTTCATGGTAATACTCCTCCTTAGTATGTCATTTATAAATACATAAATATAATTATGACTGTGATTAAGATTTTTAATAGCAGTAATGTAGTAGCAGTGATAGCTGTACATTGTGTAACAGTAACACACCCAAGTAAGGAGGACAATGATACATAAATGTATTAATGCTTAATAGTGTGACTTTATATGTATGTAATTTGGGGTGACATTTTTTTCTGAGATTTGATGATTATTTCAGAATAAATTGTGACAGTATTTTATTTATTGAATTTTAGTACAAATAAGGAACTTATCTTTGTTCATAAACATTTTCACTTGGATTTACCAGGTGATCATAAACAAAATGAAAGAAAGAAATGCAAAAACATAATTTAAATACTTATTTGAAGCTGTCTCTATGAAGGTAACTTTTTCCCTTTTTTTGGGGGGGGGGGGGGGGGGGGGGGCAGGAAGTTATCATAGCCAAACTATTGTGTAAAATAGGTTTTGTTTGCACATGCTTCGTTTCCTTTATGTAAAAGTGTACACATAGAGTATCATTTTAATTCATCCAGTAAGCCTGTTTGGCTTCCACGGTCACTGGAGTTTGAACTCTTGAAGGTAGAGCTGCAAGAACAAGGATGACTCGTGTAGGTAGAGTAAATTGAAGGCAGCTTATTCTTCTTTGACCACTGTGAGAAAAATGTTTATTTACACCCACAAGTACACACATGCAAGTAAACAAGTGCACCCTCCATGCAGACATGCTAGCCGCAAATAGAGTGTGCAAAGTTGGGCCAAAATGTAGCTGTCTATGAGTGCTCATGACGATTTCCACAGCACTGTCAGCAGGCACCATATTAACCACATCAGATTCACTCAAATGCCAGACTGTCACATGCAGTCTGATTCATCATCTTTCCACACTGTCAACACAGGAGAAAACGAAGACAGAGAAACAGAAGGAGGGAGTGAGCGAGGGGAAGCAGAAACAGAAAGGTGAGGGAAAAGATCCAAAGATGCAGAGGTGAGAGAAAACGGGATAGTGGAAATGGATAATATGACAAACCGGGAGGAGTGAAAGAAAATAAGCAGGAATAGGGAGGGGGAGAGTGGATTCAGATAAAAGATGAATAAATAGAAGCAGCACACAAGCAGAACTCAAGCCCTCTCGTGCCTGACGAGGCAAGTTGGTGCTCAATAGGAAACGTAACGGCACAAACCAGCCACTAACCCGGGAACTCTGAGTGTCACACAGATGGGAAACTGTCTCAGGCTCTCTCTTCTTGTCTCTCCTTCTGTGACAGAGCCACCGACACACTAACTGTAGCGTTTTGTGTGGAGGTGCTTCCTGAATCTCATTTCATTTTGTTCCATGTTGTTTTCTTCTGAAGCATTAATATAGTTTGACGCACACAGATCTCCAATTCCATTTGCTGCTCAGTAGCAACACAGCACATGAAGGTTTGGAGGCTTCACTTGATGTGGAGTATTTTGAATGAAGCTAAAACCAGACGTATCACAGTTCAGCTGTTAAATATATGGAAATATATAGACCTGAAGTATTTAAGAGCACTTATTCAACAATGCTTTGTGGCTCTTTCCACTGTATCTTTTCATCAACCTAAAGAGAAAATCCTCAGTGTTTCATGATATTATGCAATGTGTCACTGTGTAAAATGTGAATGAGATCTAAAGTGGCACATTACAGCTGGAGTGACTTTTTAACTGTCACTTGTTTCAAAAATAATTTTGAACAGGGAGAGAGTGTGCTGTATGGTGATGATGATATACACCTAAATTACAGCTTTTATTACCTGCTCATTTCTTAAATATGGAAATTTTAACAGAACTTGGAATACTCTACAATGAAAACACTACATAAACAATACAACAGCAGGAAGAATGTCTTTTAAATTTGATTATGCAGGTGGCTGTAAAACAATTATTTTTTTGTTTTTAGTTCTTTTATGCTTCATGATATGATGGCAGCTCTGTGTGACAGATTATTGCTGATTTATCTGATTGATTGCATATTCACAAGCTAGTCTACTCTTACTGCTGGGCCCAAGCCTGGATAAATGGGAGGGTTGTGTCAAGAAGGGCATCCAGTGTGGAAATCTGTACCAAATCAAATATGCAGATTCATCCACTGCAGTGTTCCTTGGGAAATAAGGGAGCAGTCGAAAGTACTTTTAGCTGTAGTTTCTACACCATCCTGAAATACTTCACTGACACAGAAGCAAGATTGGAAACTACAGAGATGATTATTATGTAAAATATGACTTTGCTTTTGGTTTAGCTTCCCCCCAAAAAACACCTGCTCACACACACATGCACAGACAAACACAAAAAACAAATATTTTTTGTGGAGGAATTAAAAAACTCAACCGAAATCTGCACTAAACAACATTAAATTTCCTGCTCAACTGATGTGGGTCTGCTAAATTAATGTAAGGCATACATAGACACAGTCTCATTTCATGAAAATATACTTCCTGGTTAATCTGATGAACATCCTGTTCTGATTAGATCTGCACGTGGGGAACGGTTAAATATAACCACAGAATCGGTGACAAATGACCTCCTTCAATACACTCCAGTGCCCCCCGCACATTTGAAACTGAAACATCCCATTAGGCAGATGAGGAGCTTCGAAGAGTTTGTAGTTCATTTACGGTTCTCTTTGAACTCAATAGCACATAAATGTATTGGCGTAAGAAGATCTTCAAATCCCACATGACAGTAGATTCTGTCCCATGCACATTTACTTCTGGTGAACAGGTGTCATTGAAAATTTACGTAGTTTGAATCTCCTTTAATAAATTTATTTAAAAAATAGATATTATAGCTATGTTATATAGACTTTTGTGGCATTTTGTCTTTATTGGATAGCAATACTGAAGATAGACAAGAAGGCGGAGAGACAGAGGGGAAGACACGCAACAATGGTGTTCAAGCATTTCAGCTTGAACCCTAGAACCAGTTTTCACAGAACATCTAAAGTCAGGACAAACATCTTTATCTTAACATCATCTTCTATAGTTTATTAATGTGTATCTACAATGAATTTCAAGCATCATTGTTCTACCAAAAAGACACTAATTCTAACAGTGTGTTAATGTGTGCAGGTGCCAGCTCTTATGTGGTCGGGTTTTTGGCAAAAATTAGGACACTGGTTACATTTTTTCCACATGTGTAAATATGTCAGTAAAAAAGCAATAACATTTGTTTTGCTGTATATTTTCTCCTAAGCACACTGAAATTTATCAGCATACACTGATGGCTAAACAGTATGCAGTGCAATAGTCATAAAATGGAACACAACAGGGCACTACCACCTGGGCCCCACTTAAAACAATACATTGTTCTAACCACCTTTGACAGTACAAATAACTATTGCTTCTGTTGCCTTATTGGCATGGAGATGTAGTGCCCTCATCTGCGTTCTAAAGCTGGTTCCTATGACGTCTCTTCATACGAAATCCTTTAAGTATATCATTAAAATTCTTCTTGATACCATAGCAACTGAGCTTTTCCTAATGCAGGAGGTCAGTGGGAGCCTTTAGAGAAAACAGCAGGTTACCAACGGCTGGGTCTCCCACGCTGACAGGTGAGAGGTTACATCTCAACTTCTGCATCAGGTTTGAACTCTCCTCCACCAGATTACTCACGAGTATACATTTGTATTGTATTTGGTGTTACTCCAATCCCATGTCAAAGACACTCAAGGGGCCTACTGTAGGCTTTTTTAGTATTCTCATCTGATCTGTTATTTTGGTTCTTGAATTGTTAGCATAACACTTTTTGTACAGAAGAAGATGATGGTAGCCTTAGTTTAGCTGCTGCCTGTAGTTTTGACATTCATGCATTGTATTCTAAGAGTAGATATCACCAATTTTAACTCATCAAGCATTCATGCAATAAAGGAAAGGAGTACATAAATAGGGTTTGATCACACAGTGAAATAAATTAATGTAATCTAAAGGCCACTTCCTGCAGTTTATGAATTTATTTTGAATCAGCATCAGCAAAACCATCATGTTTTTAGTGTTTTACTGCAGTAAACACTAAAAATATTCATTGTTTTCTAATCTAAAACCAAGTCAAAACAACTAGGAATTGTTTTTTTTTTCTTTTAATGATAAGTACATAGTAGAATGATAACGTAGATGCTCAGAGAATCGGGATAGTGAATAGCCTCCTGAAACCTGTATTGTGAAACAACTGACAAGCTGGAGGAGGTGAAAGCATAACCTTCATGACCCCCATCAGGGTGTTGAACATGAGCAATCTACCATATGTGCCTGTGTGGGCTTGTGTACTTATATTCATCACATTATGGGTATATACTGTAAATCTGTAAACACACAGTCACTGTTTTTTTTTTTCCAAACATATCACTGATATGCCAGACTTGCAATCTTTATTTAATTTTATTTTATTCTATTTCCAACTCTCCTGTGGTTTCAAACCCACTCCGAGCTTCACCTTTTCCCGTTATTTATCTTCCCTACCTGAATCCACTTGACTGATAAGCCCTGTCAATATTTTTCCCAGCTTCTACTTTTTGCCAGATAGTTTTGGCCCGCTCTGCTTGAGCTCTGTAACCTTGTTTTTGACCTGTTTTGATTCCTGTGTTTCTTCCTGCTTCGATTTTGCCTACCTGTTGTAGTTTATTTTTTTATTTACTTTGGAGCCCTGTAAGAGAAGTTTCCAAAAAAGATTCTCAGAAAAAAGATTCCAGTAAGCTATTCTAGAGTGCTTTCTCTGTCTTTGCTCAATTTTTGGCCTAGATGTGTAAATAAATCACACTTCCGAGCACATCCTTGTTAACAGGGACGATAAAGCTAAAAACGTCTAATGCTTTAGAAGATTAATGAGTTACATGATGTTTGTAATGCAAACCAAAACAGTGCCGGTGCCTGACTATATATTCTGCCTTTAAGTTTTATAATTACAAATGCACTGGCAAATGTAATATATTTGTCTGTCCTGATCAAGGGTCAAGGACTGTTAGTGCTGTATTAAAAATCCAATTTTTTCAAGATTTAAAAATTAAAAAACAGCAGTACTTTCCAGCTCCTTGTGAAAATGTATGAAAATCAATACAGTCATCTTTATTTCCAAACAAATAATAAAATGGTAAATGGCCTGTATTTGTGTAGCACTTTACTTAGTCCCTAAGGACCCCACAGCGCTTCACACTACATTCAGTCATTCACACACTGGTGATGACAAGCTACATTGTAGCCACATTTGCATTTGTGCCCTGGGGCACACTGATAGAGGCGAGGCTGCTGGACACTGGCGCCACCGGGCCCTCTGACCACCACCAGTAGGCAACAGGTGAACTGTCTTTCCCAAGAACACAACGACCGAGCCATGTATTTATGGCACACGTTCATGCATGCCTCTAAATGTCTCAATTGTATTCTACATACATGTTTAGTCCATTAGTCCATTCACACTAATGGACTAAATAACAATGCTGGTTTGGCTGCTCAGCTATCCGGTAATGTTTAACTCTGTGCCTAACCACAAACATGTATCTAATTCCCTACATTTGCATAGTGTGAAGAATAGTGTTACTCCTAACCCTGCGGTTTAGATGAAAAAAAAAAACCATTTATTGCGAGCATTACAGCAGGGGAGGATGACAGAAAGAAACATTGTGAGAGAAAAAGAGCACATACTGGGTGATGGGAAAATCTCATCTGTACTTAAAGAGAAACCAGTGCTATTAAGCAGCTTGGTGTGAGCTTGACGTCTAAATTATACTCTACATTATAAAATACCAATGACGCACTTGGCCATTAATCCATATACCACAAATAAGAAGCTAGCTCATAGTCTGCAGGTAGTTGATTCAAATGTAAAATATTAACATGGTTACCACATATCAGCTATTAATGGTTTTACATTGGGAGAACAATATTTAGAATTTCAGCACAGAAAAGGAAGAATATGAAGATATGCACATCTTGAAACTCAACCAGCACTTATAAATACATATATAAACATTTATATTATCTAAGAGTGTATTAGGTACCAAAGCATCTCTACACTTCAAATGGGTTTCCCTGCTCTGTGCTATTTAAAAATAATTGTAGTGTTGTGAAGACCTACCATGTTAGCAGTTACAACTTTGCAATAAAATCAGTGTATACATTGTTAGTTTTTAGGCATTTACGATTAGGCCATGAAGAAGGAAGGCAGAAGTGAGGAGGAGCAGGGACCAGATAAAGCTGAAAGGAAGTTCTTAAGTTGTCTATGGGGGGTTTAGAGTTAAAGTGTTAAAGGTTCACTGTAAAATGTAATTGCATGGTAATAACTTAGTAATAAATTTGAAATTACCACATTTTTATGTTTTATGTTAATATGTTAAAAAAGTAAGTATGTCATATCTAGCTTTATTGAGGATTATCCTGCCTTGTAGAAAAAAATATACTGGGAACTTTTATTTCAAATTGCTAACAGATTTGCTAATTTTGACCTGTAGCGAAAAAGTCGACGTGAAGTGTAACAAACCTGAAGTAGACATTAAAAATATAAAGAAAAATGGGCTATAATCCGTTTAGGGAAATTCCTAAATAACAGATCTACTCTACCAACAAGATAAAGCAAAAAAAAAAAAAACTTACAAGATTACCTTAAGTAGAAGAATGATAAGAGGCTAGATTGTGTGGACAGAATTATGCTAATATGGAACACAGGGGACCTCCCCTGGGTATAGGAAGCGAGCTGAATGAGAAGAGACTACAGTGCACAGTTGGTAAATTTGTGCATTTTTATGCTGTTGTTATTGTTATTTGTATTTTTTTTAAAAATCCTTTTACTGTTATAATGAGTATGAGCAATGAGAGTTTGATGTGCTTAAGTCATATGGCTTATGTTGTTTGTGAATATATGTGAATATAGGCTACCGTTTATGTCCATATTGTTAAAGAATGCATTTGTGGCGGGTGCAGCATTAAAGACAAATAAGGTCAAATCCACATTACCATGGTAACCCACCAGAAGAGACCAGCTGGTCCATCTGTTATTCAGCTAACTTTGAGTCGGCTCTCCCACACCTCATACCAGCTGCTGCTGTTATAGTCATACAGGATCTGCTTGTTCACTCAAGCAGCAACATCCTGTGCTGCGCTGTTTCCATGGAATATAATTGTGAGGGATTCAGCCCCCCCCCCCTCCCCCCCCTAAAAAAAAAGACTGTCATGCCCTTTTTTTTTTGTAAGCGGAAAGGTCAGACAAATGGAGGTATCTTATTTTGCCTTGCTGCTTAAGGTAGAGAAAGGGGTAAGGCAGGGAGAGTTTTCTGTGCTGTGGGTCATAAAGGTAAGCAGTTTTGTCTGGTCTGTTTTTTAGATGTTTTTTCGCAACTATCCAACAAGTAATATTGCCTTTGTTGCAAGCACGGTGGTTGTACTGACAGCTTTTAATACACCTTACCAAGTTTGCTTGCATTAGCTGAACTTAACACTTCACCCTCTTACATGGCCTCTTCCCTCATTAGTCCATGACAAATTAAGATAGGAGTGTGTTGAACTTGTATTTGGTAGATTTTCACTGGAACTCTTAACCTGAGGTCCAATATCATGTTGGAGATATTGGAGACTGATTCAGAATAAGGCTAACATTAGGCTGAAAAATCGAAATAAACCTATCAGAGAGACAGCAAAAACTGGTGTGTAAATAGTGTAATTACAGTTAGAATACGTTTGTTTATCCTGTTGAATTAAAGCTGAAAGTCTGAACAGAGGCAAAAATGATGAAAACTGTGTCATTGTCCAAATATTTGTGAACTTCCTGTTTGCCTTCTTCTTTATAATCTTATGTACACAGATGACTTAGCTGTTCTGGCTCCCTGTAGTTCTGGCAACTGCTATGTTATGGTGTGCGGTATGACACTGAATTTAACACTAAAAAGACTTCAGAATCAGAAGCAAATTTTCCTCTCATTCTGTTTGGCTGATCAAGAACTAAATGTGGTGATTAAGGTGAGATATCTGGGTCACATGTGATGATGATTTTTTTGCACCGTAAGTGTTGTATACTGTATGCACAAGCAAACTGGCTGACACGCAAATTTCATATGTGTACAGATGATGTCAAAATAGCTCTTTTTATAGCCTAATGATTTCCACTTTATGCAGCACATTTATGGTGCAATTATAATAAAGTAAAAATAAAAAAAGCTTCACTTACCATATAATGATGCATTCAGGATTTTGCTCAAGCTACCAAGACGGATTATATTTTGTATTAGTAATGTTCCTACATTTAATGCTCTGTTGATTAATTTTATGTGCAAACTTATGTGGCTTTTAGTTGATTCTGGGGATGTAATCACAGTTGCCTTAACTGGCCCTATTCTAAATTACACAGATTTTTTTCACATCCAGGTGTTGGCATACCTGTTGTTCTCTCTCTCTCTCTCTCTCTCTGTGTGTGTGTGTGTGTGTGTGTGTGTGTGTGTGTGTGTACATTTTTCTATTTATTTTCTTTTATTTTGGACTTCCATCCATTGATTTTCTTAACTGCTTATTCAATTCAGGGTCACAGGGGTTGGAACGTACCCCAGCTGGAAGGGCAAGGGGCAGCACACCCTGGTCAGGTCATCAGTCTGTTACAGGGCAAACACATAAAGCCAGGGAACCATCCAAACTCACATTCACACCTACAGCCTATTTAGTATCACCAATAAACCTAACATGCAGGTCTTTGGACTGTAGGAGGAAGCCAGAGCAGCTGGAGAAAACCCATGAAGAAGGATTATACAAAGTCCACAAAGAAAGACCTATGACTTGGATTTACACATCTGAAAATGGAGTAATTACATAATATATATATATATATATATATATATATATATATATATATATATATATATATATATATATATATATATATATTGTTTAAAACAAATCTGAGATAACTGACACAAAAAGGAAAAATAAAAATATTGTCAAATTTCACAATACATTTGTATTCACTAGATCCTTCTTTTAATGACTCAATGCAATCAAGGTCATAGACTCTCAAAAGTTTGTGCAAAACATAAGGCAGGGTATAAAATCCAGCTTGACAATTTATAAAGTACTTCTTGCGCTGTAAGGGGATGCTTGGCATTCTCACATTTCAAGTATAGCCTCATAAATGTTCAGTGGATCTGAGGTCAGGTGACTGCGAAGAAAAGTACATGACAGTCAGCTTTCCTTAGTCCTCTTTGATCTTCAAATAGTTCTTGTAAAGCTTTGAGGTTTGTTTGGGATCATTATGCTGCTACAGTAGGAATCCTCCTCCACACAGATGTAAACCACAGAGTGTAGCATGTCTTTGGAGAATGCATTTGTACTCTTTTTATGAGGTAGTAGTTTATTCAATAATGCAGGTGTCCAATTCCAGAGTTCAGAAAAAGGAAAATGTAAAAAAGCACAGATACATATTGCTTTTATTCTGGCATTGATACACTACTGGATCATTTATTCTCCTTTTATATATTGATGCACATTCACATTTATAACAAGAGAACGAAGGCTGTAAGCTTATTTACTTAAATAAGGATTTGAGCTTCTCATCTAATATCACATATATAAATATCACGGAGTTAAAAAGCTTGTTATCTTATCTTTACAGTAATTTTAGTGTATATTTTAAAATATAACAGATTTTCAGATTTTCTATTTTTTCCAATTTAGCTCTAATTTATGTACGATTTCAATATACAACAATGTGTAATGCATGCAAAATTGTAATTAAATGGCTGTATTTCTATTAAACATTTACCAAAACACTTTACATCATCCTGCTTATCCACATGTGCATTTTTTAAAACAATAGCAACGATCCACAATGCAAGCTGCATGTCTAACCAATAGGAGAAGTCTGGTCTTACCCAAGGACACGTCCATGATATTAAATCAAAAAACATGTTTTTCCAAAGCTCACTTCAGAAGGTTTCTCTTGTACAAATGCTGAAACTGTAAAGGTAAATAAAGCCCTTTTATCTTGTCCTTTTATAAAAGTGGCTTTTTCTGCCACAAATCGCTCTCACTTTTGTAGCACAAAGAAAGCACAGATACAGCTGCCTAGTGTGTCCGGCTGGAGTATTTTCAGTCTAGATGTCAAATGGATATTTTTCTGGTTCCTCACCATGGCAGCCACTCTTATTATCATGTGAATCTAGGTGGTGGTGGGGGGTGTCTGGAACCAAGAAAAACTAATGAATTGGTTACATAAAGTCTTCTGCAAAGATTGTCTCAGTCTGTCAGGATGTCTGGGAGAAAAGCTCACCGCTCATTGGAGCACAGTGTCCATAACATGGACGAGCTTTAGAAGAGAGAGAAAGCAAACAAGAGTGAGAGGGGTGGAAAATGGAGAACAGATGAGAGAGGTAGATTTAAGGATAGCAGAGAGCAGGAGAAAAGTTGAGAAAATAACAGATGGCCAGTTATACTGTAGCTGAAAGAGTGGTTGGGTGGGTCGATGGATGAGAGAATAAGTGGGGGATGGATAGCGTTAAACATTCTTAGATATATAGCTGGATGGCTTTAACTCAAAATCTGACAATGGTTTGTTTCAAAATAATTTTTTTTTGTAAAATAGCACAAGTTATTGAATAAGAAAAAGTTTTCAAGTGATTGATAATCACTGACCACATAGTTTTGTCATGTGGATCAACTCACACTTGTTTCATTGAATTTTTTGATTGCCTGCCACGCCATGCAGCTTTTGTTGATTGCCTAATTCTCAGGAACTGGATGAAAAAATAAGATAATGAAGGAAACGAATGACAAAAATGTAAAAACGGGAAATAATAATTTACAATGTGTCTACAATATAATAGATAAAGGACCCGTGATTCATCAGTGATTGAGCTCATACAAAAATTTAAAAAAAAACACAGAAATATGCACTCTTAAGATGTAGTTACGGATTCAGTACGGTTGATGCACAAAAGAAAAGAAAATTAAATGTACTGACAGTAGTTTATAAGCAGGCATATATATTTATAAATTAGACTTAGCAGTTATTCAAGTTCCAAAACATTGAGCTAAGATGACAGTAGACCAGCAGTTATTCGTCTTTATTATTATTAAGTCAGTCCATTATTATTTATCATTATTTAATGTTGTTTTACTTCTTACTAGATTACTTGTTGTTAATAACAAGGAAAGTGTACAGCAAACTAATGTCAAATCACATCAGAGTGATGCGGAGTTCTCTCTTTTGTAACGTTCATGCTCGAGATTCCTGGGAATTTTGCAGGCAGTTAGCTACTTCCTCAACACTCCTGTAAAGAGGAAGGCATGTCATGTCACTGTCCGACCCCAGTAGCAAACATTAGCCTAATATTGGGATAGAAACTATCGGGAAATTGGACCTTCATTTCTAATTATTAGTGGCTCATTAAATTTTCTTAGAATCACATTTTTAGAGGCGAGCAGCACTGTTCTGAGTAGAGTAGCAGCAACTGTTGCTCACTAAACTGTCTGTACTGTGCTTGTGATCAATGCACCCATCACCTTTGGTTAGCTGTTGAGTGTTGTTATTCTTGTGTTTTGAGTGCAAATATTTAATGATTTCACAGCTTTACTACATGATTATATGATGTGATACCAGGAGACTCCATAAAGTGCATCCTGTTGTTTATTGTTTTTCTTGTTCTTGCCCAGTTTACTGGTGTTTTTCACCTAGCTCATTTACTGTTTTGCCTCTTTTGCTTTGTTTGTTTTATTGAACTGAAAACCAGTGTACTAAACAAAGCCTTCTCTTTGGAGTCATGCGTTTGGGTCCCTATTCTGAGTATAACAGTCGGTAAATTACCTTCACGTATGGTTTCTTATAGACACGAGTTTACACTTTTTCCACAGTATTGTTGGTGTCATTTTATTTGAGATATGCCATTTTCTCTTTTCCAATTGCTGTCATTGAATTAGAAGATAGTATTTAGAAAAGTATTTGCATTTTTTCTATTACTAAAACCTCAAAGTATTTTGTTTGTTTAGTTGTTTAGTTGTTTGTATTTAATTGGATGTGCACCTACACAAACAACGAGGCAGAAAACTAGCTTGAATGTTTGAGTGAAGCTTCTGCAGTACAGTGAAAAGGTTGAGCGAAGGTTAAGAAATGATTGGGTTGTCAGAAAAAAGAAACAGAGCAAAATGCATTTAAACTGCTGAAAGTGTATATGAAAACGATACTATACTGTACAATACTGTAAGTACATTACAGTAGACTACGAATCTGTTTTATATTCCTTTTATTTGTCTTTAAGGCTCTTAAAGGTTGTGCCCTATTATATCTGTGGTCTGCTCATCCATCTGTCCCGTCTTATTCTCTCAGGTCAGCAGACCAGACGCTTTTGCTTGTTTGAAAGACACAGCACAAACTCAGAGGTGATACAGCTTGCGCAGTTACAGCTCCAAAATTGTGGAACAATTTGTCATTGCACATCAGGCAGGCTCCTTCACATACAGTTCATTTGCTGGCCTTCGACCCAGTGTGAGACATTGACTGTGATATATATATACTGCCTATTTAAACAAATGTTTCCTTTTTTTGCATGTACAGGAGTAAACGGGAGTCAAATTTCTTAGTTGTTTGTCATTTCTGTTTGGTGTCATTGTACACCAAACAAAATAACATATTATGTTTACGTAATATGTTATATTATATTATATATTATATGGGTGGTGCAGTTGTCAGCACTTTTGCCTTACATTGTTGCCCGAGTTCGACTCCACCACAGCCCGTGTGGAGTTTGCGTGTTCGCGTGGATGCTCTCCAGGTTCTTTGTGGGTTTTCTGGTGAATCTCAACCACCCTAGGGAAAAGTTTGACCTTGGGATTTCCAGGCCATGTTTGGTACAGATGTTCCTGTATACCAGTGGTGTTCAAACCCAGGCCTCGAGGGCCGGTGTCCTGCAGGGTTTAGATGTGTCCTTGATCCATCACAGCATCACACACATCACAGTTACCTCCTCAATATGTCTTGAAGTTCTCCAGAAGCCTGGTAATGAACTAATCATTTGGTTCAGGTGTGTAGACCCAGGGTGAGATCTAAAACCTGCAGGACACTGGCCCTCGAGGCCTGGAGTGGGTCAAGCCTGCTGTATACTATGCCAGCCACTTTGTTATGGCATTCCATGTATGCTTGGTCCAGGATTTCTCCATATCAACCACTTCTTTTATCTGGCGGTGGTAAATGCCATACAAGAGCCAGACCTTCCATGCATAGTTCATGTTCTTGCTCTTCTTCTTTATCGGGTTTCTGCTGCCTGAGGTATTCACTAAGCCCATGATCTGTTGTGACCTACTTCTCCATGTACTCATGGACTCAAAGGCATTTGTACCTCAAATACCTTGGAATCCATGCCTTCTTGTAGTGTGATCCTCTCACGTCTGACTACTACTTCTCCACTCTAAATGACATTCCGATGTTGTATCTGTAGATCTTGGTGGTTTGGATCAGTGAATCCAAACCACCATAAATGTAGAGGAAGCGGCTGATGTCTCTTTACTAGACATTACTCAAAATGTCTAATAACATCCTTTTCCAAAATAGATCAATGGCAGTTTCTTCTTATCTATGTTAAAGCCACGTGAAGTTGAAAAAAGCATGGAGAATCAATGGGAAAGCTAGACCTCATGTCTTGAAATTTACCACACGCTTTGATAAATGCAATGATCATAAAGTGAACTGGTCATCTTAGAAGAGTGAATAGCTCCAGGCTTCCAACACAATTCTATTCCCTCTTCAGAGATAGATGTCTTAGCCCCAGGGGTCAGAAGAAGCATTTATATGACAATTCCAAATCATGAGGCACACATGACACTGGCGACAAAACAGAGGAGGGTTACTACATTGGATTTAGGGCCAGTGTGATATATGTAGTATATAAAGCATGCCCCTCAAATGCTTGGCTGACAAGGCAGCAGCAATTTGTACTTCAAATAGCATCATGTTGATTTAGATTAAATGCCATCCCTATTTGAACACTAACTGTTACATATTAACAATTACACTTCACTGGATTATTATACAGAAAATGGCTTGCCTTGTGTTACTTTCTTTCACTGTGTCCATGTATTTTAATTCAAAAACTGATGTGCTAAAGTAGACAAATTTAAGTTTGTCTGTGCTTTAAACTACATATCTTAGTTTGACTACAAAAAAAAATGATAAGATAAACAAGAAAGATACCAACCTTTCAAGTACTATGCATTAGGAGCATGCAGAATAACCCCTTTTCAATCATGTTGTCAAATACTGACAAGTTCTATGAATGTATAAAAACCACAAGGTCAACTCTAAAAGTGTTATGGTTTTAGAGGCATCAGCCAGGACACTTCCTGTAAAATGGGATTGATGCTTAAAAGAATCTGAACCTACATTCTACTGTATAAGGCACAATACACCCACTGCAACCATCTCAACACCATCACGCCCTATTACACATGTAAGCTCCAGTGGTCACCCCCCTCGCCAATGTGGTCTAGTGCCCTCCATCAATCAAGATCAACTAGCTATAGCGGCTGAATGGAGGTGTGGTAGGGACTGAAAAGCATTTGGGATATGCTAACGTAGCCCCAAATGACAGCCATAACCACTATTTAAAGACGCGTGACCTGACCTTAATTTAATTCACATTGCTTAAACAGCTTCTCTGTAAAATGAAACACTAGCAAAGGCTGTTTTAAGGTTGGGGGGTTTTTTTTTCCAAGTGTCAAGCTTCAATTTTTTCTCGTCCATAAGCACAGAAAAACACTATCGGAAACATTACACAACTGCCAGTGCTGTCAGTTTCAGTCAACATCACACAATGTCCATCTTGATTAAGCATTTGACCTTGGATGTCACCACTAAAGGGTGGGTGATATCACCTGGCACAGCTCTTGGTTCATGCGTGCTCAGTAGTGTGCTGCATTGTTATGCCGCAGCAGATCCGACTCCCCTGCGTATTCTTAAACAGTGTAAGTATAAAAGGCAAAACTTGTTTACAAGACTGCTATGTCAGTAAACACGCACAACAAAAGATTGTGTCTACAATCAATCAATCATCGTCAGAAGCCGCAAGGAGTTTTTTTATTGTATGTTTTTTAACAGCATCAACTTAGTTTTGATTTGTCTCTATAACTGCCATAAATATGAATATTTTAACATTGCATCTCAGAATGGCAGCGACTACATCAGCAGCTTCGCCATTACTCATTATAATGTTTACTACATAGTATTAATTACTACTTTCTGCTAATTTACTACTAATTGCTACATGTTTAACTAGTTATTGAGTTCTCCGCTGTTAGATACCGTGGTGTATCTCCTCAATATTCCGTAGAACCCTTAAGCTGGTTTTCCAACTGCTACGTCATTTGGCTTTTGTCCTGCTCTTCGAAACCGTCACTTGACTGTGGGTCGTGGACGAAGGCAGGATTTTCTGAGCAAAGACAATTTTTCTCATGCCAGCTGCTGAGGTTTTTTCTCTGTGCTAGGGCTTAAGGGGTTGAGCCAAAAGCAAAAGCCAAATCACAGGCTCCACTTTCTGGTATTGATTCGCTGGCTCTGAGGTAAAAGGGACAATTCAATCATTTACTTTTAGTTTTTTGTTCTTCGGTGTTTAAAATTGATAACATGTCACCAGCATCATTTTACTCATTAAAAAGATGACATGTCAGATGACATCATTTCAAATCAAACTACAGTAAGTCTAGTCCTGTATTGTGCATTGTTTGCAGTAAGGTAACACATAGAATGGATTACTGAGTATCCACAACACTGAGATTCTCACCTTTTTCCTCCTCACTCCACAAAAGGGAATGTGTAGTGTGGTTTACCAGGACAAAGACAACAATAATTTCAAATGCTATAGAAACAGATGCATGGTTATAACTGCGAATGTCACCATAGAGTTAAGAAGATCAGCACTCATTATTATTTGAATATTTGTAATTACCCAGATGTCTGCACTGAGCAGCATCTGAAAGAAATGCCTGTATTGATAAAATATCTGGGACCATTATAATCTGAATATGTCATGTTGGTGTGCAACAATCTATTGATTTTTCTTTTGTTAATAAACTGTGCAATTAAATATTTCGGTGCTGTGTCTTTTTTTTTTTTATCCTTTCCACGTTACACTGATTAGATTTGCTTTAATAACAGAAAGTAGGACTGCATGTGGCCAGAAGCTTTATTTGTGACAAGACTTTGTGAAAAGATTTTTTCACTGGTGCTCAAAATATCAATTTTTCTGCATGTCTGTCTTTTTTTATTTTCTACTCCTGCTAATGTATTCTGAGTGGCAGCAGCTCAACGAGTGCTAAAAGAGCAAAAACAAAAATAAGCATCACGTTTTACCACTTGTTCCTGCTAGACTCTGATCAAAGGGGGGTTTAATTGTAGGTCTGTGTCTGATGGATTTTCGTATGAAAGCAACAAGAGACAGAAATGATGATGCCTGCAGCCATTTAATTAGGTATCTAAGCTTTATCTTTTGATTATGATGCCAGAGTTGTTTATTTTCTTCATCCTCTGAATCCTGTGCTTTACTTAACTGCTTCTAGCTTCTTCAGCCACCTTCAGTTGTCTGTAGACGCCAGAACTTGCCTATAAATTTAGCAAACCTGGCTTCACTAACAAGCAAGTAAAGCTTGTGTTCACAATCTTTAAGTTCACACGTACACGCCCACACGCAGATGTGGTTAGCCGGGTCCCTTCACACAGCTAGCAGTTTTAACTGTTGAAACAAAGTTGTGAGAGACAGGACAGAGAAAGTCAATCCAACGATGGAGATGTGCAAGAAGTCAGATGCAGATGAGGAAGAGCGGATGCAGAAACAAGAAGCTGTTATGTACATTACATAGACAAAATTTTGGCTTCAGTGAACACAAAATAGAAAAAAAGACACATAAAAACTACTGCTGCTCTGAAGAGACTTACAGACAATTTGTTTTAACGATTCTTTAACACGATCATGTCACAAACTGGGTCACATACAGGTTTCAAAAGCCATATGTGAAACCTGAAGACTCAGTTCTTTTCTACTACATGTAAATCTATAACTATTTAATGTTGTAATGAAAATCTAGAACTTTTGTTTTACAATTTAAGAGGCTTTTTCCACATCCCTCTTTGTTTATAAGTGTTGGAAAAATTGCATTTCATGTTAAGAAGAATCATTGACTGTTATTGCAAGACATGGGGTTTATAACCAGTGTTGGGACTAACGCGTTATTAAGTAACAGGTTACAGTAACTACGTTATTATTGTGGTAACGAGCACGGTAACTAGTTATTATGCCAAAATCAGGAACGCGTTAATCGTTACTGGGATTTAGATAAGCTCGTTATTCGTTACTTCGTGTGCTGGCTATCGCGGAGCTTCCACAGATTCAGTAACATTAGCAAGTGGTGGAGGCCAGCAGGTGGAGGAGGGAAAGGGGAGTCAAGAGGAGAAACCCGAAGCGGCCGCCGGTCCGGAGAACTGAACTTCAGGTAAGAAGTTATGACCCACAGTCTATCCGGGTCAGATATAAACCACGTTTAGGTGTAGTTTATTTTCGTTGTGCTGACTTTTTCGTACTGCGTGCTAGCTAGCATGACGGAGTTTCTATACAGCTGGGTGGGTGCTATGTTACTGATGTTGAACTTTATTTTGTTCATAAGGTTAATTATTAGAGTTGCCAACAGTCCCCTAAAAAACGGAGTCGTCTCATATTCAGAGAAAACATTACGCGTTTCGTATTGAGGTGAAAAGGAACACAGTTTGTCCCGACTTCAGCTACAATGAAATAGACACAAAGCTGGAGTTATTCTGTCTTTATGCTGTCAGCTGCCTCTTCTTCTCTCATTATCTCCCCCTCCCTCTCCCGTTTCTACTTCAATCATGAAACTGACCAATGATCAGCTGATCGGCTTTTCTCTCTTGTTTGTTTATCGCCCACTTTGCGCTAAACGACAGCAGCACGTTTAAGCTTGATCAGCTGTTGTTAGAATTTATTTAATATTACTTTCTAGTGTCAGCTGATGTTTGCTGGAGCCACAGCTGCACAAAAGCTGCTGGTCATGATGTCAGTTTGGTTATCTGATGGGAGGGAAACATGAAGATGAAACCAGGAGATGTCCTTACTGAATCATCAGAGCTGAACAGGTGATGGAGAAACAGGTTTACCTTTTAGGTGACATGAATGAGTTGAAGGGAAGTTGTGAATTGTTTCTGAGAAATAACCCCAGGATCCTTTTCTACATAGCTGACAGCTGGTAACTGCGCAGGGGCGGGTCTAGCAAAGTTTTGTCAGGGGGGCAGGTAGGGCATTAACAGGGAGAGGGGGGCACAAAGAAATACTTTTCTTTCTTATTCTCATTTAAAATGTCTCGCTTTTAAAAGCAAAATATTATCTGAATCTTACAACAAACGATTAATGCATATATACCATAAAAACAGTGTTCATCACTGTCACAACAGCGTTTGTTTTCATTCAAAGGCTTTATGATTTTTCCTATAATGGCAGGCCGGTCAACAGTCAAAACGCCCAGGCCGATTTTTTTGTCCAAGTCCAGCCCTGTATGCAGCTCATCTGCAGTCTGGAGTTGCCTACATCTTCCTATTCAGAAGGCAGAATTTCTGAGTTCTGAGTACAATCAAAGCACCACGACTGCAGTTTTGTGTTGGATGTAAAAAGCGCACATGACGCTGTGACGTAGGCTAGAATCATGGCGGCGGTCAACGACGGTCCAGGCATGGGATTTCTCTCGTGGAAATATGCACATTATTTTTTCCTTTCTATTGGTAGGTGGCACAGTGCACTTGTGTCAAGTAAGCAAGCTAGAAGACTGGCAAAGTTATGGAAGCAACACATTAACAAAAGAATTCTGAGTAAAACCAAAGTTACTTTCCCTAGTAACTAGTAACTTTAAGTAACTGAATTACTTTTGATGGAAGTAACTAGTAATGTAACTAAGTTACTAATTTAAAGTAACTTACCCAAAACTGTTTATAACAGAACAAATAATGTACAACTGATGGTTCAAAGCAAACCTAACATTCACTGATTAGACTTTAACAAGATTATCAATCAAAGGGGAAATTTGTGCCTGTTTTACAGTAGTTCACAGTAAAAATGATCTTTGGAAAGAATGCTATGAATTCACTCATATTTTTGCAGCGTGTGCATATAGGTGTATGTATGTTAAGCCATTTTTCAGCATAATTCAAATTTTAAAACTCTGAAATCCACAAACTGCTTTAGAAATTGAGGCCGAATTATAAAAAAAATACAGGTTAAAAAAAGAAGGAAGAAATAGTGTCTTTTGTTGGCTGTATGGTGGAAAGTGAAGCGCAGCTTTTTGTGGCTGCATCCTAGAATAGCACCTCCATACAAATTTATAGTTTTGCTGAATGAGTGAATGATGAGCTCTAATGAGTTAGGAGATGTGTGAAAAATAGTTCTTTTCCTCCATTCCCTCTCTCTGTTTTTTTTAATGCTGTCACTTTCTCCCTTTCTCACACATTCACATGCACGCTCTGACACCATTCGTTTCTCTGTCACGCAGACACACAGCAATTTGCACAAATCCACACTCACACATGCATACACAAATACTCCTACACCTCCAGAAATAGAGGCAGCAACAGTCTCACTGAATCTCTCCGCCCCCATGTTGATAATGTCACCTTTTCAGAGTTTCATTACCTTGTGCTAACAATCAGAGAACATCTTTCTCTCTCTGCCGATCTACTCTATCACGTTCGCTCTGTCTTTATTTTGGGATCAGTGGGATGTTTGAAAGGAACTGTCATTCCATATAATTGCCACAGTTAATGCCGCTGCACTGTAATTTCTTCATCACATCTGGGCAGGAAAAAGATTTTATGATCCATTAGTGTCAGCACTTAAATGTAAACTGCACTCAGTGGAAATATTGGGCAAAGGGACAACAGCATGGAACCGAGGTGCATCACGAAGGAGGCTTAGTCACAATTACAAATTAAGAGAGCCCCTCAACTCTAACATCCCGTTGATCTTCATAGCTTCGATTATTACTTAAAGCTGATTCGTTTTAGTTACAATGCAGTCCCAGACAATCAAATCTTATTGTGTGCAGCCTGCCACAATTTGATTTATAAACACAAACAAGCAGTAAGCACATGGTAAAACAAGGGTTGAGAAACTGAGACTTTATCCATGACTGAAGGTAAGACCTCAGGAGGGCTAATGGTCAGCGAGTCAGCTAACATGCCGAAGAACAACAAAAATACTCAAAAATGAGCATCTAATGCAGTAATTATATTTTTCAGAGCTTGCAGTTGTGTTTGGCTTTATTCACGGGCTGGCTGGGATAACATCCACTGATGTAAGGAATACTGCCAAGAAAGCTTTGGAAGAATATACAAGACAACAATCAAATAAACATTCCCCGTTGAACAGAATGAAAACCGGTCAACCTGAGACATTAATCAACAATACCTATAACAAAATGTAAAAAAAAATAATCTTCCTCCCATACTGTATTGTTATACCCTGAAGCATTTACAACATCCAAATAAATATCCATCCCCTGAAGGGAAATTGGTTTCTTATAAGTCAAATGTGTTTCTCAACCTGGCTCACTTTGGAGAATAAATAAAATACAAAAACAAACCAACATACACTTGACAAGGAAAGTTTGATATCCTGCTCAATGCAACAGAAAAGAATTGGCCTAAGTGTGTTAATAATATTTTATAAATCCCAAAGATAACATTATGACAGAATAAAAAAAAAACAGCATAAAGGGCTACATTGTATCTGCAGCTGATTTATTTTGAAGGTGATTTGCTGTGAAACCACCGTGTGAGGCATGACCGGCAGCAGCGGACAATTTTACTAAGTAGAATAAGTGTCCTGGAAAACTATTTGAAGGAAGTCAACTATGCAGTTGAACAGATGGTCAGTGAAACCCAGGCCAACTAAACTGTTGCGCATTGGTTGGCTAAATCTCAGGGTTATAATCAGTGTTATGTAAACTGACGAGTGAAAGCGCTGCTGCTGCTGCTGTGTGGTCTGCCTCTGCTCTGTGGCCTGGCTTGGATGCTTCCGCAGTGCTGTTTGTGTTTAGTGTGCTTTCATGTGCAGGCGTCCATGTTTTTGAGATGAACCCCCCCCCCCCCCACACACACACACACACACAAAAAAAACCCACAAAAAAACCCCCAAAAAACAAAACTGAAGGCAGTTTGGCTATAAATCAAGCAGGACAGTAGGAGCAAAAGAGAGCTCAAGATGTGTGAGAGAGAAGCAGATAAATTCAGACATTTAGTGCAATTCAGATGCACTTGGTAGAGCAGAGATATTTAGGTGGCGTAGTCACATCTCTTTCATGGAGACCCGAGTTAAACACTGAAATCCAAACAGCCGAATGCTGCAGTTACTGCAAATAATCCTTAAGTTGCATTTCCTCTAGTGACCACTAGAGGCTGGATAAAACAAGTTGTATTGAGGTGACTGTGTGAAACTCTGTGGGAAAGGATGAGTTTAGTTAGGACCTGGTGAAATTCAGGCACCACATGAAGAAATTGAAAGCTTTTCTAAATATAGAAAATAAATAAAACATATTTTAAAGCACAAGTTTAAACAAATGGTCAAAATTGAAGTTATATTTGTAGCAGAAGACATAAAAATCAGTTAATTCTCAAATAAATAATGCTGGCAGAAATAATAGGAAAATTACTTAAATATTCTGAAGCTGTATTTAAATTGTCTTTCTCCCCTTTTACCATTCCTTGGAAACTCTTTTTTGATTATAAAATTATTCAAGTTTTTTACACTGGTCCCGTAAAGGTCCTTTAAACGAATCCCTGGCTGTTTTCTTCATGTATTCAAACATAAGACACACCATGAAAACTGAACACATTGTTTAGATTTTAGATAGATTTTAGCTACCACAAATCAAACCACAGAGCAAATTTCATATATGCAGTGCTATTGTTGCAAGCAGCTGTAAGCATGTGTGTTTGTGTCCATATTCAATATGATTGCTTTATTTTACATATACCCATGTGGCCTGTGTGTGTCAGCAAGCATTTCAGCTTGCACGGATGATTCATACGCACATCTACATAGGTACCATATCTGTATATGAGTGTGCATGACTGCATATATGAGTTCATATAAATGTGTGTGTGTGTGTGTGTGTGTGTGTGTGTGTGCGTGTGTGTGCACCTATGCTAGCGTGTGTTACACTGGACTTGGCCTAAAACTGTGAGTCAGAGAAGATGTCAGCTTTGGCTGATTGCAGAAAGCAGCTCACAGAGGGGAAGCACTCTTTTGTCCTCTGCACAGCCTGATTTATTTCTCTGAACAACTGATTGAGGCAAGTCACTCCTAATACTCTGCAGAAGGAGAACTACAGACAACAGTGACAGCGGATTTGTGTCTACTTGTGAAACTGCTAGAACGACAGGTACCCAGCAATTTGGTGATATTAGCTTGTGACTACATTCAGGTTCACTTAGTGCCTCCTTAAAGTCATTTATTAAAGGAACTATGCAAACACTAGTAATATGTGGATTCATTGTTAGTGTCTCTACTTCTTAGTACCACTTATGGATAACACTGCAATGAAAATCTTTCCACTATACTTGTAAGAGTTTTGTCCTGATTGGAAGGCTGATGATGATGAAATTGGAATCCAGGTGGAGACGAAGACAACACACTACAGAACAGTGCAAAAGTCTTGAGACTTGATACATTTTGAGAAAAATATTTTGTTAGAAAAATGGGGGGAAAGGTGTGACGACTTGTTGAAAAATGCACAAACATACATGAAAATTAAGTATATAAAGCAGAAATTAAGTTTGTAAGCTTGATAGTAGATATTTGACATCACCTTTAATCTTCAACATAGTTTGAACTCTCTTAGTCAAGCTTTCTTAATTGTTCAGATTTATTCAAGCAGTCTTCCAGGCTTCTTGAACTACATTCTGACCTGAAACAGTTACACCTGTACATTTTACTGTCCTGCTGTATAGTCTATGTGACAAAATAATATGGGTTTGAGGGTTTAGGATCATTGTCATGCAGAGAAATAGGCATTTCCAATCAGATGATTTCCAGATGCAAATCAGTTCAATTAAATATTATTAATACAGCACCAAATCACAACAACAGTCTCCTCAAGGTGCTTTATATTGTAAGGTAAACCCCACAATAATACGTACAGAGAAAAGACCCCCTATGAGCAAGCACTTTGGCGACGGTGGGAAGGAAAAACTCCCTTTTAACAGGAAGAAAACCTCCAACAGAACCAGGCTCAGGGAGGGGAGGCCATCTTCCACGACTGGTTCGGGTGAGAGAAGGAAGACAGGACAAGAGACATGCTGTGGAAGAGAGCCAGAGATTAATAACAAGTATGATTCCGTGCAGAGAGGTCTATTAACACATAGTAAGTGAGAAGGGTGACTGAAGAAGAAACACACAGTGGATCATGGGAATCCCCCAGCACCCCTATGCTATGCTTTGCAGCATAACTAAGAGAGGATTATGGGTCACCTGATGCAGCCCTAACTATATGCTTTAACAAAAAAGAAAGTTTTAAGCCTAATCTTAAAAGTAGAGATAGTGTCTGTCTCCCAAATCCAAGCTAGAAGCTGGTTCCATAGAAGAGGGGCCTGAAAACTGAAGGCTCTGCCTCCCATTCTACTTTTAAATACTCTGGGAACAACAAGTATGCCTGCAGTGCGAGAGCGAACTGCTCTAGTGGGGTGATATGGTACTACAAGGTCATTAAGATAAGATGGGGCCTGATTATTTAAGACCTTGTATGTGAGGAGCAGGATTTTGAATTAAATTCTGGATTTAACAAGGAGCCAATGAAGGGAAGCCAATATAGGAGAAATATGCTCTCTCTTTCTAGTCCCTGTCAGTACTCTTGCTGCAACATTTTTGATGATCCTACATGGTGGGTTATAGCTGACAACACTTTTTTGCATTATTAATTACATAATTTTTGACAAGATCCACAACACCACTGTCTGAAATCGAGTCCCAAACCATGACAGAGCCTCCAACATGTCTTACAGAAGGCTGTAGACACTCACTGTTGCACTTCTCTCCTGACATCATCAATACATACTGATAATGATTTGAACCAACAATTTAACATTTTGATTCATAAATCCATAAAACCTGCTGCTAATTTTAGACCAGTTATTGTGTAATGTGGCATACCTCAGTCTTTTCTCCCTGTTTCCTTGCTTAAGGATAGTTACCTATCGGGTACCCTTTCATTAAGAGTAGGGGTGGGTTTTTATAATCGATTTATCGATTAAAATCGATTCTGGCTTGGATAACGTAAAATCGATTCATTAAAATCCTGAATCGATTTTTTAATATAAATTAATTTTGCCCGAAATGCCAGAATCTCTGGTGAAATCTCACAAAATTTCAACAACCACCAAACAGCTAAAACAGTAAATGAGAGCAGGAACACGGATTCTGCACAAAGACTTAAACACACAGCGCAGCCCGCGGATCAGAATCAGTTAGATGTCGCCTTTCTCACGGTCGGGGCTGAAAGCCGACAGCGCGCTGATTCTGATCTGTCGGCGGGTCCGCGCTTTGTGTTCACGCCCTTTATGCGCTGATTCTAAAGCTGTTAGTTTGATGTCTCTCCAAACAATATTGACCGAACCAGCAGCAAAAGAAGATCCAAACTATGCATCACATAAACATCGTCATGTATTCACTCTGACTTTTACTGTTTTGCTTCGACCACGATGCACAGCTCTCTCGCGCGCGTGCTCGCGCTCTCTCTCCCTCTCCCCCCCCCTCTGTACTGTTTTCTGCTTTATTCGCTTGCTTGTTACGCACAAGTCTACCGCTGTTTACAGCGCTGTCGGCCGACGTTTTTTTTTTTTTCCGTTTTATATACTTCCGAAAAGAAAACCTAATTTCTGCCGTTCAATAGGCTTCTGAACAAATTTAAACTTTTTAAAATTATGCAAAATGCAAAACGCGTAGCCGTGTCTCTAATAAAACCGCTGTAACGTCAGAGGTAATGTTCATGTGTTGATTATTGGTTTTCTTTCATTTTTGATGTACTGCAGAATATTTTTATAAAATCCCAGGCCAGGAAAATCACCTTCATGTTTTTCTGTGTTTTATCTTCAGCTACTTTGACACAAAGGCCTCTGCTGTGACGCTCACACCTCTGTTAAAGTCTTGCGTGTGTCAGCTTCCTTTTTATAGATACAAAAATATGTAAATGTACTGATCTGAATTATAATATTTCTGACTGTCAAAATTTCCCAGATTCAAATCGAAGTGAATCGAATCGAATCGAATTAAATCGAATCGTGGATCGAATCGATTCGGGACCTTGTGAATCGGAATTGAATCGATTCTAGAAATCAGTGACGATACCCAGCCCTAATTAAGAGCATGTCTGAAGAGGTTTTGACAAACTGTGGATAGATCACACAAATGCATCTCTCAGATCCCATGTCACGTCTTTGCATGATTTTATTTTCTATTTCTTAAGGACATGACTTTCATATACTGTTCACCTGCTGTTTTAGGCCTCTGCTTGTACAGCTTCTTCCATCTTTCAAGGGACAAACTGCACACTGTGCAGTGTGAAAATTAGTAAAAAGGCACTCAATGTCTAAAGAAAAACTTTGACAGACATTCAAAAAGCCTGGAGAACTACTGGTCAAGACCTCTTTCAAAATGGCAAAAGGTCTGACTCTTTGTAATTAAAACATAAAGAAATAAGGAATGATTCAAGATGTTTCCACAGTACTTTACATCCAGGTTCAAAGGCCACACCAGCATCAGAGTTTAAACCAACTGACACCATGAAATGCACTAGCCCTGTGGATAATAAAAAGGCAAGTGCAAATCACTGCAGTAATTGAAATAAAGTACTGCACTTGAGTTTATATCTCCATCTCTATCTCCTGGTAGAGCCTTAGATGGAGTCAGCCAAGGGGGGAACCCTGCCTGTCGTTGCATATGGACAGAGTAATCTAGAGTGGACTAAACAAAGCTAAAATGTGCAATTGGCTAGAACAGCCCAAAATCATGGAGACTGGATTTCCAATCTAGTGACGTCACATCCCAAATTAAGACATTTTTGCCTTGCGATGTGCATACTCCTCAAGAAATATACTGGGACTTTCTCATATCATGCTTCATCTATTTTTTAAATGTTCTTCAAAGCCTGCAAATAATTTGAAATTAGACTGGAGCTACAAATAAAGCTGAGGTGTTAAAGATTGTGTCACAGTGAGACCGCATGTGTTGACTAAACTTAAAATAAGAGTACAGTAAAAGCTTTCAGGGTCATGGGCCACAACAATCCTGATGCTTCAAGCGCATCCACGGAACATCCCAAACAGCAAATAACTGTCTTCTGGCATGTGCGGCCACGTGGCACCGACTTGGGCAACAGAGAATGCAAAAACATATTGACTCTGTGAACACATAGACGAGTTGGCAGTTGGTTGCTATTTGCGTTAATTTGTCATTAATACAAGGCTGCAACACATGGTGTATGAAAGCCAATTTACCGCAGTTGGTACTTTAAGATTGTGTGAAATGAAACAACTTATCACCACATACAGCACTTTGATGGATGCACAAAAGGAAGGAAGAGGGAAAGTGAGAGGGGGTGGAGGCGTACTTTCAAAATTCAAAAACACTGTTCACAGCGAGTGATTATTTCCACATAACCTGCACACCTCTCACCTAAATTACCATCATCCATCTCTCTCTGCAAACACACACACACACACAGCTCACGTCACTATCCGTTCCCATCACCTGTCCAGAGATGGAGCTGTGAGGAGCCAAGACGCCTTTGTTTGCCATTTGTTTAAGCGGAGTCCCTAGATATTCATCTTAACTGATCACTTGCGCTGTTTGGTAGAGGCTCTACGTTGTTGCCCAAGAAGTCCCCCTCTTCGGCACAACGGAAGGTTAATAAAACGCCGGGAGGAGGAGAAGGAGGAGGAGGCGAGGAAGAAACGACAGTCATACTTTTCCCTCTCCACTATCCATCGCGGGCGTGCGCGTCGATTTGAGCGCACACGGGCACGTGTTGGTTGTGCATGAGCTCAAATCGAGTCACATGCAGCGGTGGCGTCTGGCTTTGGGAGAAGGGAGGCAGCTTGAGACGATACCCCACTTGCATTCTGATAGCATTATGAGCTGGGTGGGGTTGTGGACCTGTTAAATATATATACACAAACACACACCCGTGCAGCATCAGGTTAAGAGCGCAAGTGTGTGTATGCGTGTGTGAGGTAGTGGATATGGTGGTAGGGGTCCTTGTGGAATACATTTTCATAGATAGATTGATAGATAGGTAGATGAAATACATGTCTTATTGAATACAGACATAAAGGAGGCATACAAACCCATGACGTCCGTCACAACTAATCACTCACATGCACTACTTTAACCACGCGTGAAGAGGCACACACATACACACACTCACGCTCACAGAGGAAACGTTGCACTGCAGACCAGACTGACGTGACTACACTGCCAGCTCACTCTGCCTGCTCTGATGAAAATAAACCCCCAGTCAAAACTGAAGGCGAAAAAAAAGAGTTGTTCCTCTGTCAAAATCATTCTAGGATCAACAGACGGGATTTATAAGAGGCTTATGCGACCATCAGTCATAGTGATATGATGTAAACTGCCCATAAGAATGCCCTTGCTTTCCACTTATGCCTTCTTTCAGAGTCCTTGGTGATGAAAATGTCCCCTGATTTGTAGTTTAACTTGAAATACGCAGATGACTACAAAAATATACGCCGGTTATCATAAGCTCGTTTTTTTTCCCTCCCTTGCAGATGCACGCAGCTCAGCGCTCCTCGTCGTTCTGTGCTCAGTCTGGAGCGGCGCGGCTGTAGCAGCAGAATATTTGGCTGTAAACAGAAACAGTGTTGGGGTCTCGATGCGAAACGTGGGTTTTTAGTAGACGGCGAGTGATTCGAGGAGGATTTTTTTTTATTGCAGAGAGAGAAGCTCGTGTCATCAGTGCAAGCTGGTGAGGGAACACGATTTTCTTAACATTGTGGATGTGTCTTTTTCCCCCGCTGGTGCGCGGGAATCTGTGCCATAGCATCGTTTTTTAATTCATTTTTCCTCTTCATTGCGAGAACTCACTGTCCGTTTTATGGCCGTAACTCTTGTCCATACGATGTCCTAGCTGTTTCAGGTCGTGAGACGGTCTTTTTGATGAATGCCAATATAATCTCTTTGGAAATCATCACGTAGGAGTCAGGGAGAGAGGGAGAGCGAGATGGTGAAAAAATAACAAGGAATTCCAATCAAAAAATGTAAGAGGATTTTTATTTAGCAGCCAGTGAAAAGAGATTAGTGCGACAGCAGTGGAAGTTAAATTGTGCTGCATATGAAATGGGCGGGCTTGTCTTTATATTAGGTCTGCACAGCCTATTCTAAAATTATATAGTCTGCGCTTGGACATAGTCTGTTTGGTGTGCGCTTTATTTACAGATACGGTCGGTGAACAGCAATAATTTGGAGGGGGATGTCGGTACACAGACCAGATTTGGTAGTTTAGCAGAAGATTTCTCCTTTTTTTCTTTTCTTTTTTTTCTTTGCTGCTGACAGACTGAGAGTTGAACTCACTACGGCACCACCAATGAACAGTGAGAGAGACCTGCGCATATCGTCAGCAGCCGCTTCTCCAGCCTCAAGCTAAAATTCGTCAGATCTGAGATCACAGAGGATTTTTTCTCATTCAGTCCGGCTAGAAAAGCTATTCGTAAAAGTTTGAGGATATAGGCAGCGGGCAACGAATATACCCCGACTCATCTGCTGTAAGTGATTTCTTCGTTTTTTTTCTCGCCTTTCTGTCAGGCAAAAGCGCGAGAGAACAGTCGGATTCAGAAAGGGATGGTTTGTTGCTGGACACCGCTATAACCGAAGACGAGTTTTATTGGGGAGAAAGGGGCAGTTTGTCGTCGAAATTAGAAGCGATTTAGGCGATTTTAAAAAATGATTTCTGTGGAGAACACGAGCTGCTTGATGTTTTGAAGGGAGGCAGCTTGGTTTCATCACCACGGACAGCGCTCCGAATAAAATAGCATCAACGTACATTTGCTTAATTACTCTGCCACGCACGAATCCGATCGTCATGCATGTATTTAGACCGTCCATGCAACGATGCCAGTTGCATGCCAAATGTCTGTCCGTGTCAAATATGTATTCATATGTTGTTGGGGACAGGGTGACATTTCCTCTGAATAACTTAGAAAGTGTGCCTATGCGGGATTTTCTCCTCCGTTCCTTAATCTGTAGTATCCTCGCTTATCAAGTCCTTGTCAGCCTCGGGATTTATTTTCATTTCATTTCATTTTAACAGAGCAGTGCATGTTCATTTCACTGTGCATCCCGCTCACTGTGCATCTTGGCACACCACAGCCAAGTATCAGGGGTATTGTCTTCTATCTGGGCTGTGGTTTTTTTGGCACCATTTTATGGTCGTTTGTGAAATTTTAGCGCTTTTTTTTAATAACTTAGTAACTGGCCCTCTCGTGGACACACTGAATATGCTTTCAGGAATGGATTGTGATTTGGGGCATTGTGATCTACATGCACAATAACCCTTTCTATCGTCTGTACACTTTATGACCCGACTGCCACAGCTAAATGAATAGAGAAGATGCAAATATTGGTCTTTTAGGGCGATTTGGTTTAATGCTGCGGTAACGCAGTTTCAAATTATAGGGTATTAGAGGAGGCTGTGTACAGGTGCTACAAGCTCACGGGGGGTGTTATTTGGTCAGTGATGTGTTTCCTTGTTATTTCTGCTTAATTATTATGCGCTACAGATGCAGCCATATCCTCTGCATATGGATTAAGCATCAATTATGAAAAATGTGTTTACACTGTATGCCTTTTTGGTAATCAAAACGTTGATCAGTTCTTATCTCTCTCGTGGCTTGGGTGTAGAATGTGGCTCTGTCAGCGTGACATGTAATGCAAAATTTGATGTCAAATCTTTGATGTAATGTTGGATGTAATGGCCCAGTGCATCAGTGCATGTGGCTTGGCTATTTGGTTTTTGATTCATGTGCTGTCAGTGAATCTGTTAGTGATGTTGAGAGTCAGGACCAAAAAACCTCACATAAAGCATCCTGGTCCATAATCATGTTTGCTGGTGTTTTACCACATCCCATTTGCTGACACTGAAATATTAGGAATGACGGTGTGCCACTGGCTCATATGACTTGATAATGATGTCCATTCTCTCTCTCTCTCTCCATCTCTCTCTGTCTCTCTCTCTCTTTGTCTCTCGCTCTCTCTCTTTGAACCCCAGCAGTGAAAGGTCTTCATATTGCAACCATGTGTGGACGGGGCCGGACGCTCTTTCTGTATCTGTGGGCTTGCTTGCTTTTTACCAACAGCGTACTGTTTGGGAAAAGGTAAGAATAAACTTGAACTTGTGATTGCACATATCCTGTATTTCTATCGGATTCACTGGACAAGTCATTAAAGTCACAAATCTGCATAAGATGCCTCACAGATTCATATTTATGTCTTCACACTGTTAACATGTTTTGGTTTTGAAGGCTTGCACAGTGCTAGAGGGGGAAAAAAACAATGTTGAGGGTGATCATTCTTGTAGGCATAGATACAGCCCATACGATCATGCTATTATTGGAACTCTAATTGCACATCATGATTTGAACATCAGACTGCATCAGGCAAAAAATAAAAAAATAATTGTGGACACTTTTATGAAAAAGCAGAAGTACCTTTTAAAGCTGGTGTCTTTGCTTACAAAATGGTCAACAGGCTTGTACTGTAAATATGTCAGTGAATCAGCTAAACATGGAGGTAACTAGTTCTGTTCACCTGAAATGCTGATAGTCTGTCTTCCTACCTATTGCTTGGTGTATTGGGCTCCTCTCTATCAAAGCATATTCACTGTGGTTGTAACTGGGGCATCCTCACAGGACACCTCCATGCTTTTAATTGCATAGTGGTAATATTAAGTGGCGCATAGTGGGGGGAAGATGAAAGCCAAAATAGCCTCTATCAGCTTTATCACAGTGTTACACTTTTTTTGGTTCACTAGCCATGCAAGACACATTTACATTCCTAGATTTCAGTCCTGGGTTGTGTACAGTAGATGGTGTGTGTTGCACAGAGACATTTGGCAAGGGTTATTGCACATGTGTTTTTGACGGTGGCTGCAGGGACAGCGGGGGTTGAGTTACACACACTTCTTCTCAGTGTCAACACTGAAGTGTTGGACGTCAGCTAAACCTGAAGCAAACCAGCAAGGACAGAGAGGGAGAGGAAAGTTGAAAATACATGACACAATTAAAAAAAAAACCACTGCCATGCATTAATTCCCATACGATTCAAAAGCGGGAAAGCATAAAAGCATACGGTTAAAGATTCAAGAACACAAATGAAACCGTTCCAAAAGGACAAGTAATTTATTAAACAAGACCATTGAAACTTTAACCCCTTTTTAAATCACGTGTACAATATTGGAGAAACTAAAGGGATTGGATCTGCCTCACAGCTGAATAATCCAGGAAGGCAGTTAACTTCACTGGAGATAAATTGATGGTCCAGAATGCTTTTTCTATGTCACACAAACACACATGGAGCATGCAGTTTGTGTCTCAGATAACACGCCTTGAGAACATGCAGAAGACATATAAAATGTTTCCCATTTTAAATATTTGATGAATTGCAGCATCTCTGTATTTTTAACTCATTGTTTCCAATTAAGCACAACAGCAGCTTTAGCTTGCGAAGCACTGACTTGCAAATAGAGGGTCTGGTTCATGGGGTTTGATATGTTGTACATTAGAGAAAATCTAAAAGTACTCATTACCTTACTGAGGAACTGTCAACGCAAACTGCAAAGCAATTATCACCCAAAGATTTACTGTATAATCCAGTCCCCTTTTTGAAGTCAAATACAAAATCACGAACACAAACACACAGAGACGCGCGCACACATACACACACACACACACACACACACACACACGCACACACACACACACACACACACACACCTTGGGGGATTTCAACAAGACACGGTAATCAGGAAGACCTAGAACTCTGCTACAGCATGTTGCCAACGAAAGAAATTGCCTTATAATTAGATATCCGGCTGACAAGATAGACAGATATAGAGAGAGCGAAGGAGGGAGAAAGAGAGAGACAGATACAGGTTAACAGAGAAAGAGAGACACTGGCAGAGAGTGTGTGAGCAGCATTGTTGCTGTTCAGATGACCTGTAGATGGGGATGGTGTACAATGTTTCAGTAGGAAGTAGCCCCTGGCTGATAAACATGTGTATTCTTCCACATCACCTTTTTTCTGCTTTCTTTTCTTGTCCTTGACATACAGCTCTAACCTCTACACTCAACTATTTCCCACATATACCTTAAAAAATATCTGTCTCTAATGAAGATCACAGTTTGTCAAGTTAAGATAAAATAAATGTCATTCAAGAAATGTGAAAAAGGATTTAATAGATAGAGTGACAGTGAATTTTTCCAATTAGTTTTACCGATTATGAACATTTTCATTGCATCCTGTTAAATACCTGTTGACCGTAAAGGAGCGTGGCTTGTATTCTATATTGGTGGAGATTATAAGAGGAAGGCTATATTTTGGGGTGACTTACTCTAGTTTGGCAAATCTGAAAAATACCAGATAAATACTGTGAAAATGGGAAATACACAAAACTAAGGCAAAGTAGACTGTGATTTATTTTAGTCTTAACTGATGTGCCATGGATGCAGTTTGTGCTGTCTGTTTTCATACATAATTGGCTCCTCAGACCAGAACAAAAAAGAAAAAAAAAATTATTATTTTGAATTACAGCACTTCAAAGCAGTTACCGACTGTGTTTGTGGGCGAAGAAATTGCTCATCAGTCTCTAAAGTTTGAATGTTTTTTTTATTTATTTATTAATTTTCAGAGAAAAGTGGACACTTGTGAATTAAGGGAAACTGGAGGCAGAGTTAGATTAAGCATCTCTTAAAAACCCATGCGGATGTGGATGGTGCATCTTTATTTACAAAGAAGTGTTTAGCACCTTCATGTTGAAATCTGTAGACTCTGCCTCAGACCTATAGCTTTTATTGAGAGCTATGTATCTATGTGGTTGTGGCAGTCGAAACTGTATCTTCACCTTTCCAAGGCTTTTGAGTCTCTATTCCCTTGTTTTTTGTCTTTTTAGACTATACATTGAAGCTTTAACTCCCATTCTTAATAGGCGTCACTCTCCCACCCGCTATCCCTCCTACTTTTCCCTCCAACCTTATGCAGGTCCCCGCTAACTAATCTCGATGACCTCTCTCTCTCCTTGGAGCTGTTCAGCTAGCAGAGCTTGTTTCCAAACACTTGCTGTTTATTTTGCATGCAATCAAACCAAATCCTTTTGGCACAGCAAAGGAGGAGAAGATGATAGCAGAATAAAATATGCTGTTGAAGATATTAATTGTGCTATCATATATGGAAGGTTGTGGGTGCAGATGGTACATGCATGCATGCCTTCATGGACACACGTGCTCTTTCACTGCAGTCCTTGTGCTACACATTGTAATTAGGGGCTGTATCCCAGATTATGAGTGCGTTGAAATATTTATGTGTGGAGATGCAAACCCTCCTCTAACAATTACTGATTGTGAGTGTTTTCAGCATTGCTCTAAGCATTTTGTTTCATGTTGTTCAAAGAGCACATTCAGCAAGGCCTTTGTGATCTAAAAGACCATATTAAGGCATCAATAATGTATTATGGTTTCTCTATGTCTACTCTGTATTTCACTCTCTATTTTCTCTGCTGAGGGTACCTAAAGGCTGTGTGTGCACATACACATACGGTACATGCTATGCAGCCCACACGCCCCACTGATAATAAATAAATAAATCCAGTGTCAAATTGGTCTCACTATCAAGTCAACATATACTGACGTTTGGGATGGACCCCCCTTGGCGTAGCATTTTAACAAACTGGATACCCCTTGAGCCATTTGTCATTGTGCATGGTGGCCTGTAAAACTATAGCCAGATGCACCCTGCTGTGCCGTCACTGTTATGGGATGAGACAATGGCAGAGAGGTGGCTAACATGTAAAGTTGTTCTACTCCTAAACCTATCCATATAGTAACTGAGACTAATAAGTCAAAACTAATGTTTAGTTGAAATCAGTTCAATTCAATTGTATTTCTACGGGGCCAAATCAAACAACAGTTGCCTCAAGGTGCTTTATATTGTAAGATGTAAACCCTACAAAAATGCAAGAAAAACAGAAAACGACAACTGTCATATAAGCCCCTATGAGCAAGCACTTTGGCGGATGTGGGAAGGAAAACTCCCTTTTAACAGGAAGAAACCTTTAGCAGAACCAGGCTCAGCCCCGACCGGTTAGGGGTGAGCAGATGAAGACAAGAGGGAGACATGCTGTGAAAGGATCCAGAGATGAATAATAATTAATAATTAAATGCAGAAAATCACTCAGTGCATCATTGGAATCCCCCAGCAGCCTAAACCTATTGCAGTGTAACCAAGGGAGGTTTCAGGGTCACGTGAGCCAAAATAAAGTTTTAAGCCTAATCTTAAAACTGAAGGCTCTGCCTCCCATTCTACTTTTCAAAACAAAAGCCAAAGAAACTGGAACTCCTGCTACAATAGCACTTTTCAATGCTATCCACTAGCCCAAGTTCTATTTTATCCAGACATTTCTTTCAGTTGCTATACTTTGTCGTCTGACAAAAATGTAATCTGTGCTTTGGAATGTAATGCTATAGTGTGTGAACATGTTACGCCAAGTGGTTCTGACCAAGCGTCAGTGATGACTTGGAAGTGAGAATGTGCTAATAGTAGAGAAAAACTTGGCCTCGTGGGATACGTTCGTTTTCAGTCCACCTCTGAACAATCACTTGCTTATTTATTTCATATCAATATGATCTGAAACCTCATGCTCGTGCTCACACACTGAATTCTAATTTAGCAGCTAAATTTGTCAGTGTCATATAGGATTTGGATGAGTTTTCTTTGTGTTATCACAATGTGATTCACGCAGCATTTATGCTACCCACGTGCATTAACTACAGAGCTGAAACCGTCCTTCTTCCCCTTTGATCTATAAAACAGTTTGTTCTTACACAGTTGATAGTTCTGACTGTGGTTTTGGATTCTAGCTGTGACTTTAAATCTTATTCTTTGCGTTCCCAGCTCTGGGCAGAACGGCATGACAGATCAACAGAAAGATAACACTACAGTCTTCACAAAGATCTTAGACAGCCTTCTGGATGGCTATGACAATCGCCTCAGGCCAGGACTAGGAGGTCAGTAAACCCAAGTCATTGCATATATTTTGTCCCACATAATGGCTGCTGTTTGTCTTTTTTTTTTTTTTTAACTTGCAATAGAATAATCTCCAAGGGTTTAAATGTTACAGAGGGGAGCTTGCAGTAAGTGTCAGACTTTAAAAGGTAAAACAATCTGAGACCTGGCCCTTCTATCCTGCTTTTGTGTGTGTTTGTTCCTTCTATTGTCAACTATCCATTGACAAAAGACGGAAGCAAAATGGCAGGAATTCAAGGACAAATCCAGGAAATGAAAAGGTGCAAACTAGATAAAGAAAGAAAAACAGAGAGTAAAAGGGAGAGGAGGGAGTGATGATGTGAGAATTAGTGTGTGAAGGACACTGAGGATTGCACAGTATGATGCAGCAGGCATCAAACAGACAGGCGAATAAAACAACGCCTGCTAGAAGTTCAGCAGCCAAAGGGAAGAAATTATGGATTATGATGGGTATCATTCATAAATTGTCTCTCACACACACACACACACACACACACACACACACACACACACACACACACACACACACACACGGTCTCTGCAGCCCATTCCAAAAGAATTCCCACTGGTCCCATTTTGGCTATCAGCATTATGGGACTAGAATGGCACATTTCCAACAATGCAGCAATGCACAAATTTATTAAGAGATTAAACCTCTGTCCGGTTTCAATAACAACAGAAATGGTTATTGACATCCAAAGTGGACATTTTTTTTAAGTGTTTTGTTTTTTTGTTTGTTTCTTGTGTGCATGTCTAAGTGCTAAAAATATTTCTGAATAGATTTAGTGCTTCAGAGGCTATAGCCAGGTGGTCCTGTATTAACAGGTAGTTAGAAGCTAATGAATGCCACTGATAGTCACTCACTCAGCAATTTCCTGCTTCAACAGAGCGTGTAACTGAAGTCAAGACTGACATTTTCGTGACTAGTATTGGGCCAGTTTCGGACCATGACATGGTAAGACTCTTTTCGCCTCTATAAATGTCATTAGTTTTCTGGTATTCCTCCCCTCCATCTTTAGCCCTGCCTTATAGCTTTTCTGGACACAGTGTTCTTTAAGCTGTGAAATATCTATTGATTTGTAGATTCATTCTATTAACTTATGATGTGTTAATAAAACTGTCACCTGCAAACTAAATTTTCCGGTTCATGGTTTGTAAGCTCATGCTACAAAAATGCTGTGGTACCAGTGTGTACTACAAAAAAAAAAAAAAAAGCCTCAAATATCCTTCTTGTACAAGTTTGAAGGATAGACAATAGAATTACTTGCATTATTTTGGAACATTCACATGAACTAAAGTATAATTAAGAATAAATCAATACAATAACAAGCAAAATTGGGATTATGAGTGATTGATTATGACAAGCTTAAAGTTTAACCTGATTTAAAAACAAGTCATACTTTATTGTGTTTTTCTGCAGTTTGAAAGGTCAATTTATTTGAACCCATCTGAAATTACAAGAAGCTACAAAATGCAAAGAAATATTAATAAACATTTTTATTTTTTTTATCTTATTTAACATTCAACCTGAAAACACACACTCACACACACACACAAAATGTGAGTTGTTCCAACACAAGTGATCTTTACCCTGTTCACCAGAAACCAATTAATCTCATTTAAACGACTCACTAACCAGCCTTTAAAAAAAAAAACACTCCTGTTATAAGCACGTGAAGTGTGTCTGCTCTGTTTGATATAATCTCAGTTAATTGCACTGGTTGACATACAGGCCAGAACTATTTTGCTTCTGTTAAAGCCAGAAGGAAGAGCTGAGGAATATTTTCTCCATCTCTAGCCTTTCCTTATCCTGCTTTATTGCCTTGAAGCTCTGTTTCACTTCATACTAATTATCTTACGAGAACTGAGAGGTAAAGAGGCGGGGGAGAACAAAAAAAAAACCCCACGCTGTTCTGTAATTTTTACTGGCTCGCTTTACTCTGCCGGGCGGTCATGTGGAACCATTAAAATCTGCTCTCAGCTAGTCATTAGCTGGCTTGAAAATGAAATGTCCTCCTAATTTTGTGTCCAGTGCTTCCTTTTTGTGTCCGGTTTAATTTAGATTACTGAGCAAAGAAGTTCCCCCAAAGATAAATGCTAACAATGATCATTTTTGGCACTTACCTGACAATGCAAAACCAAATGGCCAGATAATTAATGATTCTGTATTTGCATAGGGCACATTAAACTGACCAGACAATAATTATATAAATAGCATAAAAGAAGAAAATGGAAAGGCAAAGCCACATATTACTGTTTGAAACACAGCAAAGTTACTGTACAAAGGAGGCGTTCTTTGAAAAAAAGAATACACTTACCAGCCAGGAAACCTTCTTCTTCCATCCACTAGATTCTTTATATGTTCGGCAAAACCGTTAATGTAAAAAGACAGTTACCAGCAGGGAAACTAGGCCAACCATAAGAAAGTCAAAGTGACATGAGGCAAAAAGAGGAAAAAAAGAGAGAAGAAAAGTGAGAACATGGCAACAGGGGAAAAATGAGGTTAGATTACTCAGCATCTTCCTCAAGCCAGCTGAAGGTAAAAGTACAAAGAAAACTGCTACAAGGTGGTGGAGCACAACTTTTTGTTGACTTGTGTGCTTTTTTTTTTTTTGTCTGTGCCTCACCTGCTTCTTGTAGGAGTACACAATTGATGTGTTCTTCAGACAAAGCTGGAAGGATGAAAGATTAAAGTTCAAAGGCCCCATGGCTGTGCTACGTCTCAACAACCTGATGGCCAGCAAGATCTGGACCCCCGATACTTTCTTCCACAATGGCAAAAAGTCAGTGGCGCACAACATGACCATGCCAAACAAGCTTCTGCGAATTACAGAGGAAGGCACACTACTTTATACCATGAGGTAGGCCAATGTATTCTACCGCACTGGTGCAATAAAGATTTTAAAAGGAACTAGATAATGTTTTGAGATTGACTGAAAAGCGACTGGTATTATTTCATTACATGCATCATTTGATGAGGAATCGGGGCTAAAGGAACAGTAGATCTTAATGGTCTAAACTGAAAAAGAAGAATTCAGTTATGGAAGACTGATGTGGAGAAATTGTGAGGAATGATGTGAAATTACTTAGCCTAGAGTTTCGCTTCGAGTTCTGAACTCCCTGTTCTAGTTGTGTCAGTCCTTCCCAAGACCATGTATTTATCAATCAAAAAAAAAGTCTGACATAGTTTGATGAGGACAGTAAAAGTCCAAGCCACACAGATGTATCCCCCAGTACTAATAACTGGACCTCAAAGTAACTATGTGTATCTTTTTTAAAGGTCTAAAAGACATAAATTTGTTCCCAAGCAGTAAAAAAGGTACTGGGGAGCTCTCACTAAAGGCACAGTGCTCTGCTTTTTTTTTCCCACATTCTGAAGACATGTGTGTTATAAGCACATTGTAATTCATGAGTAAGACTAGGAAAGCGTTTCCAAGTGTGTGAATAAATGATAATAAAAATGCACAGTGTAAAATAATGAATGCCCCCTTATTTTGCAGTTTTTTTAGAAGGTTCATTTCTGTACTTTTTACATTACGGTATAAAATTGTCACCAGAGGTTTAAGACTGAGCTCTATAAAATGCAAACCACAAATAATTACCCCCTGTCAAGGACACAACAGCAACACATCAAATTGTACTGCCCCAGTGACAAGGCACCATAAACCAGTAACAAGGTTTTGTATTTTCTGTGTCCAGCTAGAAAACATTTATAGCACACGACTCAGACACAACAGCCCGTTATTTATTAAATTTTTTGTTTCTCAAGACACATTTGGTGTATTAATAAGTAAAATTTTATATTTGATTGATTCATAATACATTTTAAATGCCATGGTCATAATAATGAAAGATAATATCATCCAGGGTTGTCTTTATTCATGTATTTTTAATGGATTTGGTGGTCATCATTGGATTTTGTCAGGCTTTAGCTAAACTTGCAAATGCTATAGGTCAGTTCTTGGTGTTTGGCATTAGAATGTGTTAAAAGGTATAAAATACTGGGGAAAAAAGCTTCATGTTACAAGTCACTATGTTCTGGAAAGGGCTGTCGACAGTGTTATCTGAGTTAATGTTTTATGTGCACTGCATCTACCCCATTTAATATAAGGAATATACTTTTTTTTTTGCTCCTTCACACAAATATGATTTACCATACAACTATATTTATATTTTTAAGTTCTGTCACATTGATGAAGTGTTTCAATGCTTGCATTTTAATGTCTGTATTACGGTAAGGCACCATAAATTTCCAGCACAGATGTTAATGTCATTGTAACTGCAATAGCATTCGTCAGGAAAATACATTTGTATTTATTTATTTATTTTTTAACCATATTATGATTTATTGCTTTGAAGATGCCACATGAACCATCGAGTTGATAAGGTGTGACACCTCAGTATCCATCCACAGAGTTGGTTAAAAAACCCATTTATGACAGTGCAAACCTCGATGCACAAAACAGACTGATGCTAATGTGAGATGTCTAAAGCAAGGATCATAAAGCATTTGTTTCAACATGTTTACTAGCAGGGGGAGGGGTGATAGGCGGAGCCCATATTGCTGTCACAGATGAGTGAGATGAGGGATAGATGGGAGATTAGTGTGTCACGGGTGGCCTGACATGCTGTTTTTCACCAGGCTGTCAGGAAATAGAAACTCACAGCTCAGGGAACTGGAGCACTTCTGTTGGTAGTACAGCTTCGTTCAACAGGCGCTGGTCCCAACATACTGGAAAAAGGAAGAATATACCGCATGTTTCTTGTGCCTAACTGTAACGAATTGTCATTCTGCCTTAATTCTACTGTCATCACACTTTCATTATTTTTCTGCTGGCTTTGCCACATGCTCTGTTTTCCTCTATACTCTGTTTTTTTCTAATTCACTGCCCATGTCTTTGTGAACATTTTCTAGGCTTACAGTAAGAGCAGAATGTCCTATGCATCTAGAGGACTTCCCTATGGATGCTCATGCTTGTCCATTGAAGTTTGGCAGCTGTAAGTAGCCTCTGTTATCACTTATAATCGTATGCAAGCTAGGTTTCAAAAAGCTTGCAAGACTGTGTAATCCTGTGGAAATTAAAACAAAATGCAATGATTTGCAAATCCATTAAAGCCCTATTTCCTTCAGATTAAAAAACTAGAAAACATTAAATGTTTGAACTGAGACCAAATGCTATTTGATGGAAAAATATTAGTTTACTTTAAAGTTTGATGGAAGCAACATGTGTTATAAATGTTGGGAGAGGTCAAAAATAAATGGTACTAAAAATAAATAACTGAAAGAACATTTTGAAATTATTTGGGTTAACTGAGAACAGATCAGTAACAGTGACTGGGTATGTAAAAAAAAAAGGCAGAAGTTCTCAGAACTAAAGACAGGCAGAGATTGACCATCTCCAAAAAACAAAAAACTGTCTACAAATTGTGGAACAATTTCATGGATACTCCAGCATCTACAGTACATAATATCACAAGATTTATAAAATCTGGAGAAATCTCTGTGCGCAAGGGGCAAGTCCAAAAGTTTATCTAGGATGCCTGCAATCTTTGGGTCAGGAACATTTATAGAAATTGCTGTCTATTAATACAAATAAAGTCCTTACATATTTCACCAAGACCATGCTAAACTGCATAGTACATACAGGCATAGAATTCTGACCATTGATAGGTAAAGTGAATAACAATGATTATCTCCTGATTATATTACCTGTCAGTGAGTGTGATATGTTAGTAAGCAACTGAACATTTTGTCCTCAAAGTTGACATGTTAGGAGCAGGAAAAATGGGCAAGCATAAGAATTTGGGTGAGTTTGACAAGGGCCACATTTTGATGCCTAAACAAATTGGTCAGAGGATCTTCAAAACTGCAACTGTTTTTGGGTGTTCAGGGTCTCCAATGGTCAGTATCTATCAAAAGTGGTCTAACGAAGGAACAGTGGTTAACCAAAGACAGGTAATGAATGGCCAAGGCTCAGTGATGTTTTGGGGAAGCGAAATCTAGCACGTGTGGACCGATTCAACAGACAAAGTACTGTAGCTCAAAATGCAGAAAAGGTTAATGCTGGTTGTAATAGAAGGGTGTCAGAACACACTGTGCATCACAGTTTGTTACATATAGGGCTTCAAAGCTGCAGACTAGAACATAATATCACAAGATTTATAAAATCTGAAGAGATCCCTGTCCACCACTGAAAGCACCAACAATGAAGAAGAACAGAGAAAAAGGGTAGCTGGTTTCATGAATCATGGTTTCTTTTACATCATGTGGATGTGTGGACTTGGTGCATGTGTGTTGCTTACCTGGGGAACACCTGGCACCAGGATGGACTATGGAATGCTTTGGGCAACGTTTTGCCTGGAAATCTTAGGTCCCGCCATCCATGCGGATGTTACTTTGACACGCAGCTACCTAAGAATTGCCGCAGACCATCTAGGTCCTTTCATGGAAAGATCATTCCCTGATCACTGTGGCTTCTTTCAGGAGGATTTTTTACCCTAACACAAAGCAAGCATGTTTCAGGAATAGTTTGATGAGCACAACAATTGGTTTGAGGTGTTCACTTGACCTCCAAATTCCCCAGATCTCAATCCAATCAAGCATCTGTGAGATGTGCTGAACAAACAAGTCCGATCCACGGAGTCCTCATCTCGCTACTGCTAACATCTTGGAGACCAAATGTTACTTGGTCTCCTCGGGTCTTAGATGCTTATGGACTATTTTTAAAAGATGATTGGATGCTACACAGTGGTAAATATAGTAAACATGTCCCTGGCCCAACTTTTTCGAGATAAATTGTTGTTATGAAATTCAAAATTACCTTTTTTCCTTAAAATCGTACATATGATGATGGCATTGTATTGTGAATAATGATTTTCAAATTATTTGATTTTGCAAATCACTGCATTTTGTTATTATTAACATTTTTTTACAGCATCCCAAATATTTTTGAAATTGAGTTTGTTGCTTATCCTGCTAGACATGCGAAGTGTAGACCTGTGTTTATTGGAGTACTCTAGATAGTATTGATAGTACCTTGCCTTAACTGTTCACTGGTAACAGCTACCTGTACCCTATATTACATTTGAAAAAACAAAACAAGAAGAAAAGAGACACAAATAAAGAATATCAAGAAAAAAAAATATGAATGTGGCAAAACTAAGCCAATAGAGAAGTGAATGTAACACCGCCTCTGTGCCACTTTTCAGACAGCTGCACAGCGTGACTGAGAGGACCAAGCCTTAACTGCTTTTAAATTGAACTCACTCCCTAAATATTTTAGTGATGAGCTCTCTTCCTTATGCTGCAGTCTGCAGTTGAGCCATCCTTTTCTCTGCAGTGGTGGAGCCACACTGCAGCTTTGACAGGTTGGGTGGCCGGAGGGAAGAATAGACTGACTTGTCTGGTTTAAGGTCATGTTGTCCTGATGGGAGGTTGTTTGCTTGTTTTCTTATAAATTAAGAGATGACATGATGTGTCATGACATAATGTGACACAACATCAACTCAAATTATAACACATGTGAGAAGTTATAAAATATATATAGGCCACAGACAAAAAATATATATAATAAAGATAAAGGTCTGTGGAAACTCAGTGGATAAAAAAGGGGGATAATGTGCTTGGATTGCAAATAAGCCATGATAGACAGCACTGAGGTGCTAAGATGAGAGAATAGCAGACAAGAAGACAGGATGATACAAAATGAGATGAGGTAGGACATGAAGAATTAAGAGCAAGACATCACTTCAGATTTATCTTTTTTCCACCTGGTATCCCTGGCAGCTCCAAAAATATAATGTTCACGGCAGAGCACAGTATTTCATAACTTCTTACTCTTTTGTTTCTTGTCAGATGCCTACACTAGAGCTGAGGTGGTGTATGTGTGGACTAGAGGGGCTGCCCAGTCTGTAGTGGTGGCAGAGGATGGATCCAGATTAAACCAGTATGATCTGATGGGGCAGCATGTGGATTCTGGTGTGGTCCAGTCCAGCACAGGTAGGTGTCATTTTGGTTGTAGGTCTGCTCTTCATTAACTGGTCTGTTGTAAATTAAATGAATGTCTTTTAAGGGATTTTTTTCTTCAGTTACTAGACATTTTAATATTCACATGGCATTTATTTGCTGGGAAAGATCAATACATAAAGAGCCATGTAGACCCTTTTGTTATCCTCTTGAGGTCTTCTTGCTAATTATTTCTTAATGCTCAAAGGATGGTGTAGACAGTCTGAATGTACAAATTTTGAGAACTGCATCAATGCATTGGCATCTGTAGTGGCATCACTTTGAGCCTCACAAATGACAGACTATGTCCCACATACTTATTTCCCTACTGGCCACCACATATTTTTTCCATCCACCTCATTTTGGTTGATTGATACTGGCGAAAATTAGTCGCAGCATAAAATGGGTGACCTGTTTGCAGTGATGTTAGCTGCTGGAAATAAAAAGTAATGCTTAATCCCAGGCCTCCATCCTTTGTTTGTTTTACTGGAAGCAGGTCCCCAATTGACTTAATACCATCTTATTATTATTATTTTGTTTTGTTTTGTTTTAGTTATTCGGGTCTCTGGAAAACCTCAAAATCAATGCATTCTTATGTCCACTTTAAGTCCCACTGCAGTTTATGTGAAAAGTATGACCAAGACAAACCATGCCAATAAATCTCAAGCACAAAAAAAGAAAAAAAAACTGAACAGAAGCAGAAGGGCAAAATACAGCAAAGCATTTACAGCACATAGACAGACTATGAGCTTTTTTAAATCTTGTACTTGTTTTGCTGGTACAAATTTGTTGATGAGTTTGTTAATTTGGAGCATTTTCCAATTGGTGGTTTATTTTCACAGAAAAAAACAAAGAAAAATCCATCACTTAACCTTGTGATAACTTATTGTTCACCTGTATCTGAAGTGGGAACAAGAAAGGGAAGGGGGCTTTGTGTTCTAGTCACTGCTAAAGTGTACTTTAACATGAGACAACAACAGTGTTAATATGTTTTCATGACAATGTCAAATATCTGAGCTAGATAAAACTATTCTAGGAAAATGCCAAATTTACTTGAAAGAAACATGAAAATCCTATCTTGCTCTGTACTATACTATAAGATGTTTATGAAGTCAGACGACTGAGCAGAAAAGGAGATTTTATAGTCATCATTTACAGTATCATGTTGCAGGTTTGAAAGTCTGATCATGTTCACACCACGAGCAAATAGTTTATTTTGTTACCAAACCTAGACCACATCATTTTAAGCACCTCGATGTGGTTGTTTTGGGCTACACCCAAGCACATTAACTTTGCTCCCACCTGCCCAAATGAGTTGTAGCAAGGAAGAAAATGAACCTGATTTAGGCAGAGTTAAAAACCAGAGATGTGAAAACACCCAGTGTTCATGGGGCATTCACATTAGTAACTGCAATTGAGAATAATAAATAAAGTGCAAAGTCCACGCTCTAATTTTAATAGCTTTATCAATAAGTTTGAATAGTTTTGTCAATACAGAATAAACTGTATTAGAGATACGGTCCTTTTTAGTGTCTGATGTCTAGTAGTGATAGAGACTATATAATCACAATAAAATCAGGTTTATTCCAGTCAGGACCACTTTTCTCAAAACAAGACAATTCTCTCCATCTGCCATTATTTATGTCATGACTCTTTTCTTGAACACAAAGCAAAAAGGTGGAGAGAGTATTATTCCCCACTATTCCCCTTCCATGTTCATGTACAGTGGTGTGAAAAAGTGTTTGCCCCCTTCCTGATTTCTTATTTTTTTTTATGTTTGTCACACTTGTTTGTTTCAGATCATCAAATAAATTTAAATATTAGACAAAGATAACACAAGTAAACAAAAATACAGTTTCTAAATGAAGGTGTTCATTATTAAGGGGAAAAAAATCAAAACCTGCATGGCCTTGTGTGAAAAAGTGATTGTTCCCTAAACCCAATTCCTGGTTTGGGCCACCCTTAGCAGTAACAACTGCAATAAAGTTTTTGCTATAAACTGGCAATGAGTATTTTACAGCGCTGTGGAGCATGTTTGCAAATTTGTTGTAATTCAGCCACACTGGAGGGTTTTCAAGCATGAACCGCCTTTTTAAGGTCACGCCACAGCATCTCAATCGGATTCAGGTCAGGACTTTGACCAGGCCCCTCCAAAGTCTTCATTTTGTTTTTCTTAAGCCAGTAAGAGCTTGACTTGCTGTTTGGAATCATTGTTCTGCTGATGATGTTCTAATGTTCCTTTTGCTCAGCAGTGGTTTTCATCGTGGAACTCTGCCATGCAGGCCATTTTTGCCCTGTCTATTTCTTATGGTGAAATCATGAACATTAACTTTAACTTAGGCAAGTGAGTCCTGCAGTTCTTTGGATGTTGTTCTGGGGTCTTTTGTGACTTCTTGGTTGAGTCCTTGCTGTACTCCTGTGGTAATTTTGGTTGGCTTGCCACTCCTGGCAAAGTACACCACCGTTCCACGTTTCTGCCATATGTGGATAATGGCTCTCACTGTGATTCGCTGCAATCCCAAAGCTTAAAAAATGGCTTTATAACCTTTTTGAGAAATTGAAAGAAAAATTCCAAACCATAGTTAATCTATGCTCTAACGGGGGTGGGGAGGGGGGGCAATCACTTTTTCACACAGGGCCCTGTAGGTTTGGATAACTCAATTAATGAAATCATCATTTAAAAACGGCATTTTGTGTTTAATTGTGTTACCTTTGTTTAATATTTAAATTAGTTTGAAGATTTAAAACATTTAAATGTGACAAACATACAAAAAAACTGAAAATCAGGAACACTTTTTCACATCACTGTATGTGGAAAACTGGAAGCCGAGGCAGAAGACATCAGTGACAGTAGACACAACTACGGATTAAAATAGCCACTGGAGCTGGGTTGCGAAGTATAAAGCTGATGTAGGCAGCTTGAAACAACTTAAATGGTGCATCCTATGTGAGATTTCCTTGTTGGATGTGTAAAAGCTGATGTGAAGATGACATTAGTTGATCTGCTGAGATTGAGATTTGACTCCATGTTGGGTCAGGCGTGGCTAAACTAATGCTAGGCTCGATTTTGTACATGTACATACGACCACAGTGTATAAATAATGCTCTTCATGAAATTTAACAAATAGCTTTACTTGCTTTGACATTTGTCAGACAACAAAACAAAATAAATGAAAATAAAAAGATGTTTCCAGGCTGGAAATATTGCCTGGAAACATATGTAACCTAGCTCGGTGAAGCTAAGGGTAGACAGATACAGAGAGACAGGAGTAAGATGCACTGCCAGGCTCATCAACTCACTGTTATTTGCTATCATTAAACCTGATTGCTTTTCGATCTCGTAGTGATTTGTTTGTTTTTTGTTTGTTCATTTGTTTTACCAGAACTATTTTCTACCTTATCAACGCTAGCTAATTTGCTAACAAAATGGGAACCAGGTCTCTAGCTTAATTTGTAGATCACTACGTGGGATTGGCCTGGCCACCTCTGGTCAGTCTCAGTCTTAAGAAGTAAACCAAAGCAGTGGTGTTAACGCTCGTGAAAAATACACAATAATTCCAAAAACAGACTGTTATTTCCCCAATTTAACAGCTAAAACCTTAACTTTTTCCCAAAACTTAAATCATTGTGTACATTACTAGATAGCTTTTAATTGATTTCTGCATCAGGTAATTGTCTAAGAATCTATGCTTATATCCTAGGGAATACTCTTGGCTTTCTGTGAAAACATAAAGGAACGTAAAGACAACACTGTTTCCATCACAAGGTTACTTTAGAATATGGCAATTAGTGTTAAAGAGATACCAAATTGCATTGCTCCATATCAAAAGAACTAAATGCATCATAAAAGCTCTTTCTGTGTTGATAAAAACCATGGCTAAGTACTTCAATCTAGTATCCATTAGTAAAGTTTTTTTTAATGATTGTAAATGTTCAATGCTTTCTGTTTGTGAACAACAGGAGAATATGTTGTGATGACAACCCACTTCCACCTGAAGAGGAAAATTGGTTACTTTGTGATCCAGACATACCTACCCTGCATCATGACAGTTATCCTCTCTCAAGTGTCTTTCTGGCTCAACAGAGAATCTGTCCCTGCCAGGACTGTCTTTGGTGAGTTGTTTTTTTTTTTCTCTTCAAAACATCTTTGGCTAGAGCCCATCGTCAGAAGTTTTCAAAACTGCTCTTGAAAAGTCTGGAAGATAATCAAATGATACATTAGGTAGTCACACAAAAGCTAGGCAACAAATCAACTAATTGCTTAAATATATAATAACAATAATTAATATATTAAAAACAATAATAAAAAAGAATACAACAAAAACTATTTAAAGCCAACACATGACTCTTAGACACACTGATATGAAATTATTTTCAACTGCATTTTTTACAATACCTTTTTTTAATTTACACATTTATTTAATGAAGAATACTTACTATTGATGAATACTTCAAACCATGTTCTTTTAATGAATAATATATCGCTTAAGAAATGCTTTGCTTTTTCTTATAAAGTAATGCCATCTGCATTGTCATCTGCAAACAGAAAGTCCAAAAACACACTCAACATAATATTGTTTTATTCTGCAGTACTACATCTGGCATTTTGATTTTTGCCTCAATACATGCACAGAAAAGCGTGTGAACAACATTTTTCAGATTTATAACACAAGCTTGAGTTTAAGTTGTTTCTAAAAAAGCTGTTGCTTAATGATGGTTTGATTTTTTGCTTTGTTTCGTTTTATTATTCTTTGATTTAGGGAAAAAAAAGTATTTTTCCATAAAGTACTATTTCACTATTTTAGAAATATATAAATGGAAATAAATGGGGGGAGAGTCAGCCTGGCTATGCTCAATGTTTTTGTAAAAAAAGACATAGCCTCTAAAATTCACAAATTAAAATGTGTGTCTCATTTGTTTGTGCATAAACAGAAATGTAAAAAAAGACGAGCTGCAAGCTACTTTTTCGGGGGATGTGGTGTCGGATTGCCGGGAAACCTTATAGTCATGACAAGCAATTTTCTCACAATTCCCCTGTAATAATAATAAATAAACAACAACAACTGGCCATCTAGTAACCACAGTTTTCGAGGGAAAAATGGGTATTCTTAGACTGGTTGTGAGTTATTGCTGGAAGTTCCTAGCAGTTGCTGTGACATTACTAAAACTTCATGAGGTATACAGCGCTGCACTGAAAAGCCTCTTTGTGAATGCTTTGATAACAGTTTGCATGGCAGATGCTGACACAGCTGCAAAACAGTAGCAAACTACTTGCTAAGCAATAGTGAAACTGTGAAAAATGCTACACAAACCAAAAGTCTTTTGAAATCTGTAGGTTGCAGTGGTAAGACACAACTCTGAAATAAAATGTTCCAGTTTTCCAGTGTGTATCACACCTTTTCAAGTGGCAAGTGTTTGCGGACAAGTTGGTGTCTTTCATGCAAACGAATGTGGTTATAATCAAAGCAATCGAAAGGAGTTTTAGTGCATTAGTTTTTCTGACTGACTTCACCCAGTATCAGCCAGTAACCTCCCGCAATCACTCACCAGCTGGCCAGGGAATACACGTTTTCCCCTTGTGACCGGTGGCTGCCAGATGGTTGATAAATAGCCTGTAGGCTTTTTTAACTGAAGGCTAAGATGGCTATGTCAAAAACATATTTTAAAATACGTGAGATATACCAGACATTTTATTGTCTCTGTTCAGTACATCCATACTGTTCTATTCTGTTTTGTTTTTTACTAAGGCGAAAAGAGCGTTAATCACTTGTGGCAAACTGCAGTAGAATTTTAAGCTCAGTGTGAATTTCGATTTACGTGCTTAGAATGTTTGACTACAGCTACTGCGTGTTTGTGCCTGCTTGTGTACATCAGTGCATGTGAGAATGTGAGTCTACACGTGCACATTGGCCTGAGTGTGTGTGTGTTTGTTATGTGAATGTGTGTTTGTGTGTGTCTGATGGTGTGTATGTAGAGTGTATCTGTCTGTCACACTAAGGTCTTACATAATACAGCCCACAAGGAAAGCTCTTGCTAGTCTGCAGCATGCTCTGTAGCAGCAAAGCACAGCAGCAGGCAGAATGTCCTTGAGTTACCTCACCCTCCACACTTTCTTCTTCTTTTTTCTTTATTCTCCTTCACTCCCTCTTTCTCTCTTCATCTTCTTCTCATGAATGTCAGTGTCTCCCCTGGCCCACTACTTAAAGAGCTTTCCCGGAATCATTATACAGACACCAGATTTGCAGCTCTGCAGTCTCCAGCAGGTTTTTCTACTCTCCCTGCAATGTTTTGGAGTCCGTTTGTGTGAGCTGTGAGTTTCTTCGTGTGTGTTTGTATGTGTGGGTGTGTGTATGTGTATGCCACAGCTTGCTACCTGAGGTGCTTGTCACGTGTTAAGGGGGGGGGGGGGGGGGGGGGGGGGATGAGGATGGCCTAGATTAGATTCAATCAACTATCTAGGGCGTGTGTGTGTGTGTGTGTGTGTGTATGTGTCCCTCAATACTGGTTGTGCTTCATGGGATTACATGTATGTAGCATGAGCATGACAGAGAGCAACACAGTGTCCCAGCACATTAGGATGGCCATTCATATGATTAATATGCATCAGCAGATGAATGAGCCTGTTCTTGAAAGAGGTTAGTAATGTCAGTATCGTCATGAATGAAGCATTATAAAGACAATCGATATCTTTCATTTCCATCTTAATCCTTTAACTATCATCAAAGTCAAACATTTATATGATCTATCAGACCATTGTACACATGTTCTGCGCTATTATAATCGTAGGGTAGAATGAGTGCCACACCACAGTGGCTTTTTTTATTGCTTGTGTGCAGTATATATGCTTACTGTATGCAAAAGACAACATCATTAGGAAGGTACTTGGCATCATAGAGGGATAAGACAGGCTTTGTTGTTCCAAAGTGTATAAACACTTTAAATATCACATCTGCTGCCAAAATATATGTCTAACATATTGCAAGTAACCCACATTTCCTTAAATCTTTGTCATTTTCATTCATTTTTTCTTGTTATTTACTTATTTTATGGGCATTTTAGGTTGTTTTCATTTTCAAAGACTCTCAATAATGGTGAAAATAAAAATGCTTGATTACTATAATTACATCCATAGCTTTCCACACATACACATGGAAATGCATAATGTACATCTAGTGATATCAACCAATAATATTATGTGATACGTTATGAGACATCACATGTGTCAGTGCTCTGGATGTTTGCTGCAGACTAGGAAAAAAGTGTTTGGGCACCTCTGTTCCTGTTTGTTGAAGGTCTCCTCCATGTATAAATTCACCTTGATATGATGTGTACAACTTTCACAGATTTGAAAGAAAACCCGTGGCACCTAAACCCAAATCTCTTGTCTTTATATACAGTAATTTTAGCTTCCTTTCAGGAATGTGCCTCATTATTTAGAAGAAACTGAAATTTTATAGTAGGTCTGATATTTTTAATCTATTTCTGTCTTCTAATTACTTACTGAAACTTCCATTGCTGGGTTTAGTAGATCTGATGTAATATTTCAAATAAGGAACGAGTTTGATTTCATGGCAAACATGTAGTGATTTACCTTATTAGGACTACTAATAAAAACAATGAAACCATTAAAAAAACTCATCATAGTCAGTGCATTTGTTTTGGGTGGAGGGGGGGGTTGGTTATGTGATCAACCAAAATGATAATCAGAGCCACACTAGCTCACTATATTTTGTATTTCCAATTATACCAACTTCATGGATGGATGGACAAAAAGTATTTTTGCAAAATGTACCACATCCATGTGGGTTAATAGGAATTAAATGAGTTTAATGCCTTGTCATTCTATTTGTGTCAGACATTATAAATGTGGCTGCACGCTTCCCTGGTAAATAAGGAGATTTATGAGAAGTTTTATTTGGAAGATTCCCTGTGAGAGGCAGGAAGAAGCATGACTCAAGTCCACATTAGGTCATTAATGAAATCTTTATCATAAATTAATTTTCAAAAGCAAAATAATATTTTGCAATATAGTAATGATGCAAACGAATGCACCTTTATATACTGTACATAAAAGCTCCGCAATATTGCGTAAGCACAGTGGCTCTGTCAGTCCGGCTATACCCAAATATGGCTCTGTAAATTTTATCCATGAACAGAGATCTAGGAATAAAAATAATGCTATTAATATTGAATAAATATACTCAACCATGCAAATTCTATTTAGTCATCCTGCCACAGATATTTCCTCATTTTCATCTCAGAACCGCGTCACAATGCATCAAACATTTCATACTAAGAATAAGCAAACAGCTACTGTAGTACTGTGTTTTGTTATTGCTACAGATGTGATCAGGTTGATGTTGCCACACAGTTGTGCACAGCTGACAAAGAAACAGTATTAACAAAAACAAATTGAACATTGAAAACCCTGTTTAAATTACATTATGTGACTATGAAGCACAGCTTCTGCACAGAATCTTTTTTTCCTAAAGCCTGCCCTGTAGATGAATAGGCAATTTAAAAACACAGCAGTGGGTAGAGTTATCTTATTTATCACTGTACCGATTAAGAGGCTGATTAGTTTATAGCTAGTTCAGTGTAGTGGAAAACTGTTGGCAATTTATTTATTTAGTCCAAATGAAAACCAAAACGAAACAGCCACTGATGGCTCTGATTTGAGCTCTCTCTTACATCCCACCTCCCTCTCCCGCTCCGTTTTTCTGTTTCTAAGCTGTCAGGGACAGCAGGGCTCAGAAGATAAGCTCCCTTTCTTCCATCTCTGTTTTAAGAGCGATTGGCTGGGTATTTATGGGTTTTCCCATGATGATGTTTGAGGTATCTGTTCATCAGGGAATAACACCTTGTATGTGAGTGGGTGGTGTATACTGGAGTTCGCACATGTGCGCTCATGCATCTGTGTGAAAATGTGTTTGTTTGCGATATGTGAAGAAATTGGGTACTCATCAATTTCTAATTAGTAGCTAACAACAGTGTAAGCACTATGTGTCTCCGAAGCTGCCTGTCTGTGTGTTACAAATCTCACATCTATAGTGTTGGCAGAGTTATTTAACTCACCTGCCCATCAACGTGTCCGTTTATTTCTTCATTATATGTCAGTCAGAGGTGATGTAATAATGCTGAAGGTATTGTGTGCGAGTGTGGCTTCCCAAGGGTTTCAGTTATTGATAAGACATGAATAAATAAATAGCTGCTGCACAGCGGGGGTGTTGATAGACATCCAGCAAAGACAGCTTTGCACTGGGGAATGTTTGAGGAAATTATTTTTAAAAAAAGTTATTTGACAACTCCACACACAGCAAACATATGAATTTACTCTTTAATACACAAGCATGCAGTCAAACTGGTCATCTTTGTCCTCCCACAAGCATAAAAAAAAACTGTTAAAATAAAAACCACTTATATTTCCTAATATAATATTGTGATTTAAATTGTGATTTCACAATGACAATTTAACAGGAAAATTTTAAACCAATGCATTTCATATGTTTCATTTTCAAATTCTTTACTCACATAATTCATCTGTTTACTACTTTCAGCTATTTGTTATTATGCCTTTTAGGGTTTGTAATGAGATGGCTGGCAGTAAATGTAGTAATAGGCCTCGTCTAACCTCAGTCGGCTTTTTATCTCTAATGTCACAGACCTGTGGTTGCATGCAAAATATCTGTACAATTAAATGATGGCATCCTGCCACACTATTGAGAGTCCAGAAACATTTTAGAAAGGTCATTATTAGGATGAAACATGTTATAACAGCCTTTTAAGACTTCAGCATAAACAAAGCTCGATGAACTTTACAAGTGAAACGAGAATTGAGTGTTGATGTTGTTTATGCATAAGTAAGCTGGTCATATTTTCAATCACCCAGTTAGACACAAGGTTTAAGTTGCACATAAAGTTTGCATATTCTTAAAGTAAACACACAACTCAGTTCATAAAGTACTTTTGACCTCTTGTAGCATTTTGAATGTCATGTGTGACAGGTTGCCTGTAGAAAACATTCTAACTGGAACCAGGGACGTTTTGCCGAAGGCTCACTCCTGAACAAAGATTTGTGGCTTGGCTCCAATGTGGTGGCTAAACAGTATATTTTTCTTACTCACGTAAGATTTGCCAGATTATTTGAAGTCTGTCATTTAAGGGTTGTCAGTGAAGGGCTAAATATAGAACAGAACAATCAACTTTGAACCTTACTGAAAAATGTTTTGACCTTGAGTTCAAGTTAATTTATTTTGCCGACAGCAATTTCTATTAGGCTGATTACTCTAATAAGCCCTAAATCAATTTTCTGTTATTTTTCTACTCTGTGTTTAACCAAGTTAACATTTTTGGCTCGCATTTCCCAAAGAAATAAAAATATACTTTTGAAGTTAGTAACCATTAACCTCTATACATGTGTTAATATTTAAAAAATAAGACAGAAAACCTTGTTAGAAGATTTGTATTATATAGAAAAAAAGCTTGTGCTTGTTCACACTGAGTTAAATTGAGTGGAAGAAACTCTCAAGAACTGAGTTACACCACTATTAATCCAGTTAGAACTTTCCAGATCAGTGACTTTGTTCATTAACAGCCTTCAAAGCCTCAAGTCTATTAGTTACAACATGTCAAAGAGAGTCATTTAAAACTAGCTCTGGAGACATGTTCTAATGAATCAAAATGCTAGGGCTCTAAATGATTTCAAGTTGGCCTGTTGCTTAACAGGCACAAAGGGAAATTGTTCTTACTAGAGTTTAAGAAACACACCTTGTCAGCCATGTTAATCAAGTCCCTGACATGCACACACCGACAACCCCCCCCCCCCCCCCCCAAAAAAAAAAACCCCCACACAAATGCACACACACACACACCTTTAGACTTGTGTGCAGTTGATTAAAAGCAGTGATACACCTGCAATTATTTTATGCAGTAATTTGTGTGCAATCAAACAGAACATCACTTAATGTTCAAATCAATGGAATATTTCATGTTTTAAAAGCAAAATGTTTTTATTTTCCTTTCTCCTCTTTTCTCTTGTGGTAATAAGACATTGGAGGAGTTAGAAGACTTGTTTCCATGACAACGGTGCTTACCAAACATAGTATATATGATACCAGCATCAGGGTGCTTTTGTGAAGGCTTGTGTAATACCCAGTGGTGCTGTCTTCATCCTCCCCCACAAAATTAACTGATTTACAGGCAAACAACGTATCTGACAAATTGACACTACTTTGTTGTCACCCATTTCTTCCACCTACCAATCTCTTCCCAAATATATATATATATATATATATATATATATATATATATATATATATATATATATATATATATATATATATATATTCATTTATTTTTTATTTTTGCTGCTGTATTCAGTATGTTTCTAAATAAATAATTCTTCATATGCAGGATGTAGTTTGTGAACTGTTGAAAAGTCGGAATATTTTAACTTAAATATGATCTAAAACATTGTACCACACAGGTCCTTAAAGTACATTAAAAAAATCAATTGAACAAATTAGACAAGAATATTCCACACTGGGCCAGATTTTCTAACAATTTTCACCTCCTTCTGGTTGGGGAGGAGAGTATTTGAATGAATCACATGATTAACCAAAGCTTGCAATATGCAGTTTACCGCACTATATCGAAAAATAGAATGTCTTGTTTTGCAACAGACATAGTCATGATAGTTGCCTCTGGAAGTGCTCATATATTTCAAATGAGAGGGGGGTAGAGGTTGTCAGAACGAGTTTGTTATTGGCGCGGGTGGATGGCTCAAAGCTGTGCACGTGGTGCTAAAGCTTTGGCTCTGTAGCTCTTCACTGAGTCCTCAAACCCCAAATCTTTACAGTCTAGCCCTACAAATTTGTCTTCCTCAGTAATATCTTGTATATTTTCATGAGAAAGAGAAGAACTTAACTGGACTGGAGGAAAATCTCAGTACAGCACACATACAAGGATTTGTCTTCATTTCCAGGTAGCCAAGTTACTTTTTATAGTATGATTGTTTTAGGCAGTAAATGGGCAGTCGGGAATGGGTAGTAAATAATGTTTGTCATTATAACGTCATTGTAACACAACACAATAATTAAATAACACAATATAATAGTATTAATGTAATAATAATGTAATAATAACCCTCCTCTGGATAGGTTCTGTGCGTAACCTTAATTGAACGCTTTATCCAAAGAATACCTGTCTCAGTCTACATGCCTTCACATAGTTCCCTTCTGACAGAAGAAGAGTAACCCTTTAAATCATATAAAGCCTCCTTCGGCTACAGTACATCTCATTGTTCTGGATTGTCTCGCTATTGACCAAGAGAAACACTTGCATGAAAACCTGTGCTTACACAGTATTATTTTGGTTAGTTGGTTAGCTAATTTGCATTGTTTTTGATAGGATGAAATCATTTGGCTGTCGTAGTTTATGAATTAGTGTATATTAATCAGATTGCTCGAAGAGCTTTCCGCTCCCATTGGTAACTGTGGCAGCTAATTTGTCACACTTAGTAAATTTGGCCTTTGTTCTTTAGTTAGTTAAGAAAAATGATCCAATATTTTATATCTATGAAAAGGAAAAAAAATCTAGGATTAATTGTATAATTGAAGGGGAAATTAGATACAGGTGCTTTCCATTAATGGTTGTGAGTGTGTACCTTGTTTGTTTTTGTTTTTATCAGGAACTACCAAAGTCTGCTTCTCAGAACACATTTGAGGAAGTAAATCACTCCATTAACAAATTAGATTTTTGAGGAAAAGGTTGTTCTTGCTCATCAGACTGGAAAGGGGTATTAAACCATGTTAGAGGGTTTGGAATGCTAGATGAGTCAGACTGTGTATAAATCGAGGACATTTAAGAGCATTGTTTTCTATCTCAGGAAAGGTCAACTAACAAAGTTTCCTACAAAAGCAAAGTGGACAAAAGTTTGGGACGGCACAAAGGAACCCAGGGTAGCTTCTAAGCAACTAAAGGTTTCTTTCACAGTGACTAATGTTTATCACCCCACCATCAAAAGAGCACAATGACAAAGCCACAGTCCTCCAAAAATGAAAAGTGCTGCCCATGTGCAGTTTCCTAAAGAAAGTAAAACCGATTGATGAGACCAAAATAAAACTTGCTGGTTTAAATGAAAAGGGTTTTGTTTAGCCACAAAGATTTATCACCATTCATGGACTAAAGCATGTTGAATTTTACCAGCGAATTCTAAAATAAAATAGACCTCATCTGCAAAAAGCATTAACAGAGAGAAACAAGACAACAGTCCTCAGCACACATGTTGTTCTAAAGTAAAGACAATCCCCTTTGAGCAAGCACTTGTTGACAGGAGGAAGGATGAACTCCTTTCTAACATAAAGAAACCTCTAGCAGAACGAAGCTCGGGGAGGGGCAGCCATCTGCTGCGACCAGTTGGAGGGTAAAGGCAAAGTGAAAAGAAAAAACGAGAACATAGAGAGACAAGGACAAAACACAAACTATGGGAGAGTGAAGGCAAACGTTAATGTAATGCAGTTGTGGCGCACATGGTGAGTGAGGTCAGTGGAGAAGAAATTCTGAGCAGCCAGAGCCAATGGAAAATTTGGTGTCTTTATAGCACTATTTGCCGTGTATTCCCTTAACCATAATTCAGCACCACTGCATAGCCTGCTTAGCATCTGGTACAGTGCAGAACATGGTCATGCATAGATTCCTAAATATCTGCATTAATACTCTTAACAAGGCATAAAATGTGCTTTTCTAGCCCTCGTTTTCATTGCATGTATCTAACTGTAGCAGCATTTAGTCTTCATGTAGCCACTCTTCATCTGTGAGCATCACTTGTGTGGGTGGCCGTGTTTTATCCTTATACCAAACAGGAATTGAATATAGCCGCTTTCATCTGAAGCTGTCATTTGTTTTTGTTTTTGTTTGTTTTTGTTTGTTTGTTTGTTCAGCTTGTGCTTATGCCAAGTGCAATTATGCCATCCACGAGAAGCAGTACATTTCAACAATAAATGACTTAACAATAAATAACTTTGACCTACTTAGTTGTTATTCCCCTTAGAGACATAATAAGCACAAAAAAATGTATGACCATGCACGTTGTGTTCCTAGTATGCAGATGCAGCAAACCCATTTAAGGTGCATTGTTTGCTCATGGCTGAGGACCAGTCGTTTATTTGGCTATGAGTAATGATAACGTAATAATCATTCTTTATGGTCCATGTCACAGCACCCAGTCAGCAATGGTAAAGGCTTGTGAAAAGAGAGTGGGAGGATGAGGAGTCTGTGAATCATCACTTAACACTTCACCACGAATGAGGAGGAAGCAAAAAAAAAAAGAATTCAGAATTATAAAGGGAAACCGTAACTTTTAATCTCAGTACAGCTGCTTTTGCTTCTCAGAGATGGTGGACACATGAGTAAGAGCAGTGTGCAGTATATAATTGGATTACGGTAAATGGTAGTTTTAGTCAGCTTTTTAAGCTTGTTTTAGAAAGATGTTTAACTCAGTATTAATCATTTGAAACTAGTTGGACATCTTTTTTTAGGTTAGCTGATTGAGATTGTTTTTGTTTTAATATAGATTCTCTATTTGCACACAGTATGTGACTGTGATATAATGTGAAGTGTAGTAGTGTTTTATTTTTTGTGTATTTCTAATTTAAAGGAAAACATCAAAAACAGCAATGACAGCCGTGATGTTAAATGGCAGCTAGTCTTTACTCTTTAACCGATTTGTAAAAGATCTTGTTGAGGAGTGTGTGTGTCTGTTCCTGTCTGCATTCTACTATACTTGTGAGAACCAGCAGTCACTTGTGAGGACATACTCACCAGTCCTCACAAGTTTGATGGCCTTTTTGAGGCTCAAAATGTGGTTTTAGTGTCAGGGTTACGATTAGGTTATGGTTAGGTCTAGGGTAAGGGTTAGGGTTAGGCATTCATTTTTAATGGTTATGGTTAGGGTATGGGGCTAGGGCAGGGGTCAGCAACCTTTAACACCCAAAGAGCCATTTGGACTCGGTTTCCACGCAAAAGAAAACACTGGGAGCCGCAAATACTTTTTGACATCTAAAATGAAGATAACACTGTATATATTGTTTTTTACTTTTATGCTCTGTGTGAACTACTAAGGTGTGTTGCTTATGAAATCCATGAAGTGCTACAGAGAAAATGACATTATATTTATGTAATTAACACATTTGAACTATGCAAATATAACAAAAGGAAAGACACCAACATGAACTAAAATGATCCATGTAGCAAACAAAAACTGTTGTGAGCCGCCACCCTTATATCGCCTTTGGATTTTGGAGCCTTAGCCTGGCTTTTAAAAAAATAATTGGAAAAAAGCACTATGCTGCTAAAAATAGAAAAATAGATATTTGCAAAATTCTGCCTAAATATGTATTTTACCTGGTTAATGTGTGTGGCGGGGCGTGATCTGCTGCGCCGCTGCAGGGGAGGCGGACGCACCTGAGCGGCACCCGCAATCACGCCTCAACGTCTGTGTGTTGTTGTGTTGGTATGTGTCGGGCTGTAAGCTGAAAAGCTACAGCCAGCTGTATGCGTACAGCAACTGTTTGTGAAAAGCGTGTTAATTCAAACATCGTCGGGTCTGCCGTGATATGTTTACAATGGGACTTCTGCTCCTGAACCTATGCGCACAGCGTCTGCAAATCGGGGCTGTACAAAGTCACTTTCATTTTTATGCAGGACTGTAAGCTGTCATCTGTGAGGCGTGAGCGGTGTTTGTTTTTAACATAGTTCACGGTTGAGAATAGCTGCTGACATAATGTGGATCCCAAGATCCATAATTGGCCTACCTGGGGTTGAAAGTCTCGATAAATGCACGGCGTTTCGGCGGGTACACCGGCTTCTGCGAGTGTGACGCTTATTTTGAGCGATGAAAAAATAATAGAATATAATTTTATTTTTATATTTCAATATCACAATAATCTTCCAATTTAGAACTACTAGTTAAAAAAAGAACTAACATAAATAAAATACACTTCAGCTAAATACTTTCCCCAAACCACGCGGAGCCGCACTATAAGGACTAAAGAGCCGCATGCGGCTCCGGAGCCCCAGGTTGCCAACCCCTGGGCTAGGGAAACCATCATGTCAATGAAGGTCTTCTCTAAGATAGCTGAACGGGCTTGTGTGTGTGTGTGTGTGTGTGTGTGTGTGTGTGTGTGTGTGAGATAAAAAGTGCTAAAACTGCACAGAATAAAATGCTTTATGAAACTGTGTGAATGGGTAAACATGGTTGTACTGTAGAAACACATTAAGTGCTTAATATGATTGGAAAACGTTATATAGATGCCTGTCTACTCTATATTGATGAAAACTGTTTGCATGACTGATATTGCTGATAATTACTTATCCCTGTATGGCATAACAATTTACAGAAAGTTGACTTTCTTAAGCTTACAAAGGATTAGTATATGCACATATATTTACATAAAGATCTCTCTGTATTGGAGAGGGTCTTCTTTCACACTCCAGCTGTTTATTGCATGATATTCCAGACCAAATTGGTGGATTATTTGCTGCTTGGGTTAATGTTATTTAGTTTGTTAACATCTGCAGTAACTGCTTGTGTGATATGCCCTCACTGCTTGAAATGCTGTGCTCCAGTTCCTCTTCTTCTCCATCTATTCTCTTCGCAGCTTTCATTTGTTCGGGGTGTAGACTAGCCTTTTAGACTTTTTAGTGTGGGGCATTTTAAATTAACACATGTATTTAAGCAGCTTTAAAAGCTATTGTAGCAGCTTGAATCATGTTCATGTTACTTCTGCTACTTTTTATTATAATTAAAATGTTTATTTTTTCTTATTTGAATAAAGTTATAACATCAAAATGCTTCGTGAACAAAGCGTCTCATTATACAATGTTGATAAAATGTGCACGCTTTTTGTTTTCATCTATTTATGATAATGATCAACAACATGAGATTTGATGTCTATGTTCTCTGTGTGTCTGTCTGCAGGAGTGACAACTGTCCTGACCATGACCACACTGAGTATCAGTGCCAGGAACTCTCTCCCGAAAGTGGCCTATGCCACAGCTATGGATTGGTTCATTGCTGTCTGCTATGCCTTTGTCTTCTCAGCCCTCATTGAGTTTGCAACAGTCAACTACTTCACCAAGAGGGGTTACGCTTGGGATGGAAAAAGTGTGGTGCCAGAGAAGGTAATTGACACCTTTTTAAAAATGGTCTTACTTATTTAAAGTGTGCTTTTATTATAATAAAAACATTTTTTAAAGCATTACCACTGGTATCAGTACATAGGAAAACCTTACCATGTTACCGTCCTCTAATGTTTTTTAAAAACCCAAACAAACAAAATATGAACATTAAAATGTTTAGTTTTTTTTTTTTTTTCACCAGCACATCACTTAACTGCTGATGGAACTGCATCAAGCAGGGAACATTTAATTATTGTCAGCGGCTCATCTAATAGAAAATCCAATTTGAGTAACATGACATGAACATTAATAGTTTAGTGTTCAGCTTGTGCTTTTCTGCTCTACTTGTCTCTGTGCTGCAGTTAGCAACAACATACTCTGCAGTCTCTGGGTATTTTTAAAAAGGCCCAATGCTGATTATAAAGATGTTATATTTCTGACATTAAAGCTTTCATTTGGATATATGCCAATGAGAGCAATTAATATTTCCCAATTAAGTACCTATTTAAACCCAGTTTGATTCACCAGGGTTTTGCATGCAACAGTGAATAGTGGCAGTTTGGGAAAGGATACAATAGCAGTGTGCGCAGTATTGCATCTCACAAAAAATGAACTCTTTATCCTTTTGCCTTTCTCCGACAAACAAATCAGCAAAAGAAAAAGAAGGAATCTCTCCTTAAGAAGAACAACACTACGGCCTACCCAGCTGCCACTGCTACAGCCTTCGCCCCCAATATTGCCAGGGACCCTGGATTGGCTACTATCGCTAAAAGCGCCCCACCACCCCCAACTGAGCCTAAGGAGGAGCCAAAGCCCAAGCCTCCAGAGGCCAAGAAGACCTTTAACAGTGTGAGCAAGATAGACAGGATTGCCAGAATAGCCTTCCCTCTGCTCTTTGGAACCTTTAACTTGGTCTACTGGGCGACCTACTTGAATAAGAAGCCCAAATTGCAGGGGGCCAATCCACACTAATCAAGTTTTTCATTCCTTTTAAACTATACCTGTAATTATTTCATTTTCTTATTCCTATAAACAGTGTTTATTTTCAGACAACATGGTGTCCATGCTGGTTTCCAATTCCCAGTTGTTGCATTGCTTCTATGTTGAACAAAATTTTGAAGATTTTGAAAAAACAAAATATAGGAAAAAAAAAAAAACGAAAACAATACAAACTTTTGAAAGAGTGTTGTTCAGGTCTGGGATGATGCTACTAGGAAAATGCTACTTTAAATATATAGCCAAGAGAATGCTATTCTACAACTGCACATAGCCCAAACTTGTTGAGAGGCATGTTTTTGTTGATTTATTTGTTACCTTTTATTTGATTCTACTTCATTTAAACATGGAATCACAGATACAGTGGGCATTTGTGTATATGCATGGACAGGACATCTTATAATTTGTATTTATTTATTCAAAATACAACTCATCATTGACTGTTGGCTTGGTTTATTTGACATCAGCAGCAAAATGCTACAGTCAGTCTCTTTCCAAATATCTTCCATTGTTTGTAGATGTTTTATGAGCCTAATTATACCATTCTCCATAATATGTTAGGATTTCTGCAATAGCAATAAAACATGTCTCAGTGGACACACCATTTATTTAGAGATCAAAAGATACAAAGATTCAATCATGGTTGTGATCAACATTGAAAAAAAATATAGTAAGTTATTTTCACAGCATTGTAAATATCAGGTGTTACAGATGTCAGTATTATGTTTAGGCTTTGCAAAGTGTAACTAAAGGGTAATTGTACACATGGAGAGAAAAAACCTTTTTGGATTAATTTGTTTTTGTTTCCTCTTTATGATACTTTCTACAAAAAAAGAGTATATACTGGTCTAATTCATGCTTAAGTGACTGTTTTTCACCAAGTTAATGTTCCATTCAAAGCTGCTTTTACATTGGATTAAAATATTAAACTGTGTGCTTGTGTACACATTGACGGCAACAACATCAACAACAAAATCAGTGGTAAACTGACATTGGCTAGTTACGAATAAGAATGTAAAAAAAAAAAAATATCACAAATCATGGAGTGCATTAGATTTAGAAATAAAACACTCATTACCTATGTAATTTTGTTTTTGTTTTTTGGAGCTTTTGACTACTTATGGTGGGGCCTCCTTTGTCAGAAACACCATTGGTAGGAAAGTTCTGTTAGCATCAATTGAAAAAAAAAGGGGCAGGGGCACATTGAGAGGGAGAAGTGCCTTTTCCATTTTCAGAGTTGAAGCTGTGAAGGCTGTTACTTTGGCGATTGACGGCACATCTGTATTTTCCATCCCACTGTGTCCCCTGACCATTTTTCCCATATTCAACCCCATCGCCATTCAGTTAAATATTGAGACATAACACTCAGAAAGTACCAGCTACACTGCCTTCAGTATCACATGCCCGTTAGGACTCATTTGTTGCTGCTTGTTGGTGTGCAACAGCGAGAGACAGGGACAGAGACAGAAAGGGACAAAAGCGAAAGGAGACATTTAGGTGAAGTGGCATTGTAAGCTTACTTTAGCCAGCGCTGTGTTTCACACAGAGGAATTGTCTTGTAGTTCTACGATAGTGACAAAGATGAATCTATTTTTGTAGCATGATGTCAATCCCTCTTCCGAGAAAAACCAACAGAAATTAACGCCAGTGTGAAAAGAATGCTTTTGTTTTTGTATTGAAAATTGCTTGCTACCTTCATTTCTTTAAAAACACACACACTCTTTAGGGAAATGCTCCTTCTCTGACGTGGCATGTTAAGGTTTCTGAACAGTCCAATTTAAATTATGTTAATGTAGCAATATTAATTAGCAAGGGCTTTTCTTAGGACCTGAACCTGACACTCAGTCTGGAGTTGATATCCATTGTAGCTTTACACTGACCCCTCTCTACTTGTAGTTTCATCTGTATGCTGTACTTGGAAATTTATTCTATTTAGATTTTGTTAAAGAAAACCGGCATCGCATTGTGTGTCCATGCTGGGTTCTAAAGCCTTTGGCTCGCACTCAAACTGTGTTTGATGAAGAATCAAGAGTGCTGGTGCATTGCGTCATATTACTGATTCAATGTCTTTTGCTGAATATATTTTACAGGGCACTAAACAGGCCAAAGGGCAAATTAGAAATGTGCAGAATTCTCTGTGTGCTTGTGCACTAAGGTGAAAAGATCATGCCACTACCAGAGGGAATCAAAAAGAGATTGGTTGCTGTTGCTATTGTTATTATTTGCATTATCATCATAACCAATATGGAATCTATCCCCTTATAGCAGACATCTTTACAAGCATATGCAAGCAGTCTACTGTTCACAGCCACTTAACCTACAAGCAGAGGATCATGGAACTGCAAAGTTCAGGGTGAAGAGTTGTATAAAGATATTTGAATTCTAAACTATTGTATGTATGTTTAATATCATAAAGAAAATCTATATATATATATACATATGTAAAATACTTAATGCATATAGTATTTGATTCTATCAATGAAGATATTAGCTAAGATGATGATGAATATTGTTTGTATTATCAACCTATTGTTATGCATTTTGCACATTTAGAACAATAACATTACATTTATGTAGTCAGCTTCGTGCTATGCAAGGACAGCTTTCAACCACATCACTGACCTTCTTTCCCTGACCATTGTGCTTCAGATTTACAAGCTATTACTGCAAAAAAAAAGGAAAAAAGCTTAGCTTTTATATCAGCTGTGCACCCATTAGCATTTTTTCTTCTTTTTTTTTCTCCAACCATGGCTATACAGGGTGACATCAAAGAAAACAGTGGATTATCTCTTTTGTTTGCGCTTTGGATTTGTCAGTGGTTGAAGGGAAAATGGCTTTCATTGTTGATTGCACTTTTTCTCCAGAGACATGCAATAAAGTGATTGAACTGGAAAACCAGGAGCAAAACCGTAACCTTGTTAATAACATTTCTGTTAAGTTCTTGAGCTTATTTGTCATTCTAAAAATGGAGGCGGGTGAAAATGTTACTTTACTAAATAGATCATTTTGTTTATCTTTTGCTTTCCAAAGCTCAGTGATATTACAGGAAGCAACAGTGAGTTTTGTTTCAAGTTTGTAAAGCCCCGAGTTCTACTCCAAGCAGAATAAAACAAAGGATCATTTCCAAATCTTTTTGAACGTGGTCTGTCTAGGTAATGCTCCAGAGAGAATGTGATATATGAGGCACAGTGCAATCATGAGCTTCCAACCTTTACCCTTACACTCATAGGCAGAGCATACATGTAAATATCACATCGGTAGGCACATCAGTCATTGATTTCATTGTTCGATGCAGTTCTCAGCAGCACTTGCTGTTCAACATTGAGTCTTTGGTTATTCCTAGATACCTACTGGAGTTTTTCTTGTATTTTTATCAAACAAAATATGTTCTGATTTTCACTGAAATGTAAAAAAAAAATAATTTTCTAAAGCACAAAAGTTGACTAGGGTAGGAGAGATAAGAATGACACTGTATACATATGGACATCAAAGAACAAACACAAAACACACACAAGCTCACAAACCTACATACAGTTCATGCTGGCAGTTCAATGATACTGACAAAAGGTTTTGGTGGATGTAGATGAACTGGTGAATCTTCTGTAAATGTTTTGTTTCTTTTGGTTATGATATGGCCCTGTAAAATCTGATTCTCTGCATTAGTCTTTAAATAAAAAGAAAACAAACTAATGTCACGGCTATACTTCTGTCTCTGTGCTATGTGCTACCTGACCAAGGCTATGATAGATTTTGAAAGTTAGACCTTGTTTTTGAGTGTTTAATTAATCATAAGAAACATTCTCCTGATCATAATTAATAAGATATAGAAATAAATAGACTGTTTATGATAACTGGCATCTGGTATCGGGCATGTGAAGAAATCTGAATGATTCAATTTTTGAGCTAAATGGCATTCAGATGATACCTGTGGGAAAGAAGGGTTACGTTAGCTTTATGTGGACAAGGAGGCAGAGGGATCGAAGGTGGGACCTCACCTAAAGGGATTGGTGCACAGGTGATTTTTGTTTATGTTGGCAGTTTACTGTTTGGACTTCATCTGGATTTCCAAGATCCAAAGAAGACTTGCTCTTAGATGACTAAATGCGGCAGGATATCACAAGCTATGAAGATTTGTTCCAACCATATAAAGTGAGTGTAACTCTCCCACGGGCAGAAGAACTCATAACACACCTCATTTATTCAATTAGTTGCACCACAGACAGGATCGGTCAGGAGACCTCGGACAGCTGAGCTGTTACGCACAGAGTCACGGTTTTCAGCTTAAATCATTTGTTACGCAGCAGCTGTCTTCCGAGTCTCAGCCCCGATCACAGCTCTTAGGACATTTTAAGCCTGATCCATTTTGCTAATATCAAAAATACATATTTTTTGCAGTAGTTTCAGCAGTTTATATTAGAAAAAATGGCGATAGATAGATAGATAGATAGATTTTGAGGCCTTTTATTGTGTTTATTGCTAACTAGCAAGTGTTAGCATACAAACAAAACCATTGCTTTTGATATGATATGATAAAAATGATAAAAACATGATAAAAAAGATCTTTCTCAAAATAAGCATCCTGTCACTGTAACCTGTTTTCATTCCAAGAGTGTCTAATAACTCGTGTACATAAAGCTGCAGGCACCACCTGTGCATGTGAAGTAATATTATTTGCTTGTGACTATCTGGCAAGAACAGCTATGTTCTTCAGCATGTTTTCTCCTGAATATTCCCTCTGCTCTCGCTGCCTCTGCTCACAAGCCTCCACCTCATCCTCGTCTTCTCCCACCGTGCCATGAGACTTCAGGTGCAGGGGAACGTGCGCTTCTTCCTTAAAAGCATGTGAGCTGCCAAGTCCTGAGGCTGTTATGTAATAAAGCTGCTTCTCCCTGGCAAGAGAGCAGAAAGAAGAACAATTTTTCCCTCTCTCTGTGTCTCTCTGCATAGTTCTCATCTTCTTCCCGCTCTCTGTTTGTGTCACCTTCCACTCATAAGCACAGATTAAAAATGGGGTTGTTAGGCGAGGAAATGATGGACATTTGGACATGTTCCATTCAGCCTTAGGCACTGGATGAATTGTGCTTAAAGTTTAAGCATCCACTGCACATGCAGTGTTTTTACTTAATCACGGTTTAAGGCACGTATTGGGATTTAATAAAAGCATTTTCTGCACGGTAATTGTCACAAGTACAAAGCCAATGCATCCTTCTTTGTCTGCTAGTTTCCCTAGAAACTTCATTTGGAGGTGCATTTAACAGTCTGTCCATTAATTGTTTGTAGTGTTGCCTGAAAAAAAGGCAAATGAGGAAAGTGATTATTAACTTTCTTAAATCAAAACAATCAATCTCAGACATCATCATTGCTAAATACCCTTAAAGGGCACATATCATGTTGCTGTTAAGAAACCAGCTTCCATTTTTGGTAATATAAGTGGAACTTGATAAATGTCTCAGGCAATCATTTAGAATGGCCCTCAGTGGACACCATCTATTGTGACTGCAGAAAAACAAAACTGAATAAATCAGAACAGTCAAGTTGCAAACTCTCAGAGTCACATTTTAAGCATACAAGTAGTGGAGTTATACATAAAGTAAATGGATTTTGTCATTCGCCAACAATGACATTATCAGCCTCAACAATGTATTGTGTTACCACAAGAAAACAATGAGATTAACACTGTGCCTGGAGTATATGATTATAAATTTAAGGCCTTTCTAAACTAAATCTCTATTTCTCATTGAAGTTAACATCCTCCACATTGGGATGATGAAGACTTTGGTTCACGGAGAAGAAAAGGAGGAATCTTTCTCACACATCCAAGTTGTGTCACGTCCAATTCTTCAGGGCCTAAATTCTTAAGCAATGGCCATATCAGGGACCCACATCTCCTGAGATTTCTATTAGCTCTCTCTCTCTCTCTCTCTCTGCTTGCTCGTGTTTGCTTCAGCTTCTCACTCTCTTGAATTGCCTCCTGTCTCTCTTTCCCCAATTACCCTTTGGAAGACTCCATAGATTGCTTGGCCAGGTATCAGGATCTGAGATTTGTTTTTCTCCTTCAACTGAAATGAATAAATGAATACATAAACAGAAAAGAAATGCAATTGGGGGAAAAAGATAATTACTTCACATTCTGCACCTCCTGAAAGTAAATGCCTCTGTCATAGAGGTTTAGGGCGAGGACGTTACTGTTTTGGGGTTGTTTTTGTTTGTTTGGTGTTTTTGATAATTCGTACATGACGGAAAGTGATTGTCATACAGAATTTTATTTTGTTTCTATATAGGTCTTAATGAATAAGTATTTGGCTGACCTTTTCATTGCTATGGTTTGGAAGGTTGCCTGCCGGTTCGAGCCCCGGCTTGGACAGTCTCGGTCGTTGTGTCCTTGGGCAAGACACTTCACCTGTTGCCTTTTGGTGGTGGTCAGAGGGCCCGGTGGCGCCAGTGTCCGGCAGCCTCGCCTCTGTCAGTGCGCCCCGGGGTGGCTGTGGCTACAATGTAGCTTGCCATCACCAGTGTGTGAATGTGTGTGTGGATGACTGGATGTGTAAAGCGCTTTAGGGACTAGTAAAGCGCTATACAAATACAGGTCATTTACCATATGGTTTCTTGTGTGAGTTTCATTAATTGCAAAAGGTTCTTCAGGAATTTTTTTTTTTTTTTTTTTTTTTATAATTCCCACTAGACTCCCCCGGAATAACATCACCGCCCGGTAAAGACTTTTCCAACATCCTTGACTCAATCAGTCAATTATACACTCAATTATAGGGTTAACTGAAAAATTTTGATTTCCCACTTTTTATTTGCAATACCCACTCTTTCTCTCATTGTTTGTCATTTTAATCGAACCACTAGCGGCGGCAGTTAGAAAGGCTATAGTGATTAAGGGCGTAAAATGTAAGAATATAGAACATAACATCAATCTTTATGCAGAAGATGTGTTACTTTTTCTCCAACATTCACCAACTACTCTCTCTGAACTAATTACATTGGTAAACTATTTCACAAGAGTTTCAGATTATTTGATAAACTGGTTATAATCAACAGTTCTTACGATCAATCTCTAGATTCTGAATTTTATCTCCAAATTCCTTTGGAAATATAAAACCCTGGTATAAGCTTAAAAAAGCTACAGAGGACCAAGGATAGAGGAAGACTAGATCTGCCTAACTTTTACCATTACTTCAGAGCCAACAGGCTAAAATACATCTCGAGATAGTTAAAACCTCTTACATGAGCCCTGGGTAGACGTAGACTATATATTGAGATTTCGGACCTACTATTCATTAGCTCAAACATCAGATGACATATATGCTTTAAAAGCACTAATATAAGCTCATCTCTGACAGCATGGTGGATGTTTCTAAAAATGACCAAGTCTTCACTAATCCCATGCAAATGTACGCCCATCTGGAACAACCCTGACATCTTACAAAAGTGTGGTTCGGTGCAATTCCTTAATCTCCAAACCCCCAAATTACTGTCTAAAGTATACTGGACGCTCTCTCGATCCCTCCTCTCTTCTCTATTTTTCTCTCCCTATCTTTCTGTTGCTAACTTTTTCTTTTTCTTTTTTTTCTTTTCCATCCCCCATTGTGGCCAATTATGGTTGTCATAATCCAAAATAAAGAATTCTAACAAAGTTCCACAAAATATGACTAGCAAATGGACAGTGAATGCTGCTTGATAATGTGCTTTATGTTCATAGATTCTTTATACTGCAAACACCAGTTTCCACACACCCTTTATTCCCATAAATGGGTGAGTATGTCTAAACCTTTGACTCTTGCTCTAAGTGGTATCAGCAAACCAAAGATTTGGTTTTATAATCAGACATGATTATTATCTCTTAATGGGATAGTGTAAAACCCCTTTCACATCACACACTATGGATTGATTGAGTTAAGAATATTATATTTTGGATAAAAAGTGCGTGAACCTCCCTTTTTGCCTAGAAATTGCAATTTTGTGTATTTTGTTTTTAAAAAAATATTTGAAAGTTGCCCACCAAGGCTTCGGCATGGATTTCAGAAAAACAGCTGTGTTAAATGTGGAAAGACCTGTGAGAGCACTGAGTAGACTTTGCAATGAGGAACAGCCTGGTGAGCATGGTAAACAAGACAGCAACAACATGGCTAATGAAGCACTACTACTGAGTGCATCGTTACTTCTGCGAGTGTTCATGCTTTAACTGTCTGCCACACCACACCACACTCAAATGATGACCCTTACAAGAGCCATGCATTTGTCATGAGCTGCCAATATTCTACCAGGCATGATCAAGCAGTGCACCATAAAAGTGCAAAAATTAGGATAATTTTGGTACCTCAGCCACTTTTTGCGGGTTTCTTTTGACCCATTTGCAACAGCTGGATGAATGTGTTTACACTAGTCTAAGTGCACTTTGCCAACTTCTGAAGCTGTGCAGAGAGCAGCAGATGACCCTATACATTCCTTTCATCTTCCTCATTAAGTCATATGATTTTCATGATTTATTAATTCAGCGCAATTAGCTGTCAGCTCCTCGTGGCCCTTCACTGTCAGCAGAGGCTTCAAACAAGAATGTGTGCTTGCTCAAACACTCTTCACTCTGCCCTAAGGCAACTCTTTGGCACTGCAACAGAGTGGCTCTACCTGACTGAGAGCAGGCTTTTCAATCACCCAAACTGCCCATCACAGATTCAGGACGAGCACATGTGGCATGGAGTCCCTACTGTTAGCAGCTGCAACACATCCAGCCAAAACCTCTGGTCACTAAACTACTTCTTGATGGCCTCCAATCACTTTGGGCTGACCATCAGCAAAAAGAGGGTTGGTCTTGCCTTCCTAGCATATTCACTGGGAAGGCAGTGAATATGCTCTCAGGCTGAGCTGTCATAAATAAAGAGCCAGCATCATGGTGGAGAGCCATTGGTCACCTCAAAATGTGCTACAAAGATGTCTGTATGTGTTCAACATCAACTTGAAGTCATTGCCACTGTTTGCACAATGTGGAATAGTACTCTGACTGACAACCTAAAGACTAAGAAAGAAATTGATGAAGGCATCAGCAGAAAATCAGGTGCAGAAATAAGTTAACTTCATTTGGAATGGGCACCATATACAAATGTATCCTTGCTGGACTGGGTTCTATAGTCCCAAAACAATTGTTTTGGACAACTAGAATAAATCATCCATAGTCAAGCTTGATCAATAGAGGCCTTCTTATTTCCCTGAGGAAATGTAAAATGTATGACATAAGCATAATACATGTATGAAATACTTTTTTAACTTTCAGAACTACGGACTGTGCCTGTGATATTCAACCTCAAATTAAGCACAAGAACTGTGCTTTTTCATTTTAGCCTCTGTAGACGGTAGCACTGTTTTCAGATGAATACCATTGATCTGTATGGGATTTCCATAAAATTCTGAAAACACAAAACAACCCCACAGACAAGTTTTAGGATCATATTTCAGTATTATAAAATAAGCTCCTGTTGGGAGACGTTAACATTTACAGTTATAATGTTGCCCAAAAAACAACTGCCCTTGACCATACCTACTTGTGGAAGTGGCGCAATGCAGACTTTAGCCTACAAGCTGTTCTTTTGAAAAGTGAATAATGTTAGTCATGTAAGATTTGCACAGCCACCTTTTTGAATGAGCTTTTAAGTCTTGGTTGAATGCTGCAGTACACTGGGCATCAGATAATGATCATGGAAGCAGCTGAAGGCAAGACTTGTCAGCCCAGAAAACAGACTGGTTGATGGTAGGGATAAGAATGGGACTATTCTTTAGGCAATTATTATGTCATCATCTTACTGTCATTTTTTTTCCAACTTGCATCACAGCACAAAGGCCTTTGTCCTTTATCTCATTCACATTTAAATGTACTTTGATAAACTAGATACGAAGCTATCGTGGATTCTGTGTATGTTTATTTTCCCTCTTATCGTGTTCCTTATTGTTTTGAAGGATTTTTGCTTGTTCCTCTGCAGAAGAAGTCAATTTTTGCCAAGACTGAAATGAGGTACGGTGGGCAGACAGCACAAGTAACTGAAATAAGAGGAGGAGCGGTGTAGCATGGGAGAAGGAGAGGTTGCAGAAGGGCATTTAAAAAGATAGATTAAAAGGAAGAGATGATCAACAAGAGTAAGTGAGGGTCAAGAGACAGAGTAAGTCAGAGAAAAATATAGGATATGAGAGAAAGGGGGAAAAAATAGATGGAAGACAAATGAAAAAAACAAGAGTAATTACTGAGAAAAATCGAAGTGGAAAAAGTTGGGAATTTGTGGAAGGGACTACAGTGATATGGAAGAAGGCAACAGACAGAAAAAGATGTGCATAAAAGAGGGAAAAAATGACATTGAGCTGATAGAAGGGCACATAAGAACTTGGAGCTTCTGCAGGAATAGGAACAGACACAGCAGGGATGCCGTATATAGAAAGTATGCAGAATATAAAACCACTTGAACAGTATTGAATATAAAACTATAGGGAAATATAAATCTGAATAAAAAATGGGATTTTCTTGTATAAAGTATTGTATAATTCTAGCCAGTGGCTACAATGATATTAAGCCTGTCTCCCGAAAACTTTACCTCTTTATTCTTTGATTTCTTTATTGACTTGTCTCAGCTTTAATTCTTGTAAATCTGCTGGGGTGGAGACATGCTTTTTCCTAATCATAAATAACACCTTTTGTGCCAAACCTAAATACGTTTACTAGTCTTTAAAATGTCAAAAAACACTTTCCTTTTTCTGTCGTATATACATTCAATTTATCTGCAGTGTTGCCTTATATAACGGCAGTTATGTAATATAATTAAAAGTTGCTGTTTTACCATCATTCGATTACATTTATGGGCTTTTCACTTGCCAGCCAAGCATCCTAAATCAAGAGAGGTCTTAAGCTTGTTGCAATTCATGGTTATATTTAATTCCAGACAACAGAAGACTAATTTATTTGGCTTACATCATCAAATGCATCCTATTCTATTAAATTGCTAGTGAGGGCTTTCATGTGGAATTATTTCCCGACTACTTCTGGAAATGCTATTTCAAACTCACCCGTTCATAAGAGTCACAGACATGCAGAGGCACATAGAGCGCCCTTGTTTGTTTTTTTGTTTGTTTATTTTTAACCCAGTTAAACCGTATTTAGTTTTGTTTTTATGAAAAGACATTTTTCGCAGCAAGTAATGAGAAACACTCACGACAGGTTATGTGTAGACATTCTACTTGCTATTCTCTTCTGAGTTTGTACAGCAAGAAGGTGATACTTCAGTATTCAGTCACCATATCAGCAGGATATAATCCATTGTTTATAGCAATACAACTGGATTTATGTGGAGCAAATTCAGCCTGTTTGCGGTTATTAAATTCTTTTCTTCCAAACAATGGCTCTGGCTTCAGTTTTGCTGCCGTAAGCTAGTAGGGTACACAGTCGATGAACACTGCCTAATTCTTGAAGGTCATAGCATAAATATCCTTGGATCCAGTGTGGACAATATGGGCAATTTGGAAGTACTTTTGCTTGGAAATTACTTTCTTTACAGGGTTTTATCAGAATGTATATGCTGCCAGCTGTCATAATGTAAAGCTGTAATAATGTAACCTCTATTTGGCAATATAGACACAATGCAGCTAAAGCACCACACCCAGAAGGCTTGTTGAGCACTGGCTGTATGCACACTTGCTCAAAGGTACGTATAAAGCTGACTAATCATCCATCCATCCATCCATGCATCCATCCATTCATTACTTAACTGTTTATCCAGGCCTGCGAGGGGCTACGACTTACCCAGCTTTCATGTGGAAAGAGGAAAGGTGCACCCTGGCTAGGCTGTCAGTCTATCACAGTGCACAGAGAGACAGACACCTATTAATACTCCCATTCACACTGCCAACAAACTCAACCTATAAATATTTAGCTTCACCTTGGTCAGTTTAAAGGTATGATATTTCTCTGTTTGAGACTGGTAAAGATGTGCTTCATGTGCATATGCTAGTGTTCATATCCATGTGTTTGTGTGTGTCCAGCCTAAAGCTGTGCTGATATCTTCTTTACTCCTATAAATCACAGAGCAAACCCATATTTATGGTCAGCAGTATCACCTTGTTTCAGTTCTTCTTTGTCTTGTACCCTGTTCAGCTTGACCACTTCTTCACCCTTTGGGGATTCTGAAGGAATCACTTGTATCCCTTCTTCTCTTGCCATGTTCTTTTAACCTCCCTTTCCCTTGTCATTTATTTCTGTCTCCTCCTATCCTTCCCAATTTTCCCACTATCCAAGCCTTCTGGATGTTCTTTGTCAAAAGCAGCTGTTACCATGTTTATCTCTGAGAAACTCTGTAGTTCACAAGGCAGTGACTCTGACTTTCCTTCGACCAAACATTGCAGTTGAATCACAGCATTGTACAATGACATGCTATGTTTGAAAGAAAACTAGCAACTTAAATGTTCTTTTTTTTCTTCTCATCACAGTTTCTTCTTATAAATATTTTTTGTGCACTATGAAAGTTATTAGCCTTCCTTTCCACTGCAAAATGGACTTCTTGAAATGCATAATACAGATGTAACATTAAATATATTGGAGTAGAAGTAAAACATTTAACTTCCTCTGCAGGGCAGTAGTTTGCTAGCCTTCTATTAGCCTTTCAGCCTTTAAACATAAATTAATAAAGAACCTAAAGGATGACGAACCTACAAGCTAATGTGTTACCAAGGAAGCGCATTGTGAGATACTTTATAGTTAAGCTATATCATGCAGTGGTGAAGGAAAAAAGTGAAAATACTTGAAAAAGACAAATTGCACCTCTTCCATTTCACTTGTAAGATTTTCTTGTGTGTTATAGGCAACACATACTGCTGTTTGTGTAACTATAAATCACGATTTGATTGACAGCACAGAGTGAATCGACATATAACTCACATAACCTCCTAATGGAATTCTAAAGCATCCATCAGCAGTTACCAGGTTGGTCTGATTGGTAGATGATGTATAATCTTTCATGTGTCTCTGTAAAGTAATGGCCACATTTAGGGTGTACAGTAAGCTGCACTGACACTCTCTTACCAAACAAAAATATCGTCTGATTGAACTGGGCAGCACTTGACACAACTTAACATGAGATTCGATAGGGTACGAATGTAACACCACCTATTTTGGTTAAATCCTTCTCTCCAAACAATTAACACAAGGTCATCTTATATTTCAATAAAATCAGGGATTACTGTTTGTATGGCATTTTTCAGCATCCCTTGTTTTCATTTTATAATAGTGCTCATATGGTTATAATGTAAATCTAACTTGAATCTGTGGAGTCCAGTGCAGTCCAAGACCAATATTTTAGTACTAAATGTTCAGTACATTCAGTGCAGTATTATTATTAATCTCTGGCTCTCTTCCACAGCACGTGTTTGTCCTGTCTCCCTTCCCTCACCCCTAACTGGTTGTGGCAGATGGATGCCCCTCCCTGAGCCGGATTCTTCCTGTTAAAAGGGAGTTTTCCTTCCCACTGTCACCTTGTTCATAGGGGGTCGTACAGTTGTTAGCGTTTTCTCTATTTTCTCTGTATTATTTTGGGGTTTATGTTACAATATAAAGCGCCTTGAGGCAACTGTTATTGTTATTTGGCATTTTATAAATAAAACTGAATAGAATTGAATGAACCGAAATAGTATTTGGTCTGTCTATTAAAGCCATGAAAATGAAATAAACCAATCTAATAGTGTGCACTGTAAATGAAATAATTTACCATATTCAATTCATCACAATGGGAAAGATAGCAGACTTAAGATATAAGCAATATGGCGCTATGTCATTACTGCATCTAATTTCTTTTTTAAACCACCACAGAGAAAACCTCAAGATTAATCAATCCAGATGTAATACTGTTGTTTTGGAGCAACAATTCCATATTACATGAGTGCGTTCATGCAATATGGAATAACATAAAAAAAAACCTTGCAGGCTGCACTTCATGTGGGCATGCTGTCCAGACTTGTGGTCAGTCTTCCACATATTTTATAATCTTTAATGAATCGTTTTTGAAGTCATTCATTTGAGGGTGTGTGCGTGCGTGCGTGCGTGTGTGCGTTTGTATCACAGAGATGCTGCTAATGATGTTGTACTTCATTGTGTTCATTTGATCCCACCCACCAAGTAGATAAATAGATACATACACACATACATATACAATATCGGGCTATGAAAACGAAGGAAAAGTTCAGTCGATAAGACAGCGAGAGAAGCTGTGAGATATGCAGAAACAGAGAGACAGCCCCTTCATTATTCATCTGCTCATTTCACTGCAGTAGATCCAGCAGGGGGAGGTGTTGCGATATATGGTTGGTTTTCTGCCTGTCTGTTGAAAGAAGCCAGTCAACTATATAATCTCATTCACACTTACAAACAAATGTGAACAACTTTTTCTTCACACCTGAGAAGCATTCCTCAAACAAAGGAATATAAAGCCTGCATGACATCCCTAATAGAGTAATCTGATACTGAATAGAGAGCTTATGTGTCTGTTCTGTCTCTCTATAGGCCAGAAAAATATATCACTCTGTCTTCTTTCTTTAGTGTGCAAATCTGACTCACTTGGCTGGAGGAAAGGCAAATGTGGAGCAGAATGGCAAAAAGACCTGTTCAAAACCATGAAATGTCTCCCCTCACCCGGGAGGTTCTGACATTTTGCCCGAATGAAAGCAGGAAGTGAGGGACACAGATGTCAGGATGAAACAAAACAAAGACAGAACTGCATGTCTTTATCAAACAGAGTGTGATTGTTGTGTCAAATGGGCAACCACTATCACAGAAAAAAAAAAGAATTATCCAAGGTACTGATAAAATATTTTTAGGCCTTTTCTATTTATTGTGATTCAGCTATGCATGAAATATCACACATACAAATACAGCCGTTTAATGAAATTACTACAAGCTAACTGACCCACTGACCCTGAAGTTTCCTTTTGTGCCCTCTTGGGATTTGTAGCTTGAATCACTTGCCTGATTTGGCTGGATATGAACCAGCTTGGGATGAAATACGACACGAATTAAAAAGCAGAAAATATGTGGTTCATGTATAAAACACATTTGTATCTGTATCTTTGGAATTCCTAAATAAGATAAAACAAGTCAATGTCTCATTAATTTCTCATCATTTTTCTTGAGTTAAAAGAAAGCCACTTGCAAGTTTACAGTTAAATTAATTAACAAATTAGTAAATGATTATTCATTTTCCAGCTATTACAAATTGTTGTTCTACCCTTTCTAAAATTTCAAAGCAGACATGCTGTTGCTACAGTAAATGAAATTAGTTTAGAAGTTATGATTTGTTTCATTTGGAGTAAAGGTGACATTTTAGTTCCCTGTTTATTTTTTTTCCCTTTTACATCTGTTGAGGCTATTATATAACATAAGAATTCGTTCACACACACCTACACAAACAAATACATAGTCTGTTATGAAGATTATGATGTGATACACAAAAAAATAACTTTTGCCATTACATCAAAATCACAACAATAATGGATTGATATAGCGCTTTTCACACCCAAATCGCTTTACAATTCCACTACTCATTCACTCTCGCATTCACACACTGGTGGAGGCAAGGTACAGTTGTAGCCACAGCTGCCCTGGGGCAGACTGACAGAAGCAAGGCTGCCATATCGCGCCATTGGCCCCTCTGGCCAGTAGACGGTAGGGTAAAGTGTCTTGCCCAAGGACACAACGACCAAGACAGAGAGCCCGGGGCTCGAACCGGCGACCTTCCGGTTACAGATCCGCTTCCCAACCCCCTGAGCCACGGTCGCCCCGACAACAAACAAGAAGCAGCTCATTTCTCACGGGTGGGCATTTTGAAGGCTGATATGAAGTCTCATTTCTTTACTAAATTATTAACACATAGCCAAGGCTCTTGCAGGCCATAGTGTGTCTTGGGTAACAGCTATTATTCATTTTGTGGCTGGCCACATGAATTATATTTTTAGCACTTAATAAATTATTGTTGCATTCCAAAACATTCGGCACTATCAAGCCTCACTCTCTCTCTCTCTCTCTCCATCTTTGCTGCTTTGCAGTTCCAAATCAGATTTCAAAGTGAATCCTAAAATTCTGCTTTTAAGTGTAATTTGTTTATTTACTTTTTTAATATGATGGTAAACACATGTATAAACCTATTTTTAATATTTTCAACCAGTCAACAACTTTCATTAGATTTCTTTTGTTCTTGCTTGCTTAACCCTTTCATGCGTAGTGGTCACCACAGTGGACAGCTATTCAAAGGCTGTTTTCTTGTATTTGTGTCAGTGTTGATGGTATACTTGCACATAAACCACTACATTGGACAATCAATTTATCAATTTAAAGGAAAGCCAGTGACCTTAAATTCTTATGGTGTTACTGTGTCCGGCTTTAAAAAAAATAAAAAATAAAAAATAAAAAACAATACCAGATGTTCTTCTTATACTCTGTATGCAGTCAATAGATCCACAAATACAGCAGCTTTATACAGGTAATTTTTTTTATCTTTATACTTATTCCTCATTCTACAATTATATCATATGTTAGAGCCCGCATGAATTTCATTCATTATGTTTACTTCATGTAAGATTCTTTGACAAATTCACCTTCAGCATGAATGCAGTGACATTTCCAAAGGTGAAGGTTTTTTGTGTTTTTTCCTGTTAAAATAGTATTGCTTCGGTAGATTACTCCAGTCACCAGCAGTTTCCATGGAAGGTGGTAACAAGTCTGCAAATACTTGGTAACTACTTGCACTAGTGAAATTATTAATATCACAAGATTAAATGACAAGACATTCATGTTCATTACTAAGACTAAAAGTAAAAGCATTAAAAAGGTCATACAGATATGTTACACAAGACAGTTTATAAGGTGTGTTGAAAAAAATATATAATGACCTTATTAAAGACGATCTTTAAGTGTTTAAAATGGTCCCTATTTGTTTCACTTTTTATTTAACCTTTATTTGACTAGGAAACTATCACTCTTAAGACCTTCTGCAAGGTTGTTCTGGTCAAGATAACAATAGTTGCAATCAACAAAGGTCTAATGCCTGAAGAAAGGGTAATAATAATGAGGCAGGGCATTTACAGCCTGAAGTAACTGCATTCAAGTCACTTAGAATCACCTATCCTTCATTTAGCGACACCAGTTCTTAAGCCATGTTATCATAGAAAATGTCAGCAAAATAAATAAACCACCACAAAAAGGAAAGGAAGGGAGTGCAAGAAGCAAATGAAGAATATATTTTGTGGTATAAAAGTATGGTTTAAGTTTTAAAATGAAAAAAAAATTTAACCAAAATATGTTCTTTACTTCAGCGTAATATATCTGTCAGGTTTGGATCCACACGTTATCTGATAGTGTGGCTGACAAACTTGGGTAATTTTAAGTTTCTGTGTAATGAAGATTTATTTAATTGAGTGCAGCAAATATAATCACATTTAATGCAAATTCTATGACACCTTAAATTAATCAAAACTTTTTTTACTCTTAAAAGTAATTATAAAAGTTGGAATATGGAATTGCTCACCTTACTTCAAAGCAGTTAAGTGTATTATGTCATGGCCACCCATCCTATCTCTTTAAGTGGATTTTTCCAGTCTGTCAAACAGGAAAATTTGCTCTCAGATTCCAATATTGTTGAACCAGGTGAGCAAAGAAACAACTGCTAAAGGGCACTTTGTTCATATCTCTGAGACACCAGCTGTGCTCTGAAAAACTGTGGTATTTTGACACTCTGGCAATAAAAATGGATTACCATGGCAGTCCAGACTTGTCATTTTGTTACAATTGAACTTTTTGGATTGTCAGCTTTGCTACCTTGAACTTGGTTGCCTATTGTCACTACCTCCCCAACTAAAAGCAATTCAGTCTAAAAATCATTTTATGGAATTGTTAAATAATCAAAATTATCTTCACAAAAAAAACCCAACAAATTCGGTTACATGAATAAAAGCAAAAGGAAACTGAAACTGAAGAAGATATTTAAATGTATTCTCTTCTGAAGGTACAGTATTTTGTGCACTGAATCTCAAGTGCACTGTAGGTTAAGATCTGATTGACACAGCATCAGATATATCATTGGCAGGGCAAAGTAAGACCACTGTTATCTCATATACCCCACTGACACTTCCTTGCTGTCGTGTAGTCATCCAATGATTTTTAGATTCAACCTTACTGCCAGATGGAAGCAACAAGGGAGGCATGGGTGAAGTAGGGGACAGCAAGACAGAGGAAGGGATGAGCATGAGCAATTATGTAGGGAATGTTAGAGACAACACAAAAGAAGAGGGAGGGTGAAAAATCCAATAGGCCTTTTGAATGCTCTCCAGAAAATGCATTAAGGAGTTACTTCGATAAATCTATTATGCCTCACAGGATGTGGCTGCTTTTTTGCTCTAAATCAAATCATGCATCCAGGTAATAGTTCTCATATTAGAAAAACGACCTCCGTCTTCTATGTCTTGAATGCTGGCTCACCCTGTTCCATCTGTCTGAGATAGGGGATGGTTAAAGTGAAAGGCGAGGGATGAAGTATTGATGAGATGATGATGTTTATAATGTTGATAATGTAATACACTCCATGAGGAGGGTTCTAGCATTGTGTTTCTGAGATGAAGTGAGTTGTAATAAAGCCAAAACAACAAGGACAGCAGCATAATTGGCAACAGCGATGATGATGACGTGATTACCTTGATTTACAATTGCAAAATTTACTGATTGTGCTTCTGTGTTTCTGCACTGCACTTCCACACTTTTATGTAGGCCATTCAATACAGTGCCAATAATCTACTGAGTATCACTACTGGTGTCTAGAAAGGAGACGAATTTGCCATTGGACCGTGATAATGTAATACTAAATCTTCTATAAGTTACGATTTACATTTTATTAAAGTTAATACAGCTTAATTTATAGTTTTGAAAGAAATATAGTACATAACACAATGCAACATAATTTACACCATACTGCAGGCAGGCCACATTAGTTCTCATTCGTTCTGCTACAAGTAAGAAAAATGACTGTGCCATAGCAAATGAATTACTCAAACCTTCAATGTGTGAAGCCCAAATTGACCTTTACATGGAGCCTATCAAAGGGGAGCACTGCATAATTGAAAATCCTTAAAAAATAAATGGACACCGAATCTCATCAACTTCAATGTAGAACATCAACAGCAGTGAACTCATAAAGTGTCTCTACATTTTGATTTGTGTTCAGGTATTCAGTTTGATCAAGTTTCATTCCTCGCCCACAAATTAACATTTCAGTTACTCCTGCCACACTAGACTAGCTGCACAAAAGCAACTAAGCAGATAAGGTGAAATAAATCTAAAAGTCTACACGTCAATCACATCTAGATGATTTGATTTTACATCCACTGTGGTGGTTTACAAGGCAAAATGACCAAAATGTGACATTGTCTAAAAATGTATGGACCAAGCTATACATGTATTTAGCCTCTTTGTCAGGATATCATTATAAAATTATATGTACTACTTTTAGTACTGTAAATTCTTACATCAAGATGTTTCGTACTACAATTATAAACACTCACTTTGCTAAAAGATTGGACCACCTTTTGCCTTCAGAACTTCTTTAATTTTTCAACAAGTGTTTAACATGATCTCAATCTGGTTTTCTACTGGACTGAGCTCTAGAGGCAAGGGACATAATTGGCATATTCAAGATATTAGTGTGAGATGATCTGATATTGTCTGAGTAGGCTACATCTTTTCAATTTTCGATTGTCCAATTTTGGTGAACCTGTGTGAACTGTAGCTTCAGTTGCTCCATGTGTGATCTTCTAATGTTGTAGACCATCTGCTTTAAGGTTTGATATGTTGTGCATTTAAAGGTTCTCTACTGTATACCGTGGTTGTAACAAGTGGTTATTTGGGCTACTATTGCCTTCCTGTCAGCTCAAAGCAGTCTGACCATTCTTCTCTGATCTCTGGCATCAACAACAATAAGGCTTTTTTGCCCGGTAACTCACTTCTCTTTCTTCTCTTTCTCTTTTCAGACCATTCTCTGTGTGGAAAAATCTCAGCAGATCTGCAGTTTCTAAAATACTCAGACCAGCCCTTCTGGCACCAACAACCATGCCATGTTCAAAGTCATTTAAATCACCTTTCTTCCACATTCTGATGCTGGGATTGAACTTTTGCAGGATGTTGAGTTACTGCCATGCAACAGGGATATTAGATATTTTTGTTACCCAGCAAAGCGAGTGTACAGCTAAAATATAACTTCATCTTTCTCACTGTCTTCTATATCTCTCCTCTGAATTAGCCTAAACCATGAACACTGTGGTGTCTTTGACAAACTTTGCAAGCACTCGTGGATTAAATCAAATATTGTTTAAGTGTACACTGTGTCTCTATGACCTTGGTTCTTTAAACCCATCTCTGCAAATATTCAAAAATGTGAAAGGCTCACAAAAGAAAGTGAAGACTTTTGATGCCATCACAGAATACCTCCTGGAGCTGTTCCATTTGCTTGCTCAATAATGTGACAGCTCTCAGTGGGACTTTCTTGGGAAACTGGTAATTCTTTGGGTTTCGATCGCTCAACATTTTTATCACAGAAACAAATTTGGGTATAAAACACTGTTTGTTTGTTTTCTCTACAGAGACTACAAAGTCAGTCCCCCAATCTCAGATATGAGGAACTATAACCGTGATGACATCATTGTCACTGGCCTAATTTTAGGGCATATTTCTTAAGGTTAATAAATATTAGAAATTGATTTCAGACAAGGTCACATTTAATGATTTTATGGTGAAATCAATATTCAGTGTCATTACACGGCATGGCTCTGTGGATGCTTTCACACAAGGTAGGGTTTTTTGTTTTGTTTTTTACAGTTAATACAGTGTATTATGTGTAATTTAGAAAGCAATATAAGTTCAAGAGGTTTTTATTACAATAATGTGACAGTTTATTATGCTGGACTGTCTATATATTTGTGCAAAGAAGCACTGATTTGAACAGTCAGTGTTCTGCCTGGATTTTTTAACAGTACAGTTAGTATTTTGTTCAGGTTATTTGATAGAAACAAGAATACTGTGCTCATAAATAAACATATAATAGCATGTAATTACATCTTCCAAAAAAACCAGATGCATTCCCATAAACTTATAATTACATTATTAAAAATACATAAGAGCGGGTTTGTGGTTTGTGAAAGCCACCAAGTTCCCTCACCATATTTGAATACAGTGGCCAGGAAGGACATCTTTCTTCCAACTAATGGGGTCTTACATATGTGGCTAGAGACCAAATAAGTAGTACCCAAAGGCAGAGGAGAGAACATATGTGCTTGCTTGCTGTGGAGGGACATTTAAATTTGTGCTTGTGCCATCAGAATCAAGACATGAAGGTTCATTCCTAGGTTGTATCAGTGGAGAAAGAGTCCCCCTGATCAGCAAAATTAAAACACAAAGGAAACAGGTAAAGCAACCGGCATCTTAATAAAATGTCATCATCTTCCTCTTCAAATCAAGCTTCAATCTCATAAAGTCTCAAACAAAAATGTGCATAAAAATGCTTATGTATTCTTAATATTTTTACACGTACTTATTGTTTACATATTAGATATGTGACCCTCCTGACAAAACCCAGCTTAACAACAACACTGGCTGGTTACAGTGTTGCCAGCTCCTCGGTAAGGAAAATCGTCTAGAAGTCTAGAAGTCGATGTCATCGCCCAATTTGCATAATTGGTCTGCTTATGTAATTGTAACCAGACATAAAGTAAGTAAAAAACACCCTAAATGCATTTAAAATATATTTAGAACTACAAATGAAATTTATTTTAGCAATTATTGTGTTTTTTTAATGCCACAATTCCAACCCTCCTCCTTTATCGGGGGTTGGGACCGGCAAAAGAGAACTGAAACAGGCACTCTGGCAGACTTACTTGTGTGTGTGTTCTTAAGTAATTTAAAACGCTGTCATCCACAAAAAGTAACAGTAAAAGCAAAACTGACTGCTCAGGGCAGGAGCAGCTTCACTCATGCACGATCCTTTGCAGTTTGGACTGTAGGTGTGAACATCTCCTGCTCTGACAGCAGCTGGGGGCAACTGCTGCGGGAGGACTATCTGCCGCCTGTGAGTGCTTTGGAACGGGCAAAGTGCCCACGGCAGCACCCGCTGCTTGTTGAGAGTAAGAGGGATATGTGCTTTTACATCAAAAAGTCGTCATAAGTCTCCAATAACACCAGTAAAAGTCGCCAGATTTGTCACTAGTCGCTTTTTAGGGAAAAAAAAGTCGCTAAGGGGGTCTGAAAACTCGCTAAATATAGCGACAAAGTTCCCACATCTTGCCCGATTGTGGTTTGGGTTATGTGGCCCAAGCTCATAGAAAACAGGTCTAGCCCGGGGCAACATTAGCTGGTTGTAAGCTAACGTTAAGCAAGCTAATGTTAAACTCGCCTGTTGTAAAAATCCCACTTTCCCTGTGATAAACAGTTTGATTACACTCACACAACTTGAGAGTTTATTCACTGAGCATCAGCCTACAACAATCTTACATCCACCTGAAAAAAATAAATAAGCAAATGCCAGGCGAACAACAGCTTACAACGGCAAAAATAGCAGAGCTTACTGCCAGTTAACCACAGCATCAACATCTCACCTCAGTATGGCTGCCATCGGTCAGAAGTGAACTTCTCTGACTCGTTGACTCATATGGACTCCTTTCACAAAATTTTACAGCCACTTCCAGAGTAATTAAATGCAGATGCTTCTCACAGCAAACACAGCCGTCCACAGAAACTCATGGGCAGGTCCAACTTTGGTCCAAACAGTAGTAGCTACAGCTGAGTCTAAATGTATTTGTTTTTGAACTCTCTTGGCTAAATAAATATGTTTGTCCTATAGCAGCAAGGATTATGCTTACATTTAGAGGGGTAAGAAAACAGAACTCAATTCTACTGACATCTAGCAGGGAAAATTTTACACACTGTAAAAGAATAACATGTAATTTAAGAATAATATTTTTTTTAAACTAAAATTAATCATACTTTATTTCCTCTCTAAATTATACTTATATAATAAGTATGCTTCAGCTTCCCAGATAAAAGCAGATGGCCTAGAGTTTAAACTCTTTGACACAGAAGTCAAAGTATGACAGCTGCAGTAATTCCAGGTATCATCCAGAAATCAATAACAAGTCTAATTTGTTTTCACTTCATATTGTTTTATTCCAGTTTTACCCATCAGTTTTTATATTATCCCTTTTCTCATTTCCATTTTTTTTATCATTACTAACCGCTGACAGATATGTCTTTCATATCACAAAAACCAGTTTTGCTCTTGGTGCATTTCTAAATAAAACTTCTCCAGCACACTTTACTTCTGTTAAAATTGGTGATATTTCTGTGTGAGGAAGCCAAGGATCTGAAGTCAAAGAGAAAAAAACCCCAAAAAAAGATATGGTTACAGCTTTTCTGTCTGAGTTCATACACTAAGCAGGGTTGAGATCAGGGCTCCCGCCAGGCTCTTTTAAGTCTGCTGAGCAGAGAGGTCGGTTTTCATAGACTTCTCACTGCTTGGTGGAGTAGGATAAAGATACAAAGACCTGCATTTGCTAGATTTAACGCCAGAATCTTAAGGGTGGTGTAGACATATACAAGTTGGTATCCATGACAGTACAGGTTGTATAAATCCTTGAGGGTCTGCGCGTTGTTTAAAGACACCTGAACATTAAACAAAAACACTTTTTCAAGGCTGTATTATAATTATTGTATAAGAAAAAGTAACTACCACAAAATTAGTCACAGAGTATGTGTAATAAGAATGACAAACCCATAAAAACATATGGGCCACAACTAAAGTTCCTCCAGCATTTTATTGCATTTTGGTATTCTGGGTTTTATAGCTCAGCCATTTATTGACAGATTTTTACACGAAATGTTTGGTTGTTAGCAGACTACCTGTTAAGTGCAATTCATTTTTTGACAGTTGCAGGAAGGTCTATAGATAGGCCAGCCCTGGCTTCTATCCTCTAATAAAATGCCTCCTTTAGGACACCCCCTTCACCAACAAGCTAGCACAGCCGAGTAATTATCAGTGGTTGTTGTGAGTTACTGTGAGTCCTGCCGGCTGTGCACAATGGGACAAAGTTTTATGTCCTTTGGCTGAACAACATGTTATGTAAGCATCCCAATGGAGATGTAGAAAAGAGTGATGACCTTTGGACAAGGCCTTCTCCTGCACAATGAATTGTAATTAAAGATATTAAAAAACACAGGAGCAGATGCAACAGTTCGTCTTCACCACGTGGCTGGGGCCTGTCTGTGTTGAGTTTTGGATAATAGGATAAGTGGAAGAGGATGCATAGATGGCATTATAAAACACTGAGGTATGCAAAGACGTACCACACTGACTAGACAAGGTAGGACCAAGATTCATAAAAGTAAATCTGTAGCTCTGAACTGGGCTCATTCTTTTATTCTCTGGCTCTTTTTTATTCTCCAAAAGGGATTACTTTACACTAGTAATAACGTTTCCAGTCAAACCAGGGGTTATACTTCTATGAGCATTTCTTACAGGTAATAATGTATGATTAATCATTGCAATATATGTTAGGCAGTCATATTTTTGGCTAAAATAACATTTATACTCTATGTGTGAAAGAATTTTAAATTCTAGTTAGGTTGGGACTCTTCAAAAGAACCCTGTTGGCCAGAAATAACTGAAGATGTAGTTCTGTGCTCTGAGTCATAGCCTTTGGACATCATTGGGAAACCCTAATACTATCAGAATGCGACATAAACAATTTCCTTGAGAACCTGTTTCCCTGCTGTTTTCTTAACAGCTTAGGTGATGAGTTCTGTGTCTAGAAGGATGCAGAATGTATAGTACAGAGGAAGTAAATAGGCAAAATGGCTCTTTTCCTGGTGCGGTGCTTTGGATGTCATTAAGACAAAAGAGTTTATGGCTGATGGTTGATGTGATGGTGAAGTGATTCCTAGGGACTTCCCATTTAGTTACAATGAGTGCCCTTGCGCTTTCCAAGTGCAAGGGCACTCAGTAGGCTCCATTGGGGCTTTTTTCTATAGAAAACATATCTTTTTTAGCTATTTTATAAAAAGGACTCAAGATAATATAAATTGATTTGCATTAACATATTTTGTTGACACACGGAGTATAAATTTTAGTAAAGCAGAGAAGACCATTTGGAAGTGAACACTCCTGCAATTCTTTAAGTGGTGAACATCGTGATGTGATGGCAGCCACGGGAAGAAAGGAATTCCTCTATAAAGTTGTTCTCTGCAGCAATGAAAGTAGTGCTTGAATTCCCAGTGCATTAACATTCTGCCAGAGGAACAGCTAATCTTGATGGCAACTGTTGTGTAATGATAGGGAGATTTACTTTTGATAGAAAAATGCATCACACTGTAAGTACATCTCAAAGCAGATAAATACGCTGGCAGCTCCACATCTGTGTGTGTGTGTGTATGGGGGGAGGGAACATTTGTGTATTACAGCTTTCTAACACTTCCGCTCTCTCTCTCTCTCCTCTTTCTCTCTCTCTCTCTCAAAGAGGGTTTAGAATGAAGAGACAAATTCCTAATGGATGAACACAAAAATGTTCTAAAACCACTCCGCATATCCCAATATCCTCCTGTTTTCACTTACTTGGCAGTGCTATGTAAGCAACTTGCAACACTTCCATTCTGGCATCCCTGTTTTTTTTCCCCTTGTATGCATCTGTAGTGTCTGCATCAGTGATTTTGGGCTCATATACAGTTTGTGTTTGATAAAGCTTTGACGAGAAGAGAACAAAAAAGCCTCCGAAATAATACGAGAACTGAAAGCAGGAACTCAATGTGATCTACCTTTGGGATTGGAGATTATACCTGCTTAACGTCAAGCTAACCAAATACCATACAAAGAGGCTATGATTTCAGCCAGCTGAATTTGCCCCGAATCACAGTGGAGAGGTTAGATGCTGGCATGAACGTCATAAATCACATTTCTGGGACATTTGTAAGGCTCATGGGCAGCAGATCATCGAATCTGCCCATTAGGGATACATAGCAAACTGAATTTCTAAATAACTATTATTGTTTTAGTGTGGATCAGAACAATTGAGACAGAACAAAATAAGTTGTGTATTTGAACTTTTTTCAAGGTGGCAAAAAAAAAACAACCCTGGAAACTTCAATAAAAGATATTGTTTATATTTTATTCACTGCCTCTCATGCCCCTTTGATTTCAAGATCTTTTGCCAAACTCAGATGGTGTAGCCTTTCTTATTTTCTTTTTTGGAAGAAAAACAACAAAAAGGCATTATTTTAGCACTAATTTTGAAGCTGCACCTGTATGTGCTTTGAGATGTATTTATGCTCACAGTATTGAATGCTCGCAGTATCTTTATCATTAGCCCAAAGGAGCTACCACGAATATATGAAGGCTGAAAGAATAAAATAATGGAAAAATGCATAGCTAATTCAGTCATGCCTTTTGCAGTGTGCAATAGTCCTCAAGTTTCAACATCGGGCTCCTTGAACATTTCCTTAATGAGGAGTGTCAGTCTGTGAGCTGCAGACTAATTCAGTTGTCACTTAGTGAGAGGTCGGATACAACCTGGACAGGTCACCTACTCACAGGTGCCTTTAAAGTTCTAATAAAGTCAATTTATTAACGTCATGTTTCTTTCATCCAGAAAATACAGGCATGACACAATTTATGTGTTGAGAAAAAACCATCAGCAAGAAGGTAAAAGCAAACTGCAGAAAATCAAGAGGCCTGGAGATGTTCCTCTTAAGGGGCCCTCATTATATCAGCAGGGATCACTAAATGAAACAGCATGGCACGCTGATAGATAAAGGAGCAATTTCCTGTTGAGTTTTAGTAAAGACATATTTGAAAGAATATTGTACGTTGCCTTATGAAACACAAGCAAAACAAAGAGTGAATGTTAGTTTGAGTGGTCTCCAGTCTGGCCCTAATTTAGATGTGGTTTAAATTTTTAGTATTGTCAGACCACAGAGAGTGCTTTCTCGTGTTCATGTCCGAAAGTGCTCAGTATGGATGGATGTGTTTGCACATCTTCTAAGCTTAATAAACAGAACACCTATCTGGCCTTTTACTCTGGCTGTTTGTGGTGAGGGTGGTGGCTCTCACTTTATTTTAAGTAGAATAAGTTTCAGATTTTGTTACGTGAAATTGACTTCTACTGTTTTTGGATTTTTTTGCTTTTGATGTTACATCGTTTTGTCTTAATTGCCAGACTGTTTCTAATATGCAATAGTGGTTACAGTAGATCATTCTGTTCTCACAGCTTGATGTTAACCAAGTGGGGCTGTGACAGCATATGTGTGGGTTGTAAAACTGGAATGATAGTGGAACTGGGCATCTGTGTGTTCAGTGTTGCCATTATAGAAGACTATACCTCCCCCAGCTCTTATCTAAAGATGACACAACATATTATCACAGCCAGACTCACACATGTCACCCTGTCTGGATAGAGAATGGATGCCATTAAAGATGAGATCATTATTGAAATTTTTCAAGCAGACATGTAACTAAACTAAGCCTTCACATGCCAGTGCTGTCACTGTCCTAATGTACCCGTTTTATTATAGAAATAATGAAATGGGTATATTATAATACAGCATAACTGCGGTGACAGTTATGCTGTATTATGAAAAAGGTCTAGCAACTTTTGTTGCAGACCAAGCACACCCCCTATTGGCAATGGCAATGCCCAGCTGGACAATGTGCCCATGAAAGGCTTCATTAAATGACAAAAAGTCCAAGGCGTTAACCCAGCCTACAAACTCCACAGATCACAATCGGATTGAGTGTCTGTGAGGTGCGCCAGAATAAGCCTGATCCACGGAGGCCTTATTTTGCAACCCACAGTAAACAAAGGATCTGCTGCCAATGTGCCGATGCCAGAAACCCTCACAGTTTCAGATCCCAGATAGATAGACAGATAGGTAAATAGATAGACAGATGTTCTGTACTGCAACCTACATTGCCTCAGTTTAGATTATTTTAAGCTATAATATATAGAGGGATAAATGAGTTCTTAAACCAGTTTAGTTTGTGCTGTTGAACTTTATACTTTCTGCCTGATATTTAGCAAGTCATACTGAGAGTGGGATATGGGGTAGATTGAATTCTATCTGCGCGTTTAAGCATACACTGGTCGTACACTATAATGATCCTTTTGACCAATAATTTCCATTTCAAGTGTGTTAACTCAGATTTCAATGAATGTTACCAAATCATTCACTTTCTAAAGCATAAACAAACTTCTTTTTCAACTTCATGCAGGTGCAGTCTGCAAAGGATATGCTGTCTCTAGAGGAGTTGAGAAAATACCCAGTCAACAAGGACGTGTAAGGTTAAGGTGTGGGCACCAAGACAATTTGACGAGCTTCTAGATTTGGTTGGTTATGAATAACCACATGACTATGATCAACAGAATTTTTTTTTGTCAAAAAATGATTATCTCCGCCTTGCTCACCTTTAAAATTAGGTGGTTAGTACACCATCTGATAAACTTACTCATTTTTGAATGTCTGTATTGCAATCACAATCATCTGAGTAATTCTGTGCATGGCTGGAAGAATGGATGATAGCAGAAACAGCATCTGTACCCCACCTCTGTCTATGAGTAAACCACAGAGGGTCTAGTTTACTGTTCACACCTGATTTCAACACAGACACCATGCATTTCTCCAGGCATTTCATTGTCCAAGTGTTGACAGGTCAGAGGTATTTTAATTGCACAAGGGGGACCTAAACAATGTTAGGTAGCTATGTTTCATGTTGTGGATGATGTGTGTAGCTGTAGCTGTTTAACACTTACTTTATGTGTTAATCAGGGTCCACATACTTGCCAGTATGAGGTTACTAAATCATGACAGGACAAACACACCCAGATGAATAGGATTTTTTAAAGGAAGGTCACTGCAGTGGAGACCAGGTGCATCACTGACACGAGGATGCACCAGTTTGGCTCAAATTTCTGCTGTGACTACTGAACCAAGTGGATCTAACCCGACATCTCTGCCTATGTGAGAGACAGTATAAAAAAGAGAAATTGGGATTTTAGCTGGCTTCCTTGCATCACCACAATAAATGTTTGAAATAAGTTAGTCAATATGTCTATTTTGTGTGCACTTAAAAAAAATCTAGTTTAATGTCTTCCAGTAGTGAAATAAATATCCATCTGCCTTTGACTTAATTGACTGTTTAACTTTAGTGGCAGTTGGGTGTATCAGCATTTATCTAAATTACTACTTCCATCTAAACTAGATCAATACCTCCTTGTGCTTAACAGATTATCTGATGGTGACGTTTGGGCCAAGGCCTGCTAGGCCAGAGCCTATGACAGCTGGAGAACTGCATTAATATGACTGCAGAGGAAAGAGGGATACTGGTCCCTAGAGATGCTCTCTCTCTCTCTCTCTGTGTGTGTGTGTGTGTGTGTGTGTGTGTGTGTGTGTGTGTGTGTGTGTGTGTGTGTGTGTGTGTGTGTGTGTGTGTGTGTGTGCACATGAGCTGATAACAAATAACCTTAAACCCCTTTCTTTCAGGAGGATATCCCAGCTATCATAAGGAGAGAGCCAGGGTACACCCTGGAAAGGTTTCCAATCTGCCTTTGCCAAACAAACAATTAAATAAATAAATGAATAAATAAATAAATAAAATAAAATAAAAATCCCTGTTTGGCTTCGGGGGATTTCTTCAGTACAGTTGAGTATGGTCAAACAAGTGTACATCCAACTGATCATAGAAGAAGCTACCCTCTTTACATTATATTAAGAGGTGATTGCCAATTTATTCCACTTTGAGAAATGTTGCAGGGTTGATGAAGCATCTGCCAATTTACTTAAGGTGATTAGTCTACATGGAACTCCTCTTGCCACAAATAAACACATAATAATGTTTTCAAATCAGGTACACCTCATCTTCCATGCAGGTCACACTTGCCAGCTGCAATCAGTGCTGATTGCTGGAATCCAATTTTAATAACTAATACTTAAAAACTAGAATCAGACTTTAGGTGATTAACATTCTGGGTCAATGAGTGTATGGCAAAAAGAACAACAAAAAATGACCATAGTTGACCATGACTGTAAACTAGGGCAGAAAAAAAGTGATATTGAATGCCTGAATACCTCTGGAATTAATATAAAGAGTGGAATTTGGAGTACCAGACTCCAGATGAATAGAGACAAAAGAATGTGAGGACAAAAATATTTTACTTATTTGGCTGTACAAACATGCAGTAAACTACTGCAGAAAAACAACTCAGGTTAAAGATGCATACAAATAAAAGTGTCAGTAAAACCAGAATACAAAACATCGGTGATGAGATCATGTGGCCTATCTTCCTGCCACCATTTTGTCAGTTTCCCAAGAACCGGTTTAATTCTCTATGTTGTTGTGTTTTATTTGTTGACTTCCTCTATCTTTGCTCTTCTGGATTAACATTTAAAAATAATTCAAACATTTTCTCGAAATGGCTGTTCTGGTCTATTTCTGTAGATGGTTGGGATATGGCACAGGGAGGAGAAAAGAGCTGTACTGCAGCGGAGTCATTGATTTATGAGTCAGGATGGGAAAAGCTACAGTTTTTGTATTTAGAAGCTTCTTTTCAAGAATTCACTGAACTGTAGTTAGCAAAGATATTGCATTAGCATACTTACACGAAGATACTGAAATGGATACCAAAGCATTATACATATCACACCTAAAAAAAACTTTAAAAAAAAACTGAATTCACTTCCCAGACTGGATTAAGATAAAAAGATATAATAAACATGTTTATTAGACATGTCAGCTTGCTAGCTAAATACAAATATAACCTGCTGCATGTCATATAATCAATCTATGTACAAAGATGCAACAACGCAAAGCAATCATTTTGGAAATAATAAATAAGTAAATAAATAAATAAGTGTAGGACATTAATTTACCTGTGTTTACCTTTTTTTTCTCTGTTATGTTTTCTGTTATCTGGGCCATGCAGCCAGTATTCGTCTGACTTTAAGCAGCAACGAACTGACTGGATCTGTCCTTAGTGCTGATTGGTTGTTCTGTATGTAACGCAGACGCAACTGATAGAGCTGTCCGAGGTTCTGATAGAGTGATTTGCCTGGACTCATGCCTGTAGCATATTAAACCATTCCAAGCAGATGTGTAAGACACCAAGAAACACACAATCATATCTCATCTCAATATATTAATACATTGGTGTAATTGTAATTATAACAGTCTATATATATATATATATATATATATATATATATATATATATATATATGTCAGAATACATATATATATATATGTATTCAAAACCTTAACTTGGTGCTTCCGCTTAGTGAAACCACGCATGTGTTGATCCGTGCTGCAGCAACGTGCATCAGTTCCTCTCTGACCCCAGTGTTAATCTGCATTCAGACTGAGGCTTCGCTGCCTTTCTTGGCTTCTCGATAGTGGAGCAGCTTATTTCTTGGGGCTTCGCTGTTTTGTGCCAGTCTTGTAGGCCCCTGCCAGTGCTGTCGAAACGGCAACACACACGCACGAAGACGGGCGATACGAAACGAAGCTTTTCGACTCGCGTCGATTTTGTTTTGGCTGATTTCACACCGCCGCGCGCTCGCCTCCAGTCTCGATTTGCAGAACGGCTACTGCTAGCGTGCGTAATGTATCGCAGAGAGGAAACACAGTAAATAGACGGACACGTCCATCTGCAAGAAAGAGGAGACGAAGATGGTGATGATGGCTTCGCCAAAATCAGCCTTCAAATGCTCGATACCGATGGCGAAGCCTTCCCTCCCGCTGAAGCTGCTTTTCTGGGTGTTTATTGTCGTGAATCACTCCACAAGGTAAGATATTAACGCCTATTTTTTCT